>NC_072734.1:38341912-38657737 GCF_026930045.1 Uloborus diversus
TAGGGAAAGTCATGGATTTCGACTATGATCGAAAATGGTCATGGACAATCATGATTTTCAGCAAAAAAATGCTCAAAAGTCATGGAAACTGGCATCTGGTCATGGACTTTGGATTCAAGAACATGCATATTTATTACATTCTACAAATTAGGTGCAAAATTTACTCGGCTGTTTCTTATGCTGCTTTTACCCGTCACTCCCAATTTTCGACACATTTTGAAGTCTAATTGCATCCGCTGCTATAATACTTGCTCGTTTTTCTTTACAATGTTATTCTACCATTTGGATGTTTTTAATTTTGTGTTCACTAGTTGTTTTACATAATTTTTGCTGCTTGTTTAAAGCTTCTTTTATTTTGAAAAATCATTTTACAACTAAAACGTTTTTTCGGTATTTTTAGTAATTGAAAATTATTGTGTGTCACATCAGATTTTTTGGAGAAAAAATAATAAATTTGTTTTCATGTAAATTCTTACATACATAAAAATTTTGTATAATTTATTGGATTCCAAAAAATATTTCCAGAAATTTTAGCTTTATAAATGTATGTCCTTGGTAGCAAAATAATTAAGTTGAAACTCAAATTTATTTCATGTGTATCACAAGAAAAAAGAAAACCTAATTAAAATTTATTATGGCCTGCAAAGTGATCAGTGAGTCATTGACTAAGCTTCTGTCATTGAATAATTTTCGTACTTGTTCTTTATTCTCGAAGAAATAATGCAATAATTTATGAGCTAAATATATTTGATGTTCATATTTTTAGGGGTGTTTTGTGGTGAAAAAGGGTCATGGATCAAAAAAAGTGAAAAGTAAGTTGGCAATTTTTCGATCGATTTCTATTTTAATGAATAATTAATATTCATGATATTTGTGCAAGTTTCTATGTCTCATACTAGCTTTGTTTAATTGACTATTTTCCATTAATATTTAATTTATTTTTTGGAATTTAACCCATTAATAAAAAAAGAAAAGAAAAAAAAACCTCTTGTTCAACTTTTTTTGCAATAGGGGCTTGCTTTCTTCAGAGTTTGTAAAATATTTTGTTATGCTCAGTAAATGGTAGAGATGGGATGAAGCTTCAGTTAGCTGAGGATGCATTGAATATGTTTTGTGGTATTCACGAATGTCGGACTTGTGGCCGGAGGGTCCGGAGTTCGATCCTAGCCGGTTAATCCACCGTCTTCATTAATGGAGGGATGTTAAATATGCTTGTGGTCACAAAGTCCTCCAAGTGAAACAATACTTCTGGGGGTGCTGGACCAGGGATTGCTCGGTTACTAAAAAAATCAGAGCTGTCTTCAGGGTCTCATCCAACTGGTTAAACTATAAATAGTAATATGTACGGGGGACCCGGGAGTGAAATGTGAAAAGTGTAATTCATGAATGCAGTCTCTTAACCAGCGTCAGATATCAGGGGCTTAAGGTCCCACAAGTGTTGCTACAGCCACTCTCAGTTTGAGTTACGTTTGTGTGACCCTAAGCCCCTGATATGAGACTGTTGACCCTGGGTAGTTAGTCTGTTTACGGTTACTGACATCACTGGTTATTTTCTGATTCTTCTGACTGAGCTGCTGTTTTTATTAATGCATGTGATTAGTTTTTGATCAGAAGATCAAAGTGTCATCAGAGAGAAACTGAGCACTAAGCATAAATTTTTTTAACTATGCATTTTGTGACCAAAATTAAATATTTTGTTATTTTTAAAGATATTAGTATAGTATAAATTACATAGCATCTTCAATTAATGTTGACTTAAATCTGGTAATTGCATAGTTATTATGTTTTGTTTAATTTTGGAAAATGTAAGCTCTTTATATTTGCAAGCATAACTTGACAGAATTAGGGTTTTGGACAGACAGGTGGTTTTTACTGTCAAAAACTGCTCCGAAGTGTTTTAAGTAGGAGATTTCAATCCTTTTGCATCTTCTAAAGTTTTCAATTATATAAAAACTTGAAGCAATCTTAACAAATGTTACCCTAAATCTACTTATTTTAAAATTTAACAGTTTAGTTTTAAAAGATGTATCTAAGTTATTAAGTATAACTGACCACAGTATAAAGCACCCTTATTTGCCAAATCTAGAGTTTCAAATCAACAGGTTTAGTTTACCAAAAACCACCATTGCAGAAAATTGTACACAGATTTTTAATATTTGAATACACTTCTGAATTAAAAATATAAGTTCATCTGAAAAAGACCTAATTTTTTTAATCAAAAGAAAGGAACTGATCGGTCTAAATAAACTTTTATTTCAAGACTTTTTAGTATTTTATTTTTCTACCCAATATATAGTATAAACAATTTTTCAGCGTAATTTGTTTCATGTTTTTTTTTTTTTTTTCAGGCGAAACTAAAGTTACAGACACATATGAGCATTTCCAGGCCATTTGGTCGAAAATGCATGCAGAAATACAAGTAATACTTTTATTTTACCAGATTTAATAAACTTTTGCCATTATATTATTTTGTTTTGTTTTTTTCTTTTCATTTTTTTTTATTCTAAGTTTGAAAAATTCATTATTATATCTTTTTTTTTTTTTTTTTTAACTTTGAAATCTGAGGAGTTAAGTTGTGAAAATTGCAGCATTTTTTTAATTGGAAATTATTTTACAAATAATAAAACATTTATCCATAATCCAAGATCAGTATATTCAGTTAAAGTTGTGATATTTATTGAATCACTTGTTTCTTTTATAACCTCATTACTTGCATTACAAAGACTTACATTTAAGTCATCTTTTCTTCAAAGTTTTCATTTAAATCTTCTGAATCTTCAATAACCATTTCTTCTCTTTTTTAAAATGTAAAACTTTCACAATAACTCTTGATCTGGTCTAGTGGATTCAGTCTTCAAAGCAAAACAATTGGTTAACTTTTTAACCATCCCTTCTCTAAGGTCCTAATCCTCCGGGTTTAGGGTTGGGTTTGAGGCTAACAAAATAGCCCTCTAAAGAACCTTTTGTTCATAAAGATAAACCTGATTGGGACTCCTTGGCTATCCTGCAGAACTTTTTAAATTTTTCTTTTCAATTCAGTATAATTTCAACTTCAACCTGTTTTTTTTTTTTTTTTTTTTCATATTCTGTGGTGAAAATTCTTGATAGTTCTAGTCAGCTACTCTTTGCACTTTGTTATTCAATGGTGGTAGAATATGCAAAAGTTTTTGCTGGAGTTTCTTTTTATTCCTTCAGTAAAGAAAAAGCTATTAATTTTTGAATAATTTGCTTTATTTTTAGGTTTATTTTTCACATTATCATTCAATATGCTTATTTTCAGGATGTTGCAAGGAAAACTTATGAAGGTGTATTTGAAGAAATTTTACTATTCATTTCTAATTGCTTTCCTACTCCATTTGAAAATCAAGTGCATGTCCCAGCTGGAGTTCTTGAAATGGGTAAGAATGTACCTTTAAAGCATTTTATACTGGTTTAGTTGTTGCTACTTTGAGAATTTTAATTTGAAAAAGTTATGTTCTGGATATCTAATAATTTTGTTACATTAAAATATTTGGTAATTCAATAGTGTCACAGTATTTGTTATTTATACAGAAGCAGAATAGTCTCTGAGAATGAAAATATTATTGGCAGAAGGTTTGAAGAATTTCATTAAACTAATAAAAAATAGGGAATGTCATAAAATAAAAAAAGTAAAAATTGGAATGTTATGTGCCTAAATAAAGCATTCTAGGTGTAATGAATGGTTTGATAAAGTCATGACCTAATCAACTCAGTTTTCAATGTGCATGTGCATTCCTGCCAGCTTTCTACGAAAATTTGGAGATTCGTGAATCTCTCTCAAGTCCACAACTTAGCCTTTATTCAAATGAGTTGGAGTAAAATCAGGAAAATGTTACCGTTCTTGAATATTTTCTTTACAAAAACTGTTCTGGGAAAGGTTTCTGAAATTTTGCGCTGCATATAAGTTTTTCCTCTAACTTTAAACCGCATTTTTTGTACTTAATTTCCCGACTTGTACGCGAGTGCTTACAAACAGTAGTATATTTGTTATTCAGTGGCATTGCTACCATTGGGCGCTCTGCCCCATGTGTCACCCTTCTTGGGGAGGGGGGAGGGGTGACACCCAAAGTGGAATTGTAAGTTTTTGAAAAATATAAGTATGCTTCAACTGAGAATGTTTCCCTTAATATTTTAAATACATTTCATGATATCGCTGTTGCATCGGAACTAACTGCTTCTGAAACGACTAACTGCTGCAAAAATTATCAAAGTTAATTGAAAATGCATTTTTAAGACTACAAATTTGAAAATTGCTGACTGTTAGAGCTTTTAGCAAACGCTTCAAAGCTTTTGAAATTATACTTCTTTTGGTTCAATTACGGTAAAATTTCCACATGAAGCAGAAGTAATGAAATGAAATACAAAAAGAAGTGACTTCCTAAATCGGCTCCAAATCCAATCTCAGTTTGGCAATATTAAGCTAGATTCCCATAAAACTCCATGTTTAAGTCAAGTTTTTTGTAAACAATCTCTAAAACTTTCTTTTCTGCACCAATTCAGGGTAGGATTATTTCTCATTGCTCAAAAATAATTTTTACCCAATTTGATAAATGTCTTAATTGTAATACATATTATGAAATATTTTAATTCATCACAACAATATGGCATTTTATTTTATCATTATTTCAAGGTTTTCACAATTCATCTTTTAAAACTGTTTTCTTATTGGTAGCATGTGATATGTATTGCTTTGTTTATCTTTCATACAACAATCTTACACTGTGCTTTTCATTAATCAGAGCTATTGATGTAAAGCTGTAAAAAAAGAAAAAGTATAAATTCTATCTGAAAGCATGAGTACAAAGTACATTCACCTTTTTATTTATAGTGATTATTATTCCTTTTTTTTTAAATATAACTGAAGAAAACATTTCTTGTGTGTTCAATAATGAAATTCTCAATCATGAATCAACTCTTGCATTAAATACCTAACGCCTTTCCACTTTTCCTACTTTGTTGTTTTTAAATTCCTTTGAACCCCACTTTTTTTTTTTTTGAAAGAAAGTTATTTGATTGTCTTTTTCATATTATAGATGTTTTTTTTTTTTTTTTGATAAAAATACATTAATCAAACATGTCAACTCTACTGCATTTTGTTTCATTTTTTAAAAATATAATTTATAGGAATCAACATGCCAGACCATGCTTCAGTTTTCTATTTACTACAGAAATGTCTAGAGGATAATAAGTACCTTACTGTAATTCTAGACTCAAAGAAATGTGTTTCTTTTCCAAACCTTGTTGGAACACTTTATGCTGAAATTCAAGATAAATCTAAAGTAAGATATTGCAAACTTGTTCTTTTCTATAACATTCAAACCCATCACTTAAATTTTTTCTAAAGGGCACGTAAAGAGAACTATGTACATTGTATTGAAAAAATTGCAACCCCCTCCCTATGATTGTCCTGATAATATATACACACTGATCATACACAGACAAATACATAATGTAAGAAAAAAGAAGTAAAATATTTTTTTGAAGACCAAAAATAAAATCAAACATTGTGTAGATATATGTGCAGTAAGCAAAATGAAAATAACAGCTGGAGCTGGATTCAGAGTGATGAAAGTTTCACCGGAAGACGGTACGTCAAAAAACAATTGAAAAGTAACTGCACAGAAAATCAAAAATTTAGTTAAAAAAAAAAAAGAATGTAATCCTTAATGTACCATATAGTGAAGTATTAGGCTCAACACACGGAATACACTAATAGCAAATGCAAACAAGGCATATATTATTACAAAAGTATTAAATTTATATTAAGGTTTTCTTCAATTTGTCAAAAGTCGGAGACTAAATTGCCGACTGGACCTGTTTTCAAAAGTTGAGAATACTATTGCTTACCTTTAAACCAATAAAAGAATGAAAGCTATATCCCATTGGCTATATCTATTGGCTATATCTAGCTGAAAGCTATATCTATTCCCGTCATCATCTTTTTATTAATTTTTTTTTCTAAAATTCAGCTTTTTTACAAACTACAGTAGCACATCGATTAACCAAGGTTTCTGTTAACCGAAGCAATAATGAAGTCTTTTTTTTTTTTTTTTTTGTGAATAGGTAAGCCCTGGGAAAGACAAGGTGTTTTATTTCTCTTTAAAAAAAACGTAAATTTGATAAATTGATGAGTTTTTAATTTGAAAATAAACATATTTTCTTGAAATTGTTAGTTTTTTTACGCATCTCTCAACATCTATATTGGCATTGTAAAAACTTCAACTGATTTTTTAAAACTTACTACAATTAATTTTCCTATTTTAGTTTTTTAAATGTAAAACATTACTTTTCATACGTTTATTTTCATCTTTTCAAAACACTTGATTGTATTTTTAATAATTTTATCTTAAAAATTTGCTATCCTGACAAGTTTTTTGTACAAAGTTTCTATTAATCGAGATTTACGTCATCCGAGGCACTAGCGCTCCCAATTAGCTCGGATAGTTGAGGTTCTACTGGACATGACAAAAGTGAAAAATTCTTCGTACCAAAATATGTTGTGGTTATACATTATGTAGTTTATGTTTTAGCTCTGAGTCTTGAAATAGCTGTTTGAGAGAGAAGAGGATTCATAAACAGCAACTACATTGATCCTCAAAAGATTGTCAAAAATTCCAAAGGGCGAAAAAAAAAAAACCCATTAAATAAGTATCTAATTTATCTTAAGTGTATGCTGCATCTTTAAAGTATAAGTAAGTGCTAGCATTTAATATTTTATAAAATTGTACTTTGTTCTCTGATTAAATATTCCTACAGAAAAAAAACATTAAATCAGTTAAAGTTTGTCTTTGGCTAAGACTTTTGTAATATGGCTAATACTTTCAAAATTTGTTTAATTTAGTGGCTAATAATTCGAAATTCTTAGCACAGCTCCTGCATAAAATTGTGACAAGGAGAGGTAGTGGGTAGTTAGAAGTGTTTATGTTAATGAAACATTACATGAGACCCCCAAAGCAGAATACTACTAAATTTGCGACGTACGTCGCAGAACAGAAGCCTGAGCTGCAGAACAATTCTGTTCAAATGTGAGAGGAAAACTCAGACAAATTTTCTGCAGAAATTCTACTGATTTCAGTGAAATTTCTGCAGATTTTCTGCAAATATCTTCCAACACAACATAAAATTCTGCAGAGCTCTTAAAATTAGAAGAAAATCAAAAATTCTCGAAAATACGATAATTCAGCGGAGAGCTCGCGAAAAGTGTTGAATTCAAAAAGTCATCTGCTGGAACTTTAGATTTACTTTGAACTCAAAGAAATATGCAGAATTTCTGCAAAGTTCTATCTTGAGTTGGACGATATTTGTGGAAAATCGGCAGTTTCTGGAGATTTTCGGCAGAAATTTCACGTTCTAAATCTGAAATGATTCTGATTTTTCTAGCCTTTTTGTGTTTCTCCTTCTCCTTATTTTTCCCAATCGACCTTCATCCATTGCAATTTCCTCCATAAGCGTATGTTTTGGATACATGTCAACATTGAAACACGTCCATCGCCGAAAATTGCGTGTCTTATTTGAGATTTCAATCCTTTTGCATTCTGAAAATATTTGAATTGTTTAGAAAGTTTTGAAGCGTTTTATTATTTGCTACCTTAACTCGACTCATTTTATTTATTATTTTTGTAATTTACTTATTTATTAACATTATTTTAATTTCTCCTTCATGCCATGTAAAATTAACCAAAAAGAAACGTGATTTGACGCCTAGGTTCGGATTTTTATAAAATTTTGTATCTTTGCTCTTTCTATGCATTTAAAAAATAATATAAAATATTTTTGTAGACTCAATTGGTTTAGGTTCCACATAAATGTACGCCACTACAGTAAAGTTTTAAAAACTGAAAAAAAAAAAAAAAAAAACCTTCTGTATGAAACGATTTTGATTTAGGGCTCCCGATTTGTGGAAAAAGTCACCTTGGTTGCTTGTGTATACAATGCTTGAAGTACTTGCAGAACAATTTTGGTTAAATGATTTTACGTTGCAGAACATCGTCAAGTATTCTGCTTTAGGGCATGAGACATATGACAAAGAGGGGAGGGGGTAATGGTGAGGTGTGACACTTTGCAACTGAAAGTAGGGGGCCAGAAATGTTGAAAGAAAGTGTGACATCATTTATGAACAGCTCTTTATGGTATGCTTTCATTTCAATAATAATTTGCAATGTATTTATAGTCTCTCTTTTTTACCAATTTTAACTTCCTTATAGCTATGTATGCCAAGTGGAAAAAGGTCCTCAAAGTCGTCACATAAGCCTGAAAAAAATCCTGTCATTTTGTTGTTACAAGATGCTGAAACTATTTCACGGGATATTTTGGAAGAGCTGATACTTAATTGCAAGTATGAAAAGAAAAATTATGTGAAAATTATTTATCTAATGTTTTATGTTGTGTGTTTATTAAGTTGTGCAAAAACATTTGTTATAAGTTTGTGTTCTTAAAATTGACTTGGTGTCAAGATATAGAATGCTTTGAATGATTTTTTGAAAATATAGCATTTTTGCAATAATGATCTTCATGCTTTTTGACTTTCCTATGAAAAATCTATACCTGAGAACTAGACTAGCGCAAGTCCAAAAATTGTGATTTTCGGTTTATTAGTGCATTGTTTATAGAATTCTATTCAGGATCAAGCCATATGAACATAAAAAAATAAATATATAAAAATAATAAAAATTTAAAAAAAAAAAACTTTAATTATTTACCAGTGTTAAAAGAGCACAAGTCCCATTCTTTGTATTCATCATGCAAACGTTTTCCCTTTCTCATGTAAAGTAGTGATTATTTGACTTACATTAATCTGACTCTGAGGCACAAAAATATCTTAAGCATATTTACTGCAGTTTCTCATTGCATCCCATTTTTTGATACTTCAATTAGATATATATTTTAAAACAAAAGGATGTTCAAAATATTTTTTGCATCTTGAAATAATTGCTCTTCCGAGTTCCAAAATGGAAGTTTAAAATCTTTTAGTTTTTCATTAAAAATAAAAAAAGAATCTTTTATTGGGGTTATTGTGCAGCTTTGAAAAGTTGAGCTCCGACTCTGAAAATGTTTACCTCTGTTTCGGAAAATAGAGAGGGGTAATTGGCGCTAAGTTGAGTTGAGAAACTTTCTTAGTAGTTTTTCAAAAATATTCCGACTAAAATCAGAGCCAATAACGCATCTATTTTTCACTAAACTCCCCTAAAACAGGTAAACATAGCTCAACTAACCAGAGCTGCAATATACTTATTTGCACACTTATTTGTTTTTGGTTTTTATTGATGAATCATTTTTGTTTATGTTCAATCTAATAAGTTTTTAGTGCGAAAACTGGCTATTGTTGTTTTTACTTTAACTAATAATTATGCATTAAAAATTAATTTTATTTTCTCTTTCATTCCAGGCATTTTATGGGTACTCTTCCAGTGATTTTACTTTTTGGGATGTCATCTGGCTTAGTGACATTGAATAGTATTTTAACTCAAAAAGCACTTTGTTGCCTGGGAGTAAAGACATTTGCTTCAATAAATCCAATGGATTACTTAACACAAATAATTGAAGAGGTAATTTTCATTTCATAAATCATTTCCCCCCTTCCTCTCCCCTTCTCACTATCAACGGTTTGTTAAATTTCCCTTAGTTGCTTTGTAAAATGTGATATTAACAACATTATTATTATTGTTTTAAATGTTACTTTAAATACTATACAGTGATCTCTCGCTTATACGCGACCTCTGTTATACGCGTTTTTCTTATGGGCCTGGCCAGCGATATAGGGAAACAATGTTAACTCTGTTAACATAACCCTATATTTTAGGTTCTTGGAGCAATTTCATAAAAAGATAGGATGTATTTTAATTGTTTAAAACTCACCAGTAAATTCAAACTAGCCTGAAAAATTGATTCTCAGTTTTAAAAGGTATAATTACCCGGCGTGCGTAAAACCCTGAGCGTATAGAGAAATCCCCAAGTGACTAAACACCCGACAAGTCAATCACGTGTTTACGCCCATCGGCGGACCCGGACATAAGGTCAGGCCTCATGAGTTGAGGATCTTTCTGCCTGTAGCAGTCAAGAATGTAAATTTAAGAAATAGCAACAGTTAAAGGCTTAATTGTGAGTTGCTTTCAGATGCAACAGATGTAAATTTTGATGACGTCACATCATTGCGTCTGGGTAACAGAGAAGGTTTAAATAGAAAGGCAATCAATCAATCGATCTCTTATGATTTGCTTCCGTTCTGCAGACGGTGTGTTTTGATTTGAGCATGTGTGCTCGAATCGATTGATTTATCCACGCAGAGGACGTGGAGGTTTTCAGATATGTAGTAACAAGATTCAATAGCCTGCTAACAGTGCAGGATGTTCTAAAACAGTGCCCTACAAGTAACGAAGGAGTTTTTTAAGGAATATAAATTTGAAGAGTTTTTTTTTTTTTAAGTATTAGGCCTAACAGGGTTGGAAGGTTCGTCTGGCATATACTCGATTACGGAGCCGATCGGACTGGATTGAATCCACTATATGGTGAGGTAGCCTCTGCTAGTGGAAGGTTCCTGTTTTGCTTGAAGCTGGGCAAATAATTTCCTGTGCTGCTGTTTCTGTGGCATGGGTGTGCCTGGAATTTATTGACCATAGATTCTGGTCTGCTGTCCACGAGTGGACGTTTTCAACTCGTCTGAACATCCGATAGATGGATGTTACCTTCGTTGCTATGAGTGCCAAGTTTAAAATATGGACTTCCAGTGGTATGATTATTTAAATAGTTTTCTGGACAGCTGCCATCATTGTGGCAGGGCGTAGGGTAAATTTTTAAAAATATTAGGAACGTTTTAGAACTGTTGATGGTTTTTTTTGTAATTGAATCTTGTGATATTTCTCTGTGATATTTGTTTGTCGGGGGGGGGGGGGGGGGGGGGGTTTATTATATTTGAATTGTTAATTGGGGATATGCTTTTTATAAATGTTTGATTGTTTTTGCCTATTTACATTTTACACATGTTTTTGAATAAAATGTTATTTAAATTGAAATTCAGTTTCCATTGCTTCATTTCTCCCGTACTTACCATTCCACATCCGTTGGTCTACCTTTAAAAGGCCAACAAGTGGTAGCAGAACGTGGTTTGGTCTGTTTGGGAGAATTGATAAAGTTTTAAAAAAATGAAATTGTGTAAAATTTTAAGAATAGGAAAATTGCTGCTTGGTCAATTGAAATTTTATTGCTTTTAATTGAAGTTTAAATTGTTACCATTAAAGTTGCGACTCCTAATATGAAACTTGTAGTGAATTTAAAAACAAATCAATCCCCCATTGTTTTTGACCAAGGTAGCTGCATTTAAGTAAAAATCAAGTGTTTTCTTGAATATGAATTGATTCGCCGCCGGATTAATGGGAATTTTAAATAATTGTATGAAAATGTCTTTTAGTAATTTAGAATTTTAATTAATTAGATTTTGGCCGAGTGATTTTTAATAGCATATTATTGGGCTATTTTTCGGCAATATGAAAATAAAATAAGTGTCTCAAAACATGAAATGCTCCCATTGGGGGAATGTTTTGTAGACAGGTGGAAGACGTAGATATAAATAGAATGTTGGCATGAAACCTGTTTGTCAATGAATATAAAAGGTGTGACTATTTTGCAATTGAGGTCTTCCAATTAGAAACTAAAAGATGTTTCTGGAAAATAAAATCTAATTAATGAATTGAAACTAAAATTTATTTCTGTGGTCTAAATTAAGAATTATAGTGTTTCCAAAAGTTAGGGAAACTTTAATTTTGAAACTAAGTGTTTCTGAGGGTCCGGATTTGGGTTTGTTTCTGTGTGAGACTTAAATTCTTACGGAACCCTAAATCATGAAAAGTTGAAAAATTGTTTCATGAATTTTAAAAACAATATAAGAATTTTTTCAATTGATGCTTTTCCGTGTGTTTTAATAGCATATAAGGTTCAGCTATTGTTTCGGCTGTTACTATAAGTATAAGAATTAAATCAATTGGATGAGAGCCGAGGATTTTATTAGCATATAAGAGTTTTAGATATTTTTCCCGGTCGTAAAACATTTGTATTAGAAATTTGAAGTTTATGCCGTATTTTTAAATAGCATATAATTTTTCGCTATTTTTCGGCAGTAAAAACGAGTATGAGAATGTTCAATTAATTAGATTTGTGCCATGTATTATAATAGCATATTAGATTTAGCTATTTTTGGCTGTAAATATAAGAAATTGTTTCTCAAAACATGAAAAGCTCCCATAGGAGAATGTTTTGGAGACGAGGGGAATGACTTTGGATTAAGTTCCTGGCAGGCAGCCTTTGTATAAGAATTTTAAGTTTTTGGGCTTTCTTGTAATATTAGGTCTTCCTCAAATTGAAACTGTGTTGTTTCAGAAATCTAATTAATGAAGAGGAACTGAAAATGTTCCTGCAAATGTGAAAAATAAAATTTTTCTAAATTTAAGAATTATGAATGAAATTCAAAGTATGGAAAATTTTGAAACTGTGTTTCATGTGTAAACTAAAATTGTTTAGGAAACCAGTATAATGAAAATAAAAGAAACTAAAAATATTTCTGAAAGTTTAAATTTGGAAACTATGCTTTTGAAAATTCTAAAGTTAGCGAAATGCAAAACTAAAAGAGTTTGTTTTTGAAAAATTTAAAGGTTAGAAACTAGAAGTGTTTCTTGAAAACATAAACGAACAATGTTTGAAAATAAAAGGGTTTCTGATAGTATAAAATGTTATCTGGTTTTCACGAAGATCTAAGATGGGGGAAATACTGAAATGAAATTGAGAGGGTAACCGGATTGGAATTTTAACCGGCCTCTGTTTGTAAAAATATAAAAATAAAATTTTAGAATGTGTTCTGTGAACTCCATGTGTGAAAACAAGTATTTTAAAAATGTAGAAACTCGTTCAATGTTTTCATGAAATTTTTCAAATGTGTTTATACAAATAGTTTGAATTGTGTTTAAGTGTGCTTTTACGAATTGTCTCCAAGAGGGGGGAACTTGTTAGCATAACCCTATATTTTAGGTTCTTGGAGCAATTTCGTAAAAAGATAGGATGTATTTTAATTGTTTAAAACTCACCAGTAAATTCAAACTAGTCTGAAAAATTGATTCCCAGTTTTAAAAGATATAATTACCCGGCGTGCGTAAAACCCTGAGCGTATAGAGAAATCCCCAAGTGACTAAACACCCGACAAGTCAATCACGTGTTTACGCCCATCGGCGGACGTGACGTCAGGCCTCATGAGTTGAGGATCTTTCTGCCTGTAGCAGTCAAGAATGTAAATTTAAGAAATAGCAACAGTTAAAGGCTTAACTGTGAGTTGTTTTCAGATGCAACATATGTAAATTTTGATGACGTCACGTCATTGCGTCTGGGTAACAGAGAAGGTTTAAATAGAAAGTCAATCAATCAATCGATCTCTTATGATTTGCTTCCGTTCTGCAGACGGTGTGTTTTGATTTGAGCATGTGTGCTCAAATAGATTGATTTATCCACGCAGAGGACGTGGAGGTATTCAGATATGTAGTAACAAGATTCAATAGCCTGCTAACAGTGCAGGATGTTCTAAAACAGTGCCCTACAAGTAACGAAGGAGTTTTTTAAGGAATATAAATTTGAAGAGTTGATGTTTTTTTAAGTATTAGGGCTAACAGGGTCGGAAGGTTCGTCTGGCATATGCTCGATTACGGAGCCGGTCGGACTGGATTGAATCCACTATATGGTGAGGTAGCCTCTGCTAGTGGAAGGTTCCTGTTTTGCTTGAAGCTGGGCAAATAATTTCCTGTGCTGCTGTTTCTGTGGCATGGGTGTGCCTGGAATTTATTGACCATGGATTCTGGTCTGCTGTCCACGAGTGGACGTTTTCAACTCGTCTGAACATCCGATAGATGGATGTTACCTTCGTTGCTATGAGTGCCAAGTTTAAAATATGGACTTCCAGTGGTATGATTATTTAAATAGTTTTCTGGACAGCTGCCATCATTGTGGCAGGGCGTAGGGTAAATTTTTAAAAATATTAAGAACGTTTTAGAACTGTTGATGGTTTTTTTTTTGTAATTGAATCTTGTGATATTTCTCTGTGATATTTGTTTGTCCGGGGGGGGGGGGGGGTATTATATTTGAATTGTTAATTGGGGATATGCTTTTTATAAATGTTTGATTGTTTTTGCCTATTTACATTTTACACATGTTTTTGAATAAAATGTTATTTAAATTGAAATTCAGTTTCCATTGCTTCATTTCTCCCGAACTTACCATTCCACATCCGTTGGTCTACCTTTAAAAGGCCAACAAACTCTTGTTCATTTATACGCGAAACCTAAAATGCACCTTTCACTTATGCGCAATCATTTTTTTTTCAATTTTAAGTTAAGTCGCATATTTGCGCTTTGCTTATCAGAAGATTTGTACCCTTCTTGTTCTGTCTCTTGGAATGTATCGCACGCCTGTATTCCATTGTTCGAATTCTTCCAAACATGCGTTCTTTTTTGCACAAGTGAGCAATTGAGGGTGGAATTAGTCTTGTGATTGACATTGAGAGTGGAGAACGGGTTACATACGAAAAGGTTGTCATCATTAAAAGTCGTGGTCAAGCGGTAAGCATTGACGTTGCCTTTGGAAGATCTTTTCATCCTCGTAGACTATAAATTTGATCACGCATTTTTTTAGGTTTTGAGGAATTCGCTTACGTGCTGTACAGTGTATAAAAATAAAAGAACGTACAACTTCATTTTTTTAAAAATTACAATGCATAAACCGAAATTATGTGCATATTGATTCATTAATATTAGTACTGTACTATTAGTATTACTATAAGTGATGTAAACTTATTGCATTTAAGCTTATTTTTGGATTTTTCACTTATGCGCGAATTTTACTTGAGCGCGAAAATTTCGTTGTCCCTTTGGGTCGTGTATAAGTGAGAAGTCACTGTATTTGTAAACAAAAAAAAAAAAAAAAGTCTGAAATTCTTTATTGCAACTTTTTAAAATGAAACAAATTAACTGTTAAAATCACTTATGCTTTATAAAAAGTTCCTTATTCAAACTTCAAATTTCAATAAATATGTACCCTGTTATCTTTAGGAATCTTTTTTCATCTGCATGTACTAACAAAGTTTGGTTTTATACATTGCCCGAAAAGTTATTGGTTAAGTTTTCGTTTTTTGTCTTAGTGCATGAATCTGTAAATTTGAAATCACAGATTTTCTATTGTTGATTATGAAGTTCATTCGTTATAGTTAAAACTTGGGTTTAATATTCCTCCATTGGTTTCATTCATACCACAAACCACACCTTGATTTTTTGCCAAGAAGAGTCCATGAAATTCCTTGAAAAGGCTTTGAATTTTGGCAAATAGTATATGCACCCTGTCCTACACTTCTACTTCAGATAGCAGCCATGCTTAAACATAAAAATGTTCTATCGCTTCACCTTCTGATAATCAAGCCAAGAACTGATCAGGACTAGTTCTAATTTTAGGCCAGTGGTTAGGAAGTGAAAAAAGGTTGAATACGAAAGTAATTGGTGGAAAGCTGGAAATTGTTTTAATGTATGCCGTATGGGTCTGGAATGACCATACTAAGTTTCCCCCTTCTACTAAGTGAGCTTTAGCCGTTACAGCCAAATTGGTGACAAAAACACATTTTTTTTTTCAGTAATATAGCAATATCTCACAAATAACTCTTCCAATGGCCATACATATAAGTAGATTACTTGTTGATATTAAAATTCTGACCAAAATGAGTATCTACAATATATATCTTTATTAAATACTAAGTGCACAACTTAATTTCAGAGTTAGGCAAGTGCTTCAAAGCCAGAACGTACCTTCCCCACTCCCAACGGCCCTCCCCGAGACCCCCTGGAATAGAACGTCGTAACATTAAAACACATGGCGGTGCTTTCCTACCTGCGGAAGCAGCTACACTGGTATGTATTCATCCAGTTGACATACTAGATGTTGCTGGAAACAATTTATTTCATTACAATGTAACAAAGAAATGAAAAAGGAAGCGCAAAAATACTGATAGGTTAATTTCAAATAGAACTATCCAGAGAAAATGACTGATTTTGAGTGACATAATTTGAATTAGAAAGTCTGTATTATATTCAAAGTAAAAAGTTTTCCAGTTTGCTTCTTGAAGTAAATCAATTTTTTACTTTAAACAATTTAAATATTTAATCTATAATAATAAATGTTTTGCTGTGAGACCTGGTATTATATGAGATGCAGTTTAGATATCAACATAAAATATTACAAATTCAAAGTTTTAAAGAAATTCACATTAAAAACAATAGATTAGTACTTTTTAAAAATATATTGTATTATTACAACAATAACTTAAAGTACAAATGGCAGTCATCTAAAAAGTTATTATTTTCCTATTAACAGAGTAAAATAGCAAATATTTAAAAAAAAAGCTAAAAATTAATATACGCAGCAACTTTAAGCAGTTTTCAAAACATAGCTGAAAAGCTTTAAAAATTCAGACACATAAACCATAAACTAAAGAATTTGCAAAAATTACTTTAAAAAAATTAGTTTAGAAATGCAAAAATCATTTCTAAAAGTATGCGTAGTGAAATTACATTCGATTCTTATTTAAGATATTTTTTTGCTAGATCAGCAGCAATTCATTAAAAAATATTCATCTTTTTAATAAACAATAGACGATAAATAAAAATTCACACCTATTTCCATGAATGCTCAACTTTTGCATTTCATCAGTGCCTAATTTCTTCAACATATACAGTTAAGATGAATTTTATATACAGTTAAGAGTAATTAGAAAAGTATTTGATATATGATTATAGAAAAATGTGTGATTACGGTAACTTGAAATATGAAGGGCATAATAGAGAAAGACATCAGGCATAAAAAGTTACGAACATTACATAATATACATGTGGACAATATGCTAAGCAAGGCTAAAACATTTGAAAACATGCGAAAGAATAGTGCGTAGGATGGTGATAGAAAACAACATAATTTTCTCGCTTAATTTGACATGATAGTATTTTATGGCAGCTTTCAACAAACTTTTTAATTCTACGTTCTTTAACTTCAATCAAGTCACCTTCTGTATATAATTTATCCCAAATCACACACAGTCAAACAGTCATGACAAGTCAGTCACGTTTTTCCCAAAAGTTCACGTACATAATCACTGATTGAGCTATGTAGTACCATTTCTCGCAGCAAAACATTTAATATTATTAATTAAGTTTTCTTCAAATTGTGTAAATTAAAAAATTGATTTACTTCAAAAAAAGTGACCTGGAAAACTTTTTCCTTGAACTTAATACTGATTTTCTAATTCAGATTTGTCACTAAAAATCAGCCATTTTCTCTGAACAGTTCTACTTGAAATTAACCTATCAGTATTTTTGCGCTTCCTTTTAAGAACTAAAATGAGTTCTGTATGAAAATAGGATCCTTTTTCATTTCTTTGTTACAAATGAAACAAATTGTTTTCAGCAACATCTAGTATGTCAACTTGATGAATACTTACCTGTGTAGCTGTTGTACCTGTAGGTAGGAAAGCACCACCATGTGTTATGGTGTTATGGTGTTCTATTCCAGGGGATCTCCGGGAGGGCTGGTGGGAGTGGGAAAGGTACGTTCTGACTTTGAAGCACTTGATTAGTGATTTGAGCCTAACTTTGAAATTAAGTTGTGTGCTTAGTATTTAACGAAGATATATATTGTAGATACTCATTTTGTTCAAAATTTTAACCTCTACAATCTATATTTATGGCCATTGGAAGAGTTATTTGTGAGATATTGTTATATTAATGAAAAAACAGGTGTTTCTTGTCACTAATTTGGCCGTAACCGCTAAAGCTCACTTAGTAAAAGGGGAAAACTTAGTATGGTCATTCCAGACCCATATGGCACAGATTAAAGCAATTTCCAGCTTTCCACTAATTACTTCCGTATTTAACTCCCCAACCACTGGGCTATTTGGGTTCATCTCTATCATAACTTGTTTCAGTTCTTGCAGAACTTCTTGAGATATTTCAGCGGAATAATTTTGGCCAAAACCTAATTAGCACAACTTTTTATAACTGTCTATCTGTATACTACATTTTGATTAAATCCCTGAGTTACTTTTTAGGATGCAGCTCTTATCATGCATAACTATAGTATGGGCAAGCCTAACCTGGCAGCATTGTGAAGGCTATGCAAATCCTAATCACAGCATTACAACGCTGCCAGGTTAGGCTTGCCCGAACTGTAGTAGAGAAGCAATTGATTGTCATTTTCCCTTTAAACAGATCAGCATATAACTACTCCCCCCCCCCCGCTCGTATCTTTGCATCACATTTTAGATGTAGAAAACATACTTTACATGAAAATGTGATCATTTAAAATACATATTTCTTATTTATCATTTCTATGAGTGCCCTGGACATGTGTCGTCAAAAGCAGATTTCTATCTTACTTTTTTCGTTATAAAGTGTAGTGGGAGCTTTGATAGTCTCTAGTGGTTTTGATAATTTTTCTTTCATTTACTTCAGAAGTTAATGTTCTAATTTACATATAATTTTATGTATTTTACTAGGTTATTATCAGTCCTAATCATCCTTTCAAATTTGGACCTAATGTGTTTAGATTGATACTTGATTCAGTCTTGTTCCATGATTTTTCTCTTGAAAATCTTACATATATGTTGAAAGTAAGTAAAATTGTTATTATTGAAAAAATATTTGTGTAATCATTTCGTTTTTTATAAGATACAGAGGAGACAGATTATTTATTCTTTTATTGTAAGAAAGATGTTGCATCATTTGAAAGAATAGTTACTAATGCTGCTAGTTTTAGTGATATGCATAAAAGTATTTCTCTTGGATAGATGCTTTTACATGCATCACTTTTCTGTATTCATTCTCAAATAAATATAACAAAACCATATGTTTTGTAAATGACATTGTTGTAATACATTGAAGTTATACAAAATGCTTAATTGCTTTGATTACAAATCTATTTGTATGAAGGAGTTTAACTCTCATTTTAGCTATAAAAGAGCTGTTTATTAATTCAGAGAAAACATAAAATTTTAAAGAAAAGTTCTTTTTTTTAAATCTTAAATTTATACTTAGTTATTACAAAGTAAACTTAGTTATACTTTGTTTTATACTTTACTTAAAAGTATAAAACAAAGTTAAATCCATGGGTGCTTGAGTGTTTAGTTACGACCAGCAGCTATCTTGCAAAATAGTAACTTTATCAAAATGATTGTCTGATGTGTTCTTTATTTATTCATATTTGCTCCTTCGTTTTTTTATTTTTTTCTTTAAGGTTTATATTATAGGCATGATTTGATTCGCAATTATTAACTAATGAAAAATATGTTCTAAAGTAAAAATAAAATTTAATAGTATTTCATTGTATCAATGGAAATTAAAGAAACTTATATTTTGAACTCGGTTGATATGAAATGTTAATAATCCACGATTTGTTCGCATCTGCCGTTATTGGTAACAACCGTAAATGAGTAATACTGTGAAAAACGAAGGAATGCTTACCTATATTTAAAAATAATTACTACTAATACACACATTGTAATCTAACTATTAGTATATTCATAAAAAAAAATCCCTCATTTCTTATAAATGAATGTTTTTCGAAAATATTGAAAACGAAGATGATAATCGACAATCGCAGATCAGGTTGTAGTCCACAATGGAAGATGAAGTTTTTTCTCCAAGTAAATTGAAATGTCCACAGGTAAACAAATGTAGTTGCTTTATTTTCTAAGCAAAATATTTAATACTTTACACAATGGTACTTCTACTACCTAACAAAATGGGGTCATTCCCTGTCAACTCAACACACCCATTTTACCTCAACCCCTCAGATTTTGATAAAATTTGGCACACACATAGTGGGCACTAAGAATAACAAAAATACAAAATTTCAAATTTTTATCTTGAATATTTTTTTGTGTACGGCCTTGTAAAGTTTTCAAAAAATCGTGAAAAAATTACAAACAAGCAATCTTTAAATTGCTCTAAAA
Source organism: Uloborus diversus (assembly GCF_026930045.1). Classification (NCBI taxonomy): domain Eukaryota; kingdom Metazoa; phylum Arthropoda; class Arachnida; order Araneae; family Uloboridae; genus Uloborus; species Uloborus diversus. The sequence goes on from NC_072734.1 coordinate 38,361,948, forward strand.
GCTGTCAAAATTGAGTTAGAGAGGTGGGACCGGTGTTATTTTGTAGCTTTTTTAATGCCCTTTTAAGAGATATGCAACACGTCCTATGTAGTAGTAAAAAAAGTTTTTTTTGGTGCAAATCAAATTTTTGATTTTGATTTTTTTCAAAAAGTACCACTTTTAAAATTTTCAAAAAAATTCTATAAATAGACAGTACTTTCATAAACTGCCGTGCAAAGTTTTATGGTGGGATGGTAATGGGATCTATGCCAAAAAAAAATTATTACTGACTCCTATTTTTCTTAAATACCAGATTTGGACCAAATAATAATTATTTTATTGTAGTAAAATATATTGTAGTAAATGCTTTCATGACAGATATGAATGTATTGTACTTTAAATTCTTCTTATAAAAATATTAGTAAAAATTAAGGCAAATAAAATACCAAAATTTAAAATTATATCAATTTATGCTGTATGAAGTACAATAAATATTTACAATAAAATTTTCATAAAAACAGTTTTGACCAAATAATAATAATTTTAATGTAGTGATATAAGATTTTATGAAAAATCCCTTGAGTAGGGGAAACTGGGAGGTTTGACCCACTTTTTACTAAGGTATTTTTTTTTTTTTTAAAGTTTGAATAAAAAAAATTCCTGGTTGATACTTTTTTTGAAAGGAAACACATCCAAGCAACTTTTTACATTGCTGTTATTTATTTAAGTTAAAAATTATTTTCTTTATTAAAGATTTTTCAAGAGTGTTCAAACTGGGTCAAACCTCCCCACTTGAGCGACGTTTGACACACCATAAGAGAGGTTTGACATAAAACTATATATACCCTATATATAATATACATTAAATTGTTTATGAAATAAACACTCTGTGCTCATAATAAATTCATAAAACCTATATTTCTAGGCTATATATAAACTGTGGTTTTGGGGCAAAACTGCTAGTTCTGTATAACATAATGATGTTTTAGAAATCTACAATACAAGTTGAACATACTTTTGTTGTTTGGTGAATACATGAATAGTTATCATTAGTCAACAGCTTTACAATAATTAACAGATTTTATAAGCCTTTACATTTATGAGTGATATAGAAGGGTGAGAATTATTTTAACTTCATTGAAAATTTTCACAGAACTAAAAATATTAATTTTAAACAAATAAGAAATCACTACTAACTTAAAAAAGGTTAAAGAAGTGAAATTGTTGAGTATAAATCATATTTTATGTAAAGAAGGAGGTCCATGTTCAGAAGTTCACTGTTTAAATTTTGAAAAAGCCAATTGGGTTTGGTCTATATCATTTTCTAGAAGAGCGTAAGTTCTTCCTGTTGGAGTAACAGGGTCCACTCTTGTTAGTATGTTCACAGCAGAGACCCACATTACATCTGAATGCCTGGGGTAGGAAAAATATTTGGTTGGTCCACTTGGATAAAGAAAAGCAATTTTAACTTCATCTTGTTCTTCGTTTTTTTCTAATACATAACAAGTCACCAATTGTTGTCATACACGGCAGTAACGTAGCCTCTTATATCTTCAAATGTAAGTTTCTCAGGAGATTTCGTTATCTCCTTTTCCCACACCTGAGTATCATTTGAAAAGTACTTCACTAATAATTTTGAACCACTTTTAGGGATGAACGAATGGAACTGCTGTGTACCTTTGATTGTTAAGGCTTCTTTAAATCGGGGCTGTAAAATCTTATCAGTTTCAATGTAATCTTTTTGTGTGGAAAAGGCAAAATGTACTTTTGGAACATTTTTGACTGCCCACTCAAAAAGATCTCTTGGTGTTTGGATCTGGTTTTCATATGGCCTCTGCAAACTTGCTCGAGCTGCCAGTCTCTTAATTGAACCGCCTACTCCATCACAAGGCCCTTTTCCATGCGCCGTGGCCGAAAAGTGCCACTCAGCTTCAATACCGAAATCTTTCTGATGAAGACAAAGGTTCAAAAAAATTTTCTTATTTTTGTATTGCGCGCCAGAACCGTCTGAAAAGTAATAGATTTTTTTTTGAAGCTTTTGGAACTTATTTGTTAAATAAGGAATGAGTTTCTTGAGAAAAGTGTAGACTGCGATTGTATTGTGTTCTAGGCAGTCAGAAATGACAACAAAGTTCAAGTGTTCAATTTTGCCGTTCTTAAAGTATATCACAAAGGGATGAATGGTGACCTGCTGACTAGTCCAGTGGTAGCTGTGAGCTTCATCCTGTAAAACTATGCTGTAATTTTCAGAAAAATCACATGTAATTACAAATTCTGACTCTCTGATGTTTTCTTTAATGTTGTTGAGGCTTAATGTTGCATGCTTGTTGCTTTGCAATAAAATCTTGTCGGACTAAAGAAGGCATGTTGCAGCAAAATAAATCTATAAATTTGTCTGAGGTTTTCTCAAACATCTCTAGGTTACAGCGATCGACTGACACCCATTGCCGAAACTGAGTTTTTTTCAAAAGAAGTTTCTAAAATTTTCCGTAAAGCAGTTTCTCCAGGGCAATACTCGCAGTTCCCCATGTTGCAATCTATTGTTGATGGGTTACAAAGCATCTTTGCAATACAATCCTTGTAGGTTTTCAAGTTACCATCTGTAAGTGAATTTAGCTTAGCATTTTCCATCATCAACTTTATGTTTTGATGAGTTGTGCACACACATACAGAGTGTGTGCCGCTCTGCCCAGCTAATATACAGTGTTTTGGTTTTAATTCCGCGAATTAAGAAAAACCAATTTTTATATTTGGGTGCTTATCTTTGAAATGATTATAAGCTTCTTTTAGATTACACAAAATAAGTCTTTTTGACATTTTTTTTCTTGCCTCCATCTGGCAGAGTAACTGTTACACAATCTTTCATTCCTGGCATCGCCCGGCTAATTTCATCGTTTTCGTAAAAAGAATGCACAGTTTCGACTGTTTCTGTTGATAAACACTTCCCTGGCTTTGGATTAGGACCTTCCATAAACCCTTTTTCTTTCAAAATTTGTTTTGACTGTCGAACTAAGTAGTTTGGAGCATTAAACTCATGCATTATCTTCCTAACACTCCATTTCTCGGGTAAACATGTGAGAATCATAATTTTTTTTGATCTATTTGTACAATTCAAAAAGTTGGTTTTCAGATTTTGAAGAACCGATTGGTCAATTTCAGTATCATTATCTGATGAAGAATTTTCAGCAGCAACAAAGAGTTTACGTTTCATAGATGAGGAGATTTTTTTTACTTTAGTCGAAGCACACTGCTTGGAAGTTATTTTCTTCTTATCAATCGGGGACACACCTAATTCTTGAAGTGAAGTATTTAGTGTCTGAACAATCACTGAACTTGTTGCAAAGTCTGGATCTTCGTCTGGAACATTCACCTCCAACTCAGGAGAATCTTCATTTTCAGAATTATTTTCACTAATGGGCACTATTTTTAACTTAGTTAGATCTTTTCTACACTGATCACAAATCATGGAGCCATCAAGTATTTGTGGAAATGAACCTGTCATCCAAGATGTGACATTTCTCAGTTTTTTTCTATCTCGAACACGATAATTTGTTTTCTTCAATGGATTACAACACTGAACTCTTACCACAGTACTGCATTTTTCACTAGTTTCCATATTTTCTAAAAAATTCTTAAAACTTGCCTTTTAACTACAAGTTTTAATCATAGATTAAATTCGCTAACACATGAGAAATACTGAAGTTCAAAGTAATAATTCTTTTATGTGAGGTATCACAACTATTTTACATTATGGAATGGATAACTTAAGACAGTAATAAAATTTAAAACACTACTTGTTAGCAAGGTCTCTAGTCACTGAATGAATGCTTGTGGAGAGTCTGGCTTGAGCAAGTTAGAAGAAATACCAGACTGCCACATGGGGGGCCATGTGGCAGACTGGTGTTTGTTTTAACTTGCACAGAAAGGTACCAACTTGCTAGATCTGCAGATACTGGATCAAGTGAATGGAAGGGAAAAGTTTTTTTTTAATAATACTTGCTTATCAAACTATTTAGCCACAACAATATTAATTGTAAATTTATCAACTTTTCATACAGCATAAATTGATATAATTTTATTTAAATTTTGGTGTTTTATTTGCCTTAATTTTTACAAATATTTTTATAAGAAGAATTTAAAGTACAATGCATTCATATTTGTCATGAAAGCATTTACTACAAAATATTTTGCTACAATAAAATAATTATTATGTCAAAATTTGATATTTATGAAAAATAGGAGTCAGTAGTAATTTTTTTTTTTGACATAGTTCCCATTATCATCCCATCATAAAACTTTGCATGGCAGTTTATGAAAGTACTGTCTATTTATAGAATTTTTTTGAAAATTTTAAAAGTGGTACTTTTTGAAAAAAATCAAAATCAAAAATTTGATTTGCACCAAAAAAAACTTTTTTACTACTACATAGGACATGTTGCATATCTCTTAAAAGAGCATTAAAAAAGCTACAAAATAACAACGGTCCCACCTCTCTAACTCAATTTTGACAGCTTTTAGAGCAATTTGAAAATTGCTTGTTTGTAGTTTTTTCACGATTTTTTGAAAACTTTACAAGGCCGTACACAAAAAACTATTCAAGATAAAAATTTGAAATTTTGTATTTTTGTTATTCTTAGTGCCCACTATATGTGTGCAAAATTTTATCAAAATCTGAGGGGGTGAGGTAAAATTTTAATTAAAAGTGTGTTGATTTGACACGGAATGACCCAATGATGAATAACTTCTAAAAAAGAAAATTACAGTATTCAACCTCGAACATTTTTAGTAAAGAGGTCAGAAATATTGGTTCGTCTTAGCCGATACTTTCAATTTAATGTACGTATTATAAGAGAAATTTTTAATTTAAATAGATAGCAAACAAAACTTAACAAACAAAATGTTCGTTTTAGCCATGATTTTGTATTAAATGGGATCATATTAAGAGTTCATTTGTATATACATTTTGTTTTTCTGCAATACTTTCCTCTTCTAATATATTTGGTATAATTTGGTATATTTTCAACACATAACCATCATTTTCTAAAATTTTTATTTTAACTTTTATGTTTTGAATGTATTACATATATTCCACCAATATTCATATGTGGGTTTTATTGCTTATATTTAGTTTTCCATGCTTGAACATTACATGAATTGTAAAGGAAGTTTGCTTTGTTGTTATGAAAATGAGTTTTCAAATCAAGTGCAAAATCTAAGAACGGATGAACTTTCTTATCTTAAGATGCTGCCTTCATTTCAAAAGTAAGACTTTCATTGCCTTTCTGATTATGGTTTAAATAGCGTGTTTATTTGGCTAATAGCACTTCATCAAAAATATAAATGTAATTTTAATTTAGGTTTTTGAAAGAAAATCCAAAGCACCTTGCAGCTAGTGAAAATACATCTAGTTTGAAGGTTAGTAATATTTAATTTTGAACTAATAATTATCATCAATTGTGCACCACAGAAATTGCTACTATTATTGTCATCAATGTCATTTGTTATCTTTTTAGAAAATTCTGCTTGATCTTGGCAGAGAACTTTTCCTGGAGCAAAAAGTGACAATGGTTTTATTACAAATTCTGAATTGTACGACTAGTGATTTACCTCGATATCCTTTAGGGAAAAAGGTAACAATCTATCATTCATTAATCTTTCAAGGATTCAATGCTTGATAACTTTTATTTTGATATACAGCGGAACCTTGGCAACTTGACACCTCTAGGGAATGTGAAATCAGGTCGACTTAAAAGGGTATCAACGTACCAAGATTCCATAATTTCAATTCCTAAAGAGTTTTCTTTATCACCTATTACTAGTGTTTACAATTAACGTTATAATAATCAATTCCAGTAAATGAATTTTCTTTTTGAGCAATCGCAAATTGCTTATTATCCTTACTTGACCGTAAGTTGTTGACATTGGTCTGGTTTTTCAGATTACCATGATGAGGAGAACCAGTCACAGTTCGGAATTGCCTTGAATTTCCCCTTAGGCGCTAATGTTAAGTTTTTTTGAACTGTTCAAAATTGAACAAAAAATAGTTCAAATGAAAAAGTGAAATATGGGAATGAGGTGTCCTCGCCGAGATCTTTCAAACAAAAAAAAGTTTGTTCAAATCGGACAATTCATTCAAGAGTTATTAGGGGGGGGGGGACAGACAGACAGACCGACAGACATTTTTTCCCATCTCAATACCCTACTTTCCAATTTTTAATTTTTCGATATTTATTTAATTATTTTATTTATTTTTGACTTTTTTTTGTTTTTCGCGATATTTTAAAGATGCATTAAGCCTTCTTTCATGCTTTTTTCTTCTTTTTCTGACTTTTACTGGGAAAGTAGGCTAAAAATAGGATTCATTGTACCAAATCACATTATTTTACTAAACTGTTACTATTACTCCTTTGTTTTCATTATTACTGTAGGTAGTAATATTAGTACAGTCGACGCTCGATATAACAACCATCTCCGTGCCAGAGAAAAAGGTCTTTATAATGAGTGGTCGTTATAAGAGGTATAAATTAAAAAAATGTACACCGTCATCATGCATGCCCAAGTAAATGCCCAAATGTTTTTTATCATAGGAATTTTAAGAAAAGTAGTGTGCAAAATATTATGACATAATATTAAACAAGTTTTAAAGTAGAAAATATAGGGAGGAAAATGTTACACACTTTCAGATCTGCTACTACTACTACTACCACAACAATTTCTGAAGATAAAACCAGAAACAGAGGTCTGCCTTTTTAGCAGACGTGATTTTTGCAAAACATTATTTTCTGTTTCAGATATAGGTGATAAATTGTGTTTCTCTTGCTTTCCAAAGAAACATTTAAAAGTCCCTCGAGAACCCCAAACTTTAAAAATACTAGATTCAAACACCAAACTACCAATACATCTGTCAAATTCCTTTTCTTAGGAATGTGGAAATTTCTCGATTTTTCCTCCCATTATTTTTTCTGTGCTAGCTGTGGTGAATGGTAATCCCCCCCCCCTCTTAAAGTTGGATTTGACACTGAAAACTTCAGGCAGGTGTCCGTAAACAATAATCAATGTCATTTTAAGCTACAAATTTGTTTTATTGGAAAGAACACAAGAAATAGCGTCCACTCATTCGGTCGCTGTATTGGATTAGACGATACAGAACGGTCGCTATAACGAAAGCAAATTAACATAGAGTTTATAGGAACAAAGTTGGGACTTCTACCACTGGTCATTATAATGGGACGGTCTTTATAATGTGTGGTCGTTATAATGAGCGTCGACTGTATTACTGTACGAAAGATAATGTTTTTGATCATTTACTTTTTCTCATCTATTTATTTTTCATTTTTAGTTTCGTGAACTTTATGGTTTTTCCCTAAAGAAGAAAATATTTAGTACTGAAGCTTTTTCTGAGGCAAAAAGACATTTAAAGTTAGAAACATTTTCTCAATCGATTTATAATTATTGACTATTCTGAATTTTAGGTTGTGCTTAACTGTATGCTCTTAACTTTCTAGGTTGCAGTCAAAAGATAATTTAATTGAAAAGTTCAGATCGTGCTTAAGCATTTTAAATGATCATTCTTCATTAATACCCCATTCTGATGTTCTGCAGAAAATGCATACTGTTTTAAAAGAATCTCATAAAGCATTCTTAAATTTAACTTCAGGTAGGAATAATTTCATCACTTAATCAAAAATTTTCCATCTATATGTTCTCTTGCTTTACTGCTATAAAATATTAAAGCATTACTTTTGTATCCACAGCTGATTTTGAAAAAAAATTTGATTCTGTTGTCAAGCAAGAAGGTGATAAACCATCTAGCCGTTATGAATTGATGGAGGTAATTTTTTTGTGTAATATCTGCTCCCTTTATGATTATTTTCCAGTCTTATTTACCTTATCTTTTAATAACTTCAGTTTATAATTAATTGTGACATTTTATAATGTCACAATTATAATTGTGAGTTATAAACTGAATATTGCACATTACACTTTTTTGCACTGTTCAAAAAAAAAAAGTGGTATTTCTCTGCAATCGAATAATAGTTACCTACTTATTTTTTAAATGGATTTTGACTCTAGTTGATTTTTAAGCTTCAAGTATTTATTTTTGTTTGGGTATGAAGTGCAATAATTTATATGATGAAGAAAAATTTACTTTTATACAGCAAAACCCCTCTAATACGGACACTAACAAGACAAATTTTTTGGTCCACAATAGAGGGTGTCCGCAGGACAGGGGTTTAATAACTTAATTTGCTTTAGAATCGAGGACTCAAATATTGTCCGTATAGGAGGGGTGTCCATTAGGAGGGGCTTTACTGTAGTTAACTATGATATATTGTATGATAAAAAAGTTTTAAACATTTGAAAGAAAGAAAATGTGTTGTAGAAGTTATGGAGGTGTATAACAAGATTTATATTAAAGTATAAAATTGTTCTAAATAATATTAGACTTGTTTGCACAGTTTTAAAAAAAAGAAAATATACACTTATTTTGAGTTTCTATAGCTGAGATATTCTGAAAGAAAAGTATACACATTAATAGATTAAATATTGTCTGATTTAAAAGGTTTGCATTTAATTATGCTAACACCTGAAAAGCATGACTCCTTTGTTAAATTATCCTGGTGCAGTTCCAATGTGCCAATGTTATATTGGAGAGTAGCTATCTGCTTTTTAAAAAATCAAAATGAGTAAAGGCCCTCGGTGTGGTCCTTGGGCCTGTATACAATGCCTTAATGTTGCTATCATACAGTGTTTATGACTGTATTTCATTATGTTTTTAAGGTATTGTGACTCTAGGTGAGTGTAATCATGACTCTCAGTACAACAGTTGAAGTAAATTCTGATTTCAGTTTGAATTATGAGAGTATATTACTTCTAAGCATGATAGCTCTTAAGGCTAAAAGTTGATTTGCAAGTTTTAGCCGAAAATTTTTCCAGAAGTAACTGATCTACTATAGACCAAAAAGTAATTTTTATGACATTTCTTTAATTTGTACATCAGTTCAATATTTATCATTCACTTTCTTGCATTTTGTCAATATTTAAAACAATTTGAAACTAAAGGATTCATCAATTCAAGTTCATGAACATCATTCCTTTAATATGTATTAAACATGTTTCTCTAAATTCTAACTATTTGAAAAAAAAAAGTTAAATATTGCTACAGTGGATCCCCGATTTTACATTGTCAGTTTCATACGTTATTCTGCTTCTGACGCCATTCTCTGTTGGTCCAGGAGAATTGCTATACTAGTAATTTTAAAATATTCTGGATTTTACGTTACACTTTTTCAGAAAATCCATTTAATATATTTTTTTTATAAAAAAAAAAAACGAAACAATATTCTCTGTGAGACTCACAAAATCTTTTTTAGAGTTCTTTTTTTCAAGATAAATTTGTTTTAGGTGTTTATAGAGGATATGAAATTCTTTTTTTCCGTCTTATTGCTGTTTTTTCTGCGAGTTGTAGGCCAAAATTTTTTCCCTCATTCGTCGGATCACCCGATTGTTTCTTTGCAACATATAAAAACCATTTTTGCTTCAAAATACAAGCATTTAATTACTTTCAAAACTCTGGTTAGTAAAGAAATCAATCAAAAGACTTTTAAGGCTGATTGCAACCTCTAGATATTGAAAACATTATCAAGTAAAAAATCACCCGTCTAGCTATGACAGGTGAAAATTGCTTCTACAAAATTACAAAGCAATTAATTTCAAATGAAATTTTTTTCGTTCTCCTAAAATTATGAAGCAATTGCCTGTTTAATGATATTTCGATTTTTGAAATTGTAACCCCAACTCCAGTGGATTAACCATAAACTGCAGTAGATAGCAATCCTTGTTGACCACTTTTTCGTTTTCCTAAAATTACTGTCTTACCAGTAAAACAGTTAAGTTACCGGATCTATTCAGCCTTGTCAAAATAAAGCATTTCCTTGCAGGTCAAACATTGCCAGAAATTATTATCAAATTCTCCTGCTATGGCACAAGTTTCATTGTTGGTAACGTCTGCGTTACTCAATCAGTGAATTGGCTGTTATATGAGAATGCCTTGCTATTTAAGGCAGAAATCATTCATGCTCTGCTTTGATTAACTGTTATATTATGAAGCATGAAATTGATTAAAAAACTATAGTGTAACAACAGTGTTGATTTACTCCTAATCTTGAACTTTGTTCTTATTTATTTAGATATATTTTTATTTTTTAGAAAATGAGATCCAGCATTAAGCTTAAAAAATCTAAGTTTGATGCGTTACGAGATGATGTCATAGAAACCTTTTTGAATCATTTTGAGTAAGTTTTCTTCCTTGTACTGTATTTTGATATTTCTTTTATTTATATATTTATTGAGGTTTCATTTAAAGTGTTTCTATTCTACATTCAAAACAATCCTTTTTCTTGCATAAACTCTTGTAATGTAAACATATTAACTAGATATGGAGAAAGCTTGCAATATTAACGTGACGAAACGATTAAAATTTATTCATTTATTTTGCCCGGAATACATTTTATTTCTCTTTTTATACACTAGATGGCAGCACTAGTCAATTTTAAACGTACTTGCGGATTTTAAATGTAATTGCAGAGATGCAGGAAGGAATTTTGGTACCACTGTCCAGATTGTGACATGGGCCTCTATCTCAAGCTTTGAAATTTACCACACAAGAAAAATTTACTTATCTTCACTTATATTATACAAAAGATTGATAAAATTCTTTTTTAATGTTTAAGAGACGTATTTCTTAAATTTTCGCTGCTTGCTTCGGCTTGCTTGTTGACTTTTCATAAAATTTTAATCTTTTTTTAAATTTCAATATAAAAAAAATTTTGAAAATGAAAAATTGAATGCACATGTTGTTCACACAATTTTTGTATATAATTTTCTTCAATAAAAAAAATAGACACTTTTATGACCGTTTTCTTGAAAATTATTCGATTGTTAAGGGGAATAGTGTAAATTGCAGAAGTATTTTTTAAAAATAAAAGGGCGAGGTGATGGAATATGAATTAATGTCTGAATAATAATGAAATCTGTTAAGTTTGCGATCTAATTCTTTTACAGTATTGAATATGAAGTTAGTGTTCATTGCAGATAGAGTACTGTAAATGAAATGGCTTTAAATGCTTTGTTCTGACTTGTTGTGCTATTTGTGTTTAATTTGGTTTTATTGATTTTATTTGTACCACATCCAATCCTTGATTTTTTGCCATGTAGAATTCTTAAAAGTCCATGAAAGAATGATTCTTACTCTGAAAATAGTGTACTCACCCTATGATATTTATCTCAACCATTTGTTTGTTACTGAATTTTCTCTTTATTTTGGCATGTTAATAATGCTATGAAGGGTAAAACCAAAACAACCACTGGTACTAGAGGTCTAATGCTGACAATGCTTTTTGAAAGTTAGGAGAATATTGAGATTTTTTTTAATCTGATTAAAATTATTCTTTAGATACATCCGTCCTCCTACTGAGTACCCACTGCATGAATTATTCTATTTTGATGATGATAAATTACTGAAGGAAACTCTGATGATTGTTCCCCGAGAGAAAGTAATTGATGCCCTTGACAACCCTCATAAGTATTTTAAGGTAAGTTGATATTATGTTCCTGGGGTACAAAACACCACTTAGCGATAAATAACATTCATCAATTTTACAAGAATTGGCTATGAGAGAAGCACCTTAAGTGATATTGCCTGACCAATATCAATCTACCCATCAACAGCAGTAATTATTATGAACTAGAATTGCATTTTTAGGACCTGAAGTCTAAAAATTCCAGAAGAAAGTCCCCAAATCTCCCTTCAGTTAGTATCCTTGAAGATCATCTGAAATTGCATTTTTGAAACTTCATTTTTATAAAATTATGGAGGAAAGTCAGTGAACCCCATTCCTTCCCCTATTATTACCAAAGATAAAATTACCTAATACAATAGGGTTTAAGACTTCAATTTTGAAAAATGTCTGGAGGAAAGGCACCAAACCTCTCCTCCCCAACAACACCAATGATAATAATCAAAAATTGTGTTTTTAGAACTTCATTTTCGAAAAAGTTCCAACAGAGAGTAGATCCCAATCTCATTTACCCCCCCCCCCCCCACGAGGTCGTAAAAGGCTGCCTACAATTGTGTTTTAGGCCTTAAATTCCGAAACATTTCCGGGAACCCTAACAGCATCAAAGATCGATATTTAATAAACTTATTAATTTCTTAACGATAAAATTGCATTTTTTTACCTACAGTATCGAAAAATTGGGCAATGAGAATGGTCGCATGAATTCTTTGGACAGACCGGTCCTGCATGTAAGGGCTATCGAGTGGGATTCTGCTTTAACAAAACCAAGCTGTCTGTCATTTTGTGAACTTGTTTGATAGGCATTACTTCAGACTGCATCATGAAACTTACCTTTCAGGATGCTTACCCCCATTTTTGCTTTTGTTCGGAAAACAAAAAATGCCAACCGTTTGTTGCAAAAGCAAAGCATGTTTTTCTATTGGACCAACCTCAAAGGTCATTCTTCCCATTAATTCTAAGTTAAATTTTGAATTTCAATTTTTGTGTTACCAAGGGTTCTCTGTTCATTTTGATTTTTGTACTTCAGAACATGAAAGTAAAGTTCAGCGTCGTAAACTACCTACCTTAGTGCTTTTTTAACCGACTTCGAAAAAGGAGGTTAAGATTTCGTCATATGGCTTTTTATGTATGTTTTCGGATTATTCCAAGACTACTAGACCGATTTGAAAAATTCTTTTTTTGTTTGAAATGGTATACTTCCCAGATGGTCCCATGGTAATTTGGTCTGGATCTGATAAGTTGTCCTGGAGAAATCCAAGAAGCTTTGAATTTCACACGTTGTGGATACTTAATCCAGCGTACGTCAATGGGCAGAATACATCACAGGTCATGTGGATTTTCCGTGACCGGTGTATTTTCACAGCAAAGGTTTTGCCTTTGTCTTGAACGAGAATTCTCGCGGCTTAGGGATGATTAATTTTCGCCGCTTGTTAATTTTTACTTATAGGTGTTACCAATGTTTTACTACGTAGCAAAGTAGTAAATTAAATATATTTTACTACTTTAATAGCTGAATCAATTACCTGAATATTATTTTTAACTAAAATAACTTAATTTATTCACTTTTTTTTTTTTTTTGATAAATAAGTTTTTAAACATATTTATTTATCCAAGCGGAATTGAATACAGAACACCCCTCACCCGATGATTTAACTTATATAATAATATGTTGTGACTGATGTCTGATTTCTCAAGTTTGACCAGTATTCTTGATTTACTATTTCACAATGCCACCAGTTTAATTTAAAATTAGGGTCATACTAATTAGCAGGGTTCAAAAAAAGGAGGAGGTTCTGAACTCGTCAGATTAGTTTCTTCTTTGTATAATGTTCTACAAATACTCGAAGACACCTGTATCCAGGGGTGTGCACAGGGAGGAGGGAAGAACACCTGTTGGTCTGGGACTGAGAATGAAGGGGGCCCAATATTTTTAAAACTACGGGTGAACTATAGGGGTAAACAATATGGAGAGGGGCCCGGAAAAGTAATTTGTGATGGGCCCCAAAATTTCTGTTCACGTCCCTGCCTTCATCGATGATTAGGAAATTTTTTTTTTTTTTAAATGGTATACTACCCCGGCGGTCTAATGGTAATCAAGTTCGGATTTGATGAAATTGAGGGAACTCTTCAGATATCATACTCAGATTTAAAGCAATTTGTACTTTATTAACATTGTATATCGTCTCACTTAGTGAACCGTTTTTTATGATTTTTTTTTGTATAGTGGAAAGGGAGTGGTCTAACTTTTTACTCCAAGGTTCCAAATCTTTGATTTACCCTATTTGTTCTTTAGAGAAAAGTTATGGGTAAAAAACATAAAATTTTGTGTAATTTCCCTCACGAACCATTAAATATAAAATCCATTGTTAAAAAAATGCCATAAAACAAAGGTATGTGTTTTCTTTACCCATAGTTAAAGAAAGTACTAAAAAACATGATTAAGAGTAATAATAATGAAAATTTTGAATCAAGGATTTTCTGAAGCAAACATAAAATACATTCTAGTGGAATTTGTTATCTTCATCTATAATGGGGACATTTGAAGAACCATGGGACTTTCATCATGAGTTACATGACACGTATTCTTGTGAAACATAAATTGCAATTCAAAATTTAACAATTTACAATGTTACAATTTATAATTTACGATTTTACGATTTACAATCTACAGTTTATTTGTAGTTTGGGAAACCATAAACATTTAAATGGTTCTAACTAAATACTGAATACAGTCTATACTTTTCATCAGAAATGAGATGTATCAATTGTTGCATTTCTACTAATGCTAGTTCATCTTGAGGTTTAGTTAAAAGTTTAAAGGATTCGAAATCAGATCATGCTATTACTTCAAGTCTTTATTATGCTGAGAGCTACGTATACTCGTCCTTTCGCAAAGTTCTATTTTCCTAAATCTATTACAGCTTTATCCAGGGTTGTGTGATACGTATTGTTGTGAAATATAATTTACAATATTACAATTTTAAAATTTTGTTTACAATTTTAAACTTTAAGCGATTTTTGTTGTTTTTTTTAGTGACTCGTGCATTTGCTTTTGGAAAGCAAACTTTGATAAAGTAGAATAATAATGAAGACAAATTTTTTTGCACATAGTTGCGCATTTGAAAGAGCCTTTCTTCACAGTTGTCGAAAGTCTCCGAGACGCTGTGTTCTATTTATTTTTTTATCGTGCTCATCTTAGTTGTTTTCAGACTCATGTGCTCAACGTTTTCTTACTCGACATGCGCGTAAGAAAGGCCTCAACGTCATGTACCACATACTCGAACCTATGAACTTATTTTATATTTACCTCACTAAAAAGCAAAAAATAAATTACTTTTAAATTAAAAAAACCCGCTTTCAATGAACACCAAGGTACTAAAAAGCAAAAAATAACCGATTATACTTACATACTATTTCCTACCCAAAATTAGAAATGAAATTTATTTTACAATTCCAGTACAAAGTCAACTAAACTAAACACTAAATTATAAAATAAACACTGATTTTAATTACTATACGATGAATTATTTTATATACCTGACTAATTATATACGATCTCTTAATTTTTAATAACCTTTTGAAGTCGGGGCCTCCTATGAACTACTACTTAACGTAACTGAGTAGGTTTAGTTTTAAAGACTAATTTCGTGTTTAGTTAAATTAGTGTGTGGGTTGTCAGTTACGTTAGGTAGTAGTTTATAGGAGACCCCGACTTCAAAAACCTCTTAAAAATTAAGAGATTGTATATAATTAGTTAGGTATTTAAAATAATTCATCGTATAGTAATTAAAATCTGTGTTTGTTTTATAATTGGGTGTTTAGTTTAGTTGATTTTTGTACTGGAATTGTAAAATAAATTTAATCTCTAATTTTGGGTAGGAACTAGTATGTAAGTGTCATCGGTTATTTTTTGCTTTTTAGTTCCTTGGTGTTTTTTGAAGGCTTTTTTTTAAAGTAATTTTTTAAACAGCAATTTTCTCCTCTAATTAATTAATGGTTATCTTAACTAAGTTTATTTAATTTGAAATTACAAGTATCTATACACTGTAATGACATGGTTTTGCAATGAATATTGGTCTATGAAAGGGGTTCGCCGGCTAAAAAGTTTGAGAATCCCTGACATAGAGATTACTCTACCCTGTGGACCCCTTGTAGCATAGTTTTCCTCTGGTATTGACTGCATTTTATTAACAATTTTGTTTACATCATATTTTGGTTTAGACCTGAAAATTTACATTTATAACTAGTAGCTGATGGCTGGTAGCCACTTTTACTTTAGTACGCACTTTATCTCAGACTTTTTTAAAATGAAAACATTGGCATATGAGACCTAACTGCAATGTTGTACATGTGAGTATTTATAAAAAAAAAAAATAGATTAATGTAGCTTTAATCATCAATTTTTGTTTAAAAAAATTTAAATGTACATAGTTTTTTTAAACTTTTTGACAACATGGAATAGCATGTGAGAACTTGGAATTGTTTATGCATCACAAGCCAAGTGTGATGTAATGAATATGAATTGTTAAAGAAAAAATCAATGAAGTAATGATTTTCTTTGCCCTGTTGGGTTTTCTAGGTGCTAATTGCATATTTTATTAAGTCGCTTTAGTAAAACCTTTAGCTGCCAGGTGATGATTGGAGAGTGATTATTTTTAGGTATACAGTCGACTCCCAGTACAACATGATTTGACTTACACAAACTCTCTATAACGCTTGTTTTTCACGAGTAAAGAATTTAAGAACTAAAGCGAATTCCTCGCCTTCAGCACGAAAATTTTTGGCATAGAATTGCAAGGCTTAAGTAATTATTGGCCTACTAAATATTGGTTTCGTGAAATTTTTTTTTACTCCCAACTTGACTTTCGAGAGGTTGAAAAAGTAAATATCTTGTCAAGGAAGTGAAACTGTTTTAAGTTATTACACGCTTCTACAAGATTGCTATCAGCAAAATTATATGAATATTCATTTTAACATTTAGTTAGAGGTTGTATATTTTCCATAAACTAAAATTTAATTTAATGTTTAAAATGCATTAATTAGCTATATTTTAATATTGCAGATGCATAATCTAATGTTATATTACGTCAATTAATTTGTCTTGGTTTTATTAAATGCTTCACGAAAAGTTTTACTGATATCTGTTTTGAAAAGTTGGCAAGTCTGAATATAGAAAGTTGGGTAGGAGCTTGCAGTGGAGTGAGTCTCTTCATTAGTGCAAAAGCATCCGGGATTGAAAATATCATGATATATTCGAAAATATTGGATATTTGGATATTTATCCAATTTTTTCAATCAGGCATAAACTAGTCTTCAGAATAGTAAATGCATCCTCAAATCACTCTTTATTTTCTTACATTATTATTACAATATCTACACTTAAAATTAAGGTTTCTTTCATTATTTGTAATCTAATATTCCATTTTACCTTTCTATCAATTTAATGTAGTTAATTTAGCATTAACCATTTTACTCATTTTTCTTCTTTCAACTACTTTTTCATGGTTATATAATTTAGAAATAAAAAATATGCATTAGTCGGTACACAGTCATAAGACATTTTCTTTTTTTTTCTGACCAATGTTTAATAATTAATTAGGCACTTTTAATATGAATTAAAATTGTTAATTTACCAATAATTTTATGATTATAAAGTAAAAAAGAATATTATATTACTTTGTTAAAGTAATGATGTATTAGTACATCATAAAAATATAGTATATAACTTTTTGGTTATTTTTAGTAATAAATGAACAATATTACAAGGTTAATATAATTTTTATAATGGAAATACTGTAGTTGAAAAAATAAATATCAAACATATGAAAATATAATATTTTTAAAATAAATGTTTGATATATATCGTGATATATATCAACTGATATATATTGGCAAATCCTGAAGAGCGTTCATCAGACATCAAAGTCCCGAGTGAATTTCGACTTTGCTGTTGTGTTGAACGCTTTTGCACTCTGCTGATGAAATGAAGGAATTTTGGTATCAAAGGAGTTCCATTTTATGCCATTGTTGCATTTATACATATACATCTGGAGCGTTTTAATTTTTTCCCCTTTTCTATTTTTAGTGCCAATGTTGTCGGTCTGATTTGGAAGATGAAATCAGAAAAAGTTTCCCAGATATTTCTGTGCTGTACAAGTTATACAAGACATCTGGAAAAATGATTAACTTAACAGACTGGCTTGAAGTAATGCATGTTTCAATTCAAGTTGCTTTTCTGTTTTATTCATTAGTCTTGTTTGACAATGAAAATCTCTCTCTCCCCCCCCCCCCCCCCACCCACTCCTTTACTCCTTTCTTCTTAAGATGATTTTCTTTTATTAATGCATCTTATCCTTTTTAGTTCTTATAATTTTTTAATGTTATTCTTAAAGCAATTTCTTTTTTCATACTATAAATTATTTCAGTGGAAATTTGAAAGTTAATCAAATGTATTTATCACATGCTGTGTTTTTGCTAATGCTTTTTTTTTCTTTAATGCTCATCATTTTTAAATGTAAATGAGGATTCAACATCTTAAAGAATTGTAAGTTGCTTTGATATCTTTCTCTGAAACATTCATTCAATCATTTATTTATTCAAAGTAGTTACGCTTACTTATTAAAGTATAATACATATGTTTGCATAGTGCTACGTTTAATGCCATTACTTTATCACTAAAAAGTTTTTACGTTTAGAATCATATAAACAGGTTCCTTGTTTAAAAAATAAAAAGTATAAGAAATGAAAGCCTCATGTTGTCGTATTTTGAAGCATTCTGTTAATACTAAAAATAGTTTAAGCTGCTATTTTCTTCTTTGATTCAAAATTAGTATGATCTAAATTTTTTATTCTATTGATAGCAATTCAAATCTCTGAAAATATGTGATGGAAAAGAAAATATGAGATCTCCTCGAAAAGGGCAGAAATTTTCGAAGGCCAAAGCAAAAAATGATGCAGAGCTTAAGTATCCTTTGATGCTTTTTTATATTTTCATATTTATTTTGATAATATTACTAGTTTAGTTTAGAGCTAATATTAATTTCATTTTTTATTTACAACATTTGGTAACATAGAACCATTGCAGATTTTGCATTTATCAATACATAAAGTAAAATGCATATTTAAAGTAAATTTGAAATAAAATTAATTTGTACTTGCAATCTGTTATCCTTTGTAAAATTTAACTGTTCAGAAACTGATTTGTATTTTATTATTATAATAATTAAAAACGAAGTGAAATTTTAGATTCCTTAACTTTTTAGCCTCCGATTTTTGCTTGCTGCATCTGAGCTGCAATTACTTGGATTCATCAAAGTTACAAAAAGAAAAACTGATCATGTTATTAAACTGACATTTAATTAGGTATATGCTTTAATCACAAAACAGAGCGGTTATGTATGTTGTTATACAGCATGTAAAAATTCATTCAACTTTATGTAAAATAAATTATTTTTAATACTTTCTTTAGTTATAAATTTGACTGTTTTGCCTTCACAAAGACTGTTGAAAAATGATTTTTAAAATCTTTCTTTCACCTAATTCATAAAATCGTCACCTCAGAGCAACAGTGAGACATCTATTTCCAACAATAACATTAAGATATCCTACTGTTGCTCTGAGGCAACGATATATGCTTGTTGTAGTTGAAAGGCAATTTTAATGGATATCAAGGACAAAAGATTACATAAGTAGCACATAAAAGGTATAATTTGTATCAAAAAGTGAAATCTTAAATTAAAAAAGGCAATTTTCCTTGCAGTAAATGATATTTAAAGTAGTGTAGTTATGTTTTTTTTTTCCTTTGAAAAGATATCAGGTTTTTGTAAAAAAAAAAAATAAATAAATAAATAAATAAAAAAAATAAAATTGCCAACAGTTTATTTCAAACTACTTCTCAAAATAGCTTCTGTGTTTGATGCATCAAGTTTTTAACTTGTAATGCCATTAGTTTAATTGTTTGTTTTAAAAATTTGATTGAAAGGTTTTTAAGAAAAAAAAAAATCTTTACATATATTGAAGCCTTTTATTTTTTGCTCAAAAATAGAACACAACAGTTTCAGTTTGTCACATAGATCCAGTACAAAATTAATCCTTCAGTAAATATTAACACCTTGGATAAGCATACAACTTTCATCACAGACATATCATCTTACAGTTATATTTTGGAGATTCCAGACATGCATGGCCATACATATATATCTAAAGAAAACATATTAAACTTGGACAAATACTAAATTGAACGCTTCAATAAAATACATAGCATATGTACTGAAATGGTTTTGTGTGCTGTGTACAAAAGGTATAAATATCCCTGGCCATTAGCTGTATCTTATATATATATTTCAAAATAGCTAAGTTTCCAGTAAATTTAATGGGTTTTATCTTAAAATATGTATTAAATTTGAAATTTTTTGAATACTTACTAGGTAATAGTTATAAGTTTGAAATTGGAAACAAAAATCATATTTTTTGCGCAGTACACATTTTAAAATACTCAATTTCGTGAAAGGAACTGTTATGTTAGAATTTATAAACTTAATTTTTAGTACGAGCTTGTGTAGCTTTTTGAGAACAGATTCCAACTAAGCCCATATTTCTAATCTGTTACAATACTACGACTCACATCTATATGTGTGGAAGTACATTATTTCACCTATATTATCCATAGGTGGTTTTACTCTGTTTTGATATTCATAAACACATCATTTTTTAGTTAAATGGGGTTCATACTAAATCTTTGGACACTTCTTAGTTACAAAATTTCTAAGGTACTCAAAACTTTTTAAAGTATTTATTCCACTTCTAAAATTTCCACCTATTAAAATTAATGCAACTTCTATTGGAAAAAAAAAATCTTAGTTTTGATGTAAAAAAAAGAAGGGAAACAAAATAGAGAAGCAGCTTGTAAAAATTCATTGATAAACACTTAACCAAAGAAATATCATTTTTGATTCCAACTTATTTTAATATTTATGTATGTAAAATAACCAATCGAGTTTCAATGTAGTTTATCATATCTATTCATATTAAATAATTGAATAGAAATGTAGGTTGTTAATCTTTGATAATCTGTCTTTTTAAGTATGTAAGTTCATTCATAATCCTATTGTTTATTTGAAATAATATCATAGTATAAAATTTTTGTTGCATGTGTTTTTCAAGAACAAAACAACTTTTTTTGCTTTTCCATTATTTTATGAGAAAGCATTTGTTTCCTTTTTATTGAAATATTGTCCTCAACTTTCATTGTTTTTATTAATACCTTTTAAGTACTTGAAAAACAACATATTGCTACAGCTGCTCTGCATTTATTTATTTCAGTAGAAGTTTCTCGAAATTTCATCGACTCCTTAAATTTTTAGTTATTTTCCTTCACTATTCATATGAACCATGTATAAATTTAATAAAATACAATAAGGGCAAATTTCAGGCGAAAATGCACTCTGTAGCTATTGCACTGTATTAAATAAACCTTTTTAAAGGGTTTTAGTATGGAAAGTTATGAATAAATGTTTTGATAAGATTCAATGCTCCTCAGAGCGTTTTTATTCAACTTTCCTCAATAAAAATAGTTTCTATAAAAAATTTAGTCAAAAATATCATCAAAAAGTTAAAATTTGGCTCATTTGAGTTTCAGTATAGTTGTCCAAGTTTAATCTATAAACATTCATTTATAAATATATATACATTAATGATAAAAAATGTAAACATTGAGCTCATGCAAGCATGTACAACATCAAACATTTATAAAACTTATGAGAGATTTGATTGTGCTTGCTGATTGGTTGGTTTGTTTACAATCACAGATGAGTTTTCTAATTTGGTCATGAAGCTCTACATAAAATGGAATGCACTGTTAATTTGCATTTATTAAAGTACAGTTTTGGAATCAATCGTCAAATAGTGTGACAAAATTTTGATGGATGTCATTAAAAAATTCCAAAACTTGTTACATCCAAAAAGTGCATTAAAAAATTCTTTTAAAAAAACTAGTTAAAATTGGCATATTTATGTAAAACATAATTAAATACAATGAAATGGAGATTTTTGTACTTAAGAATATTATAAAATGTACATATTAAAGCCTCAGAGCAACAGTAGGGTATCTTAGTGTTATTTCTGGGATTAAATATCTTACTGTTGCTCTGAAGCGACGATATGTGGAAAAAAAAATCACAATTTTTATTTTTGCATGTACTTCATGAATCTTGCCAGAAATCTCTTTGATCATGCATCATTGTTTTAAAACAGGGCCGTGCGACCCGCCAGTTCTCATTCAGCATATTTCTTTTTCCGACATTATATGGTAACAAGAAGCATCCGAGACTACCATTCTTGGCCGGGGTCCCTGAAATTTCCTCTTGATCGCTCTTTTACTCCTTTCATTGTATTGGGAGAAAAAGGTACAGGACATCTACTGGTCAAGGTCAAAAATTTGTTTAATCAAGAATACAAATATTTCAAGAAGAAACGAGATTAAATCAGTATGTGTTTGTTTTTATGTAAATCATTCATTACGGATTTAGCTATATGCCCGTAAAATGATTGACTCAAAAGCAATCA
The DNA here is from genome assembly GCF_026930045.1 of Uloborus diversus. Taxonomy (NCBI): domain Eukaryota; kingdom Metazoa; phylum Arthropoda; class Arachnida; order Araneae; family Uloboridae; genus Uloborus; species Uloborus diversus. The sequence continues at coordinate 38,384,069 of NC_072734.1, forward strand.
TAATAATAGTTATTCATTTTTAATTTTTTTATAAATTATTTTAAATTCCAGAGGTAAATTTATATTTCATTCATTACAAAGCTGTACTAATATATTTTTGTAACTGTGAAATATTTTAATTTTAAAACTGCAAAGGTTTGCTGCTCTTTAATTTATTTTTTCATAAAATTATTCATAATTATATTTTTCTGAGCAGAGGAATAAAAATAGCATTGTTAATTAATATTTAAATGAAATTTAACCATTTATTGATATTAATAAGACAACACATAAAGCTCGTTTTTTCTTTTTAATTCAAAAAATATGTTTATATTAAATTCCATATATTTTTCTGACCTTGTTTTCTTCGGCATGCGGAAATAGACCAAGCAAGGAATTTCAAAAACCTGGTAAACCCCGAATTTTGTGGCATGCCGGTTAATGTGTGGTAATACAGTATTTGTGATCAGCACTATCATTAACTTTATACCAAATTTTTTTAAATTTGCCCCAGCCTTTGCTTTGCAATTAAATTGAGAAAAAACATCTCTTAATGTCAAAAAGATTTTTGGATACTTTTGCATATGATACCTAAACTAGATTGAGCGCTGCAAAGATTGTCATTTCATGTTACCTTTTTTCTTTTTTTTTTGCCTTATTGCATAACCAAAGAGCAATTAGTTGAGTACCAAATTATCTGCATGATCAAAGTGACTTTTGTATTTTTCATTTCAAAGAAAAACTTAGATTCATTTATCAAAAATACTGAAGTTTCTTTTTTTTACCACATTTGAGACAGAATTCCCTTCAAAATTCTTTTCTTTGTTTGATTTGATTTGCTGCATTACTGTTAAAATACCTCAGAATAATATACAAACGTTTTTATATTATTGCAAGTAATTCATGACTTATTTCATCAAAACAATTTTTTTTACCAAAATATGTATTTCTTATAAAATCAAATTCAAATTAATATTTCTCTAAAAGGGTTTAGTTCTCCAATCATACATTTTATGCAATATTTTTCTAACTTAATACCTCTATAAAAGGAGCAATAAGTACACATCCATCTGCGAAAATAAAAAATCTAATTTACAAATGGACTTGGTTTTATGATTTCAGAAATGACATAACTCTTTTACTGAAAATTTTCAAAAAGTTCATTACTGATTTAAACCAATACAGATCACAGGATATTATTTCTTATGTTATGTTCTAAAAACATTCACACAGTCGACTTGCTGTATAACTATTTGTTGTAGGCAACCAATGGAGGTTTCAAATGAGTCAATAATAATATTCAAATAATTCCCTCTTCTTTGAATCTGATTGGAACACTACTATCAAATGGCAACGTAAACAATAAGATAATATTTGGGAAATTTTACATCAAATAAAAGTTTGAATTCAACCCTTCTGTGATTATTAACTTATATTAATTTTATACATTACTTTTTAAACCAATTAAGAGTAATGATAAATGTGTCAGGATATACTTTTCTTTAAATTTGATGAAAATAATGTTTTTATGTGATAATTTGTACTAGTTATGTTGTTAATATCACGAGCGTGTTTAAAGGATAAGCCAACAAGGCCTGGCCAATGTTTTCAAGTTTATATTTCAAAAGTTCTCTTGTTTGGCTTGGGCTTTTCTGGAAATATATTCCTATGTACACTCCTGGTTAATGTATTGTAATATATAAATTACCCAGGAAAATGTTATAAATAAAACAAAATTTCAAGTTGGCTGAATATTGGGGGGAAAAAACCTAGGAATAATTTATGTGTTGTATTAAAACCTAAAATGTAATTAATGCACAAAGAAATGTTGTCACTTAGTCATTGAGAGAAGAGAATATTTCATTTCAAAAAGAGAGGGGACTGTCATTTCTTTTTATATGAAGGTCAGCATTTTTTTTTAATCCAGATTTTTTTTTTAATCCAGATAAATGTAACAATCTGAATTTGAAGAATGTGAAACTAATACTCATCTGAATCAGACTCATTATAAGAATATGTCAAGAGTCGTCTGCCTTTACAGTTGTCATATGAAATGTAAAGCAAAATTATTTTAACAGAAGTCAATCTGTTCTTTTTAAAAAGTCTGTATCATACAGAGTCGTTACAACTCAGGTCAACTGTAGTTTAAAAACATTGCACGAAACATAATCACACTGACATACTTAGTAGAATAATGTATTACAATATATAAACACAGATGGACATAAAGCACACATCAGTGAGTTTATGTAAAATATTTGGCAAAATTATTTGATTGTTCTGAGATGATATTAACAGTATTCTAAAACTAACATATATTTTTTACACCTAAAAGAAAATGTAACTTTGTATGCATTCCTTTTTTTTAAAAAGAAATCAGAAATGAAATTTTTACTCCAAATTACACTTTTTACAACAAATTATCACCAAAATAAATCTCTTATTTTGCATTTATGAAGCTTTATCTTTTTACATCTATGTTATAGTTTCTAATGGTGAATGCAGTTTAGCTTGGTTATAAATTCTTACTTAATTTGTAAACTTCATTGATAAGGCAATGCTTTAACATAGAAATTATTATGTGATGTGGACGTGCAGTATCATTCGTGTTGTGCATAAAAATGTTTCTTCACATTGAAACTTTTTTTTTTTTAAATTTAGACTACTACAATTGGTTTATGTAAACTTTTCAATATTTTCCCTCTAAAATCCCACCAATATCTCGCTAAAGTAAACTAAACTTTGGTGCAGCAACCCATGGGGCCAAGGCCTACTCTGCCGTGCTAAGCACAGATGTGATATCTGCAGTAGAGCTCAAAGTGAGAAATTGATGAAGTTTTACAACTCGTTTCTTTGATTTATGACTTAATTAAATGCTCTACGTACGGTAGTTGTTTTGTAAATAACTTATCTAAAAACCAAGAGTATTTCTGTGAAAATCTTAATTTAAAATTAATAAATGCAGTTACGACAAATTTTCTTTTCAAAACCTTTTCATATACTAAGCTATTTTCACCGTAAGTGACAATTGCTAGGCATTTTTAGAGGTATCTGCATAGATACGACAAAAATAGCTTAGTAAAACGTGCTCAATGTATCATTAAATAATACTGAAAACATATGCTTTCTTTGGACTTAGCTGTTTCGCTTCATTTTGTTAATACAAATCTAACAGAATCTACCTTCTGAAAGATACCATTTTCAAAACTCCGGGCAGTTAAAACTGTAATCCATAACAATTTTCTGTATTTTATATTGAAAGAATGTTTTTTTTTAATAATGTTTTATTTTCTAGATTCATTTTTACCAAGCATGAAGATAATTTTGACAGCAGATGATACTTAAATAAAAATATTACTGGCCGTAGAATGAAATGCGTTTTTTCTGCATGAAAGAATTAGATATGAATATTTTACATGCATTTCAATTTTAGAATTTTCATTTTAAATAAGCATTTAAATAGAAAAAGCTGAATATTTGCTTTAACAATTATACAAAGTTGTATTAGTTTTATTATCAACCTGTATCAACTATTCAACGGTAAACTAATTTTAATATTTTGTGTTACAATAAACTGCTACTTTATTAAATATGCTGCTTTACTAAGGTATAAAGGTTGTACTAAAAATTACTAAGGAAAAAAGTGGTAACTGCGCGGATACCACTTTAAAGGTTTAGTATTTGTCACTTACGTTCAAATTACCTTAGCAAACTCCGCAAACTGTGCAGTTACAACTTTTTTTTAAAATATTTTTTAAATATTTCGCATTTACCAAATCGGCAAAAAACTTGACATTTAGGTGAATTAAATTACCAACGACCACCTGGTGACAATAACTCAATTTTGATAAAATGTGCAGATACCACATCTGTGCTTAGCACGGCAGTACTGTGCCCATCTCATTTTTTAGGACCGAGGGCATTGGGGTGCAAAGGCAGATGTTCCGTTTAGGTTGTCGGCCGAATGCAAAATCCCCCTATGTTTAGCTCCAAAGGACGCTTGGGACTCATTTTATCGACACACTGAAAAGATGAATGAGTCAACCGTACCAAATTTGGGTATTATAGCATGAGAGAGTGTAAAGCACTGCCACTGGGATTAGTGGTAGCTCCCCTCCCTACCAATAGCATAGTTCTGAATATTCAAACCATTAAAAGAGAGGAGACAACAAATGGTGAGGAAAACAAATTGATTCCCAGAGTCTTAACAAATGTTGTATATGTATGTGTATGTATTTACACATTATTCATTCATCTTATGTTCTTTGTCAGACATTATTGTACGAAGTTCATACAATATTCCTTTACCACCTGGGTATGATTACAATAAAAAATGGTGATTTTACTTTACTTATATTACTAGTTTAACCTGTAAGTACCGAAATTCTTTTAAATCAAAATATAAAAAAATAAAAGTAAGTACGACTTCAGCTGTTCATTGTAAACAAATTACCTCTGCAATTTTAATGCTTCCCAACAGGGCTTGATTACTGAATAGGCCGACTAGGCCATGACCTAGGACCCCAAATGGCAAATATTGTTTTTGTCCTTGGCTTAAACTATTTTACCCGATGATTAAAACTCTAAAGTTTGAATAAAGGGGATTCCCCAAAAAGTTATTTGGCCTAGGGCCCCCTGATATCTTTATCAGACCCTGCTTCCCAGTTGAATGTGTCAACTGTTACCCTTATTTGGATTTCATGTTTGCAATTTTTGGTCGTAAATATATATTTCCAGTAGTTAAGAGGTTGCTGTTGAGAAAATGAATCATACTATGAATTTTTTAAAATTTAAACCAACAAGAATTATGATTTCTTAACATTTTAACCCCTCCCTTTTTTCTTTCTTTTTGTTCTTTATTATAAATGCAACAAAATTGCTTACGAAAAATTCTCAGCATCATTTCCAATGAAGGAATTTATGTTTAACTACTTTGATATTTGATAATTAGCAATTGAGTCCACTACTTTGTTTAATCCTTAAATAATAATGATAATAATTAGTAAAAAAGAAAAATATTTGCTTCTCTTTCTCGTGTTTATAACCAAGCTAGTCTGTTTTATATAGATAGCAATGATTCTCGTAGTCTAAACATTTAAGAATACACAATAATTCATGCTTCTAAAACTCATATTAAATAAGAATATTTTAATGACATATCAGAAATTATAATTTCCTTTTTTGAGTATTCATAAGTCCTTAATTTTTTTAACTGAGAAGCAACATCTTTTTAACATGAAATTTCTTAAAGTTCTATCTAAAATGCTACACATCATAGTTAGAAACTCTGAATTTCATTTTAAAATTCTAAACATCTTTGAAGGTAAACTACAATACTATATAGGTAACATAAAAATCAAGTTAACATGCTTATTTTTAACATGACAATAAGTTCTGACAAAGTAATTAGGTAAAACATTGAAGCTGTTAAGATTTCTTTTTGGAAGACAGTTTCTAGATTGTACTACTGCGATTGTATCTACTTTGGTTCTAGAGATTTTGTAACTTTCATAGTAAGTACATCTTTCTAGGACAGTTTAAAAAAGACATTAAGTAAATAGTAATAGTTGTAGGTGGGATAGATATTTATCCCAAAATAAAAATAGTATAATTTCACATAGTAACCCACTTTATAACTTTTGTTTTAGAATTCAACAGTTCTTTAGTAACAAATAATAATTGATCTCATTGTATTCAATTACTTTTTTTTTTCTTTTTGAATTATGATAATTGTTTTTAAGAATATAAGGTCGGTCACTGACAATGTTTCTGAGTTTGGCACTTTTTTTTTTTTTAATCTATTATCCATTTTATAATGTAATAGTTCACATTTTTCATTCACCTCTTTTTATGATAGAATTTTATCTTGAGTGTTGAAAACAGTTATGCTTAGTAACTATTAAAAACTATTTATATTAATTATCTACAAATAAAAAGAAAAAAAAATCATGCATTAAATATAAAAAGGGAGCTTGGATATTATATTTTTCATTTTGGCAATTGTTTTCATTGCCGGCAAAAACATTGCCTGTAAAAATATCAAGCAGTAAGAAAAGTTGGCATTTAAAAAAATGCAATATAGCAATAAGGCGTAAAATGCAGTTTGTTTATTTATTTATTTATTTTTGCTCTATAAACTATCCAGTTCTACTTTCAATTTTCAAGTCAGGCCCGGATCTACGTACCCACAGTGCAGGCAACCCATGTTTTTAAGGGGCCCAATGGCTCAAGAAATTGAAAAAAACAAACAAAAACCTAGCATTAAGTCTTATTAACATTGCAAATATACACTGTTGGCCTCTGAGGCGAGGTCCAACAGATTTTTTTTCATTGTATTCATTGTGTTTATTTGTATCAAAATTTATAGATCCGGGCCTGTTTCAAGTACTTGTTTCATGTTTTAAAACTCTTGTCATAAATGCTTTTCAACCAGAATAACAGGTATGGAAAAGTTTAGAAAAATAATGCCAGTTAACATTTATGCTTAGTGAAGAAAAAAAATAGCCTGAACAAAATTACCAAGAAAGGGCAAAATATAAAAGCTGCTAAAAGGCAGTAAAACATGTATGCATAATGATAAAGTATATTTTCGTTTGAAACTTATACTACATTAAAATATGAATTTTTACTGATTCTTTGATTGAGAAGTTTGATAACTTATGAACTTAGTTTTGGAAAACCTGCTAACTCAACTAATTTTGAGATGCTGTTGTACAAAAAGCATCAACATTTCAAAAATTCACTGAATAATGTATCATAAAAATTTTATCCACATATATGTGTGTGTTTTTGTGTAGCAGAACTGCTCCTTTCACATTTTGCAATATAACATTGCAAAGTGCGTCAATGACCTGAAATCTGCAAAGTTCTAAAACCCTGATTGTACGGTCTCAAACAATGCGGATTTGAAGCCATTATTTTATTTGTATTGAAAAACTTTTGAACAAAATTTTTTTTTTTTAGAAAACAAACCATAAAAAAAGTGTAGAACCCAAATTATTAAGAAACATGGGTTCACAAAAATAATTTTTATAAAACTAGATTACTAATTGCATTTCTTTTCTGTATAATGAGTGCATGTAATTTGATTGATTCATTTTTCTTGAGGTGTGTTTTGCGCTCATTTCATAAAACTTCCAAAAAAAGTACTAAAACCTTATAAAAATGAGAAGTATTTCTTCTTTTTTAGTCAAAAATTAATGATTGTTATCCCTCCAACATTTTGTTACATACCAGACACAAAATGTTCTGAGATTGAATTTATGTTATGTATTGTTCAAAATATTAGAAGATAATATTACTTTGTTATGTGATGAAATTCATATTAAAAAATCATCCATCAGTTTCTCTTTGATCTTATGGCATATCCCGGGGGTGGGGGGTGGAGAAGGATACATCACCCCTATCCTGGAACTCGGGAAGTTTTCTTTTTTTGACCACATTAATGGACTAAGCTAACCATATCCCTTCCCACTGAACTTCTTTTCTGGATAAGACACTGCTTTGATCCATTTGTCGATCATTATTTTAAAAAAATCATTCACTTTCATTTGTTTAGAGAAGTGGAAGTATGTCCCTCAGCAATATAATATCAAAAGCTCACTTCCTTTGCGAATTCCACAAGAAATTTATATTTATGTAGTTTACCTGAGTTTAGTTTTTTTTTTTTTTTTACCTTTCCTTTTTTTTTCTACAGTAAGAAGTTAATGAAAACTCATTTAGTTTAGTTTGTACATTTTATTTTTTAAATAAAAAACTTGTGTCACATGAGACAATTCCTTTTATGAGAGCTCAAGGTATAATTTTTTTAGCTAATCCAACACATTGCTTTTTAGCAATTTTTACAGTTATATCTTAGGCTCATTTCTAGCATATAAGCATAATATATTGTTGTTATACACCATTATCAATATTTAAAATCCCTCCCCCCTCCCCCGGTTGCTCTAGAAACACACCTTTCAATGTCAGAATGGTTCAGAAATCTGTGCATTTTTTCAAATGTACATAACTCTGGCATTTATATTTATAACACAGAAAAATATATTGTAATAACGTAATAAATAAAACATAGGTTACAGTGTAGAAAAAGTGTACATTGGCGATGTAATTTCATGACCAGCAATTTCATAATTTTGTCAACCTTGTACATTGCCCAATCCGTTTGAAAGTGTGAAATTTTTACGCTTATATTTGCACTTTATTCCTCAAATTGCAAACTTTGGCTTTTAATTGTGATATTTAAGTTTAAGAAAACATAATGTATCAGAATTGTTGTTGTTGTTGTCATGTGCCAGCTACGCTGGCAATTTGGGGTGCGCTGCTTCATTTTTTCCAACTGTACCGTAATTTGGTGTGGAGTCCGACTTCTACACTACACATATGCCATAAGGACCCGTTTATAGGGTAGGCAACCATTCACAGCATAACAACACATTCACACAAAGAAAGGTCAAGGATAGGAGAGAGAAAGTATGTCCATGCTCGAGCCGGGATTCGAACCCGGACCTTTTTGTCGCAGTCAGATTTCTCTGACCTCTAGACAAGGCAGGCGGCAATGTATCAGAACATTAAATACTATTGTAAAAAAATGTTTTGTGCATGGAAAAATAATGATGTATTTGTAACGGTCAAGCCAGCAACACATGCAAATGGTTATTTTTTAAATGCAAGACATTTTTTTTTGTCATGATACATAATGTTTTTTTTGTGTTCAATCATATAGTGATTAAAAACCAATGTTGAAGTAAATGCGTAAAAATGTCTTATTTGTGCAAATGGATTGTGCAACATCTGTATTGCAAGTAGTAAGTTACCACCACTAAGCCAAGGCTAAGGCTGAATTTCATGTAATATACCCATCCAGAGACTGCAGTTTTGTCCTTATTATGGACTCATCAGTCTGGGATAGGGAATAAGTGAGCCAGAGGCGGATCCCATCTTATGTCCATGCTCGAGCCACATTTATCTTACCCAGGGTGTCTGTATATTGCATCTGTATTGCAATCCCAATATTTGCTGCATTATTTGGATGAAGCAAATGCAAATTGCTAATTTGGTCATCACTATACATTGCTTTATATTTTTAATGGGCTTTTAGAGTTTTTCTTTAATGGAGCATTTGGACACCTTTTTTTGAATCAGTTTAACAGCACTATGTTTCATAATCAATTACTTATTTGGCAGTTTCATTCTTAAGTTTCACCTTTTATTTTAATGGACGCATATAAAATTGCCAAATAAGTAATTTATGTTATTTACTAGAAAAGAATAAAACCAAACAGTGTCCAGTTGTATAAAACAAGCCTGAAACTGAAGAAACTATTAGGAAATTAACATTTTTACACAACTACCAATGTTTGCTTGTTGTTTGTAAATGCTGTACATTCATACGTGGAAAACTGAGGGAATTCTCCTCTCCCCCCCCCCCAGAATTAAGGGACAACCCTGGTTTTATTATAATGTAGTTCCAAGCATGAGAAGCAAACATGGGGACTACCAAGAATGATATTTTTCTGCTTAGGCCTGATAGAAAATAAACAAGTGCCAATGTACCCCTATTCTACACTCTTAATAAAACGTTGCTTAAAATCATAGAAAAACATCAGTTTTTGCTTTCAGTTGCAAATTCTCCAGTTTTAAATTACATGTCCTGTAAAGAAGGAAAAAAACAAATTTTCTGCAATCAACAAGACAAAAATATAAAACAAACAAACAGGGATGCCCCAAACTTAAATTTTTGTTAATTATGATCAAATTCTTGGTTGTTTTGCATAAGGCACTTACCATAGACAGTCATTCCATTTCTATCTAGGACAACCCCAAAAGGACTGCAATCACAATGCTCAAAATGATGAGAAAGAGAGCCACGCAGACAATGATGAATACTTTTTTCTAAAATAAAATAGAAGTTTAATGCAAAAGAAAGAAAATATTCAGGTAATGGCACCTATGTGCTTTCTAGGTAAAAAAATGAAAATGATGATAAAATAATTCCCTCTTTTTTTTATACTCTTTACTAATAATAAAGCTGAAAGTCTGTCCGGAGGATGTCTGGATCTCTGTGAGGCGCATAGCGCCTAGACCGTTCGACCGATTTTCATGAAAGTTGGCACAAAGTTAGTTTGTAGCATGGGGGTGTGCACCTCGAAGCGATTTTTCAAAAATTCAATGTGGTTCTTTTTATATCCCAATTTTAAGAACAAAAATATCATAAGATGGACGAGTAAATTACAAAATTATCATAACGTGGAACCGTAACATGGGCACAAGTCAATTGCCGAGATAAGATTATTTTTCCCTTTTTAGTTCATTTTGCTAGGAAAGCGTGATTTTTTAGTTTTTTAAACTATTATTTTATTTTCCTGTTTTTTAGTCTTATGTAGGAGAATTATCAGGCGACAAAATTATTTATAAAACGAGTGTGAGGTAATGTCTTAAAGTTAAGACAAGGGCACCCCGATGGGAAGCTACTGTGAGTCATCGATGTATGTTTGCAGAAACCAGATTTATATTACTTTGAAAATTTGAGATGCATTTGAATAAAAATTTTGTTCAACAATGGTCTGATCAGCAATGAATTTCTAATTGAAGGCTCACCTAAATTTTGGCGTGAAATTAGTTAAAAATAATTATATTTCATGTTCTAATTACCTTGGAACATTGGAACAAATTTTGTCTGATGCAGGAAAAAGGTTTTTGTAGATATTTTCAAATAATTTTTGCGAGCATTTTTTAATGTATTTTTGAAAATTTTTCCTTTTTTACATTGTTGGATTTATGCCAAAATATTGATTAAAATTGGAGAAAACTAACAATTAAAAGAGTTAATTAATTAATTTGATTATAGAATATTGCATTGTCATGGGGTCTGAGGTCGCATGCCAAATTTCAAAAGAATCGGATCGCAGGAAGTGGGCGAAATTTGAGCTGTAAGATTCTGTTACAAGATACATACATACATACATACATACATACATACAGGTGAAGCTAATAAAAGCGTGTTAAAAAAAAGGCGTATATTTAACTTGGGTTACAAAACAGAGACCTGTGACAAGATTTGAAGTTCTCGCATTTTTAAAGACTATTCCTTAAGTTACTTTCTCTCATCAGTAGCATAACTTTAAATTTTTGCCCCCCCCCCCATAAAATATGATTTTGAGCTCCCTGCTAAAAATTGTATTAATGTATTCTTTTAGTATAATCAAAGCCATCACGAAGTCAAAAAATTTTGTGGAAAGGGGGAGGTGTAGGTTTGGCTGTATGTTTAGAGTGGCACTGGGTTTTTAAAGTCAATGGGGCTGCTCTATGGAGTGTAAAGAGGGAGAGGGACCCCCAAAGAGTAAAATTTTAAAGTTCACCTTCAAGAAAATGGGCCATAGTTCTTTTTACAAAGAGAAATACTTGGTTGTAAAATGAGTGCCAAGGAAAATCAACGTGAAAATGAAATCTATTTTTAATTGATAAATTTTTCAAACGTAAGTCCAGTTTGTTCTCTGAGTAATGCTAAACTAAATGGAAAAAATTAGTGAATGAATGCACAAAACTAAATAAACTGTCACAAATTTTTCCTGACACTTCAAAAAATGAAAGTTTTCGATTCTTAAGTAATAGGTTTAATATTTTTTAACATTAAAAAAAAATATATTTCTTCGAATAACTGATCACACGATGACAATATTTGCCACAGTTTCGAGGTTTAAGTTTATTGTTTAATTTTAAGTTTTGGACATGAATGACTACATTCTTACCACAGGAAACCACATGATGGTGTAATATAAAAGAAATATTAAATTTGTGGCACTTAAATTATTTACCCTTGTGTCCCTGTTATCTAAATATAAGGTCTTAAAGTCTGACGTTATTTTTTAAGTCGCCAAATTCAGTGAGCTTCACTGATTTATGGGAGACACCTTTCATATGCTTTGTAGATGGATGTCCTGGATGTAGACGGTAAAATTATTGGTGAAAAATTGGTGCTATTTTCAAATTCTTGCCAAGTCTTTGAATTTGGTGCTTTTTAAAAAGTTTTTGCAGATATTAGACCTTTTTGGGTCAAAAAATGTTTGAATATGCTCCTTTGATTGCTACCTATTTTAACTTTTTTCGTTATTACAATATTCGTCTGGTTCCCTGGTTAGAGCAATTATACTGTCTATTTCTTCTTAATGATTCAATTGTCGTGCCAATTTCAACATGTCATAGTGGTGTGCAGGTAAGTTTTCAAACTTCTCTGGGTAGAAAACGAACATTCTGCTGGACTATCATTTTAGAGGAAGTCACTCTAAAGAATACCCTCCTCCCCCCAAATGAACCTACAGTTTTGGGCATGAAAAATTTCATAAAATGCTTGGATGTCAATAGAAAGCACGAAATTGGTCAGGATAAGACTCCTAACAGGCATACATCTTGCAAATTAATTTCATAAGCAATGAAAAGAAGTAGTACAGTTGGCTCTCTATTTAACAACTTTCAAGAGACCACAAAGAATCATCCTTTAGTGAAATGCGTCCTTAAATAGAGTGTTCTAAAACTATAGTGGAGCAGCCAGAACCATGAAAAGTCGTCTTTAAATAGAGAAAATCATTAAATAGAGCGCCGTTAAACAGAGAGCCAACTGTATTTCAAAAATTTACTTACAAAAATAGTTAATGAATCGAAAAGACAACTGAAATCGTTTACATTTTATTCATACCGTGTTTGAACACAATATGTACGGATACTAGTGTTGATGGTTTGGGGGAGGGGGGGTCATAAACCCATGACTTTCCCCTTGTATCCACCACTGTCTGCTGCACATGCAAAGACAGATTAGTTAAAGGGATGGTTACTAATTTAACCACCTGAGGGAATAAATTTGATGATATATTTATTTGAAGTTTAAAAAAAATAAAGAGTAGTAAATCATTCATAGTTTGAACAATAGAATTTTTCGATTCACAAATACAATCAACTCTCAATACCTCGAAGTTTCAAGGCATCGGCTAAAACCTTTGAGTAATCGGTAGTTCAAGTTTCCAAAAGTTCCCCTCCCAGACTTCTTAAGAACTATTTTCATTTTCTTATTCATAAATAGTGCATAATAGAAGACTTATTGTTTGGAAAAATTAAATATTAGAACTACATAAAAATATCTTTACAAAGAATAAATTTTATTAAGACACTTAGAAAAAGAAAGTTTTTTTTTTTTTTTTACTGCTTATATTTTTAAAAAATTATTTTATCACATCTTAAGAAGCCATTAAGTTTATAAACGCAACTCAACTTATTCACATTTATAGAATTTTCCAGATACTGCAGTAAAATATTTGCCAGTTGGAGGTGGTACAGATTCTTTATCAGAATCTGCACGAGCAGACTCTCTGTGAGCTGCGTACCCAATCGCTTTGCAGGAAAAAAATTCACACATGTAATAACATTTTCCTCAATTTTCAAGGTGTGTTTCATTTTCGTCCAAGCTACATCGACTAAAATTTCAAAATGATCCTATTCGTAGGTCACTTTAGCTTTATTATCATTGATGTTTATGAAACCAGTTCATAAAGAAGTTTTTTACTGCTGTTTTTGTCGTGGGCCCAATTTCATTTCTCTTGACTTCAGTTTGCATTGCTATTTACCTTATTTTTTCCCTAAAAGGATGATTATTTAAATCCACCAGAAAATAAAGGCTACTTTAATTTTAATAACTTTTCATTTTTGTCAAAATTTTGAATCTCTCAAAGATTAGCCAGCTGCTACTCAATGCAAGATCATCTGCTGCGGCAAAAAGTTGCCCAGTCAACCACTTGTCACAATCTTCCAACACTGCACACATTAAAGAACACTACTGTCAAGAATTTATCCTCCTCAGACAAGCTGATAAGCAAAACAATGCGTGAAAGGAAAACTTTTTTTTGGCAGATTTTTTTTCCAGAAAATGAAACGAGATAAAGGATATTCGAGTTATCGAGAGTCGACTGTATATGCTTTTGCGTGAAATTAATCTTTCTCCGTTAAATTCATATTTGTAGAGCTCCGATATACGTAACTGCACTCTTTAGTTTTGGAAAGAAGAAATGTGGCAATATATTTGCAGTGACTCATATTACCAATAGAACATTTATGGTCAAAAGAGTTAATAACAATAACTCAAATCTCAATACAATTTTTCCCAAGTTTAGACTTGTCACATGCCATGACTGTCTCCCAAAACACCTGCACCGTTTTCAAGCCCTTTATGCAGTCTTTGTGACTTGGGATGGATCATGGATGTTGAACTTCTCATCCCTTGCCCAGACCTTTCCAAATGTTCTTTTGCAAGCCGATACTGGGAAGCTAGGGGACTTTTAGATTTATAGACTATTGCTATAGCTGCTTTTCATATTTTTTACATATTTATTTGCTTATTCCAGTTGGAAGTTTTTGAGACTATTTGGTAGGATTGAAAAAACGTTTTTATTTCATTTTATTAATGGTGTAAGAAAAGGGATGGTGTTCAGGCCAGAACCCATAGCTTGAAGTTCAAAATTAAGCAATTAGTTCCTATAAAATTAAAGTTTTTTCTTCTGCTTAAAAGATATTTTTTATTATCTAATCAGTGGCGTAACTACGTACCGCAAGATGCCGCAATGCGGGGTGCCTAGGAGTGGGAAGGAGCTCAAAAATTATTGAGCTTTGTTTTCATTCAATTTCATTAAATTTTTTCCATAAATCAGATTTGGTGTAAAAGCCTTAAACATAAGAGCATTAAAAAAAAGTCATAGAATTCATTAATTTTATACAAATACAAAAGTGATGACCAGCAACAGTCTCTGGGCCCAGCTAGACTGGTCCTAGTCAATTTACAATCCCCAGTGAAGATCAATGGCCCTCTTAAAACTATCTACTCCCTTGCTCATTACCACCTCTTCCGGTAAGCTGTTCCAATGTTTCACTACCCTGCTAAAATAATAATTTTTTCTAATATCCATGTTAGCGTGAGATTAAAATAGCTTCAAACAATGACCCCTTGTCCTGTTTTTAGTGCTAAACTTTACCCCCGTAACATTTTAATAAATTTAACCAACTGCATTTAATCATGTCCCCTCGGTGTCTTCTTCGCTCAAGACTACATTTTTATCATTCTAAGCCTGGAATCGTAGTCTAAATGAGAAAGTCCATTTATTAGCCTTGTAGCCCCCCTTTGAACCCTTGCCAATACATTGATATCTTTCTTAAGGAGACCAAAACTGAACAGCATACTCCAAATGAGGTCTTACCAAACTTCTATATAAGGGCAGAAGAACTTCTTTAGATTTGTTTGAAATAGATCTATTGATAAACCCAAGTATCTTATTGGCTTTGTTACTAGCTATGCTGCAGTGTTGACTAAACTTTAAATCCTGACTTATTAAGAAGCCCAGATCAGTAACTTTTTCTGCCTGACTAATGACTGAACCTTCCAAATAATAACTTGTACACTTATTTCTATGCCCTAAATGTAGCACTTGAGATTTCCCAACATTAACAGCCATACAACAATTATCAGCCCACTCTGTAATATGATCTAGATCCTATTGCAGCTGATTTGCTTGTTCTTCATTTTCTACAATCCTCATAACTTGGACATCATCAGCAAAACAATTCATGTTCCCAGAAATATTTTTATGAATATCGTTCATAAAAACAATGAACAAAACAGGCCCTAACACTGATCCCTGAGGAACCTCGCTTAAAACCTCACTCCATTCAGAATAATTTCCCCTTACAACTACCCTTTGTTTCCTTCCGGTCAGCCAGTTTTTTACTCAAATGAAAATTTTTCCTCCTATTCCTATATTAGCTAATTTGCTAAGTAGAGCAACATGCGGTACTTTATCGAAAGCTTTTTGAAAATCAATGTAAACAACATCTACAGGCTTCTTATTGTCTAAAGCCATGGTAACTTTGTCATAGAAATGTAATAAATTAGTTGCACAAGATTTTTACCTTTCCTGAAACCATACTGAAAACTAGTCAATAGATTATTAGTCTCTAAAAAATTTACTATCTTAATTTTTATCAATGTTTCAAAAATTTTGCAAACCACGGAAGTAAGACTCTCAGGTCTACAATTTCTCGCACTCCTTTTAAACCCTTTCTTGAAGAGCAATATAATGTTAGCCAGCTTCCAATCCTCTGGCAATGTTCCCTAGTCATAAGAAGCATTGAAAATATTTACAATTACATCTGCTAATTCCTCTGCACATTCAGGTAAAATTTTTGGATAAATATTATCTGGTCCCATAGCCTTAGTCTCTTTAATTTTTTTCAAATGAAGTAAAACATCATCCCTGGAAAATACAAAGTCCTCAAGCTGTACTATAGCTTGTGTCTTGCTGGTGTCAACTGTTGAGATACAGTTGTTGTTAAAACACTCGAAAAAAAGTTATTAAGAACATTAGCAATATCACTATCGTCCTGAATTAAAACTCCTTGCTCACCAACCAGTGGCCCAATATGACTTTTTCGAACTTTCCCCGAATTAGAGTACCCAAAAAACCCTCTTAGGATTCCTGTCTATGTTATCTGCCAGTCTTTGCTCCAACTCTTTTCTGAATCTGTACCAAATACTTAAATTAATGCCTTGCCTTACAATATTGGAGCCTATCTGCACAGTGACCAGTTTCTTTAAACCTATGAAAAGCAGCTTGCTTGTAATTTAGAGCGTGTTTACTTTCCCTGGAGAACCACATCGGCCAAATTTTTGTGTTGACACCCTTTCTCCTAAAGGGAACATGATCCCCAACGGTTTTCACTAGATTTTCCTTAAACTCTGCCCACTGAAGATTCACATCGCTACTGTCTAATTCGAAAGAAAAATCTGCTTTCCAACTCTGCCTAAGTGCCACAAAATCAGTATTTCTGAAATTGGGTCCAAATCTAAAATTCTCTACTTTGTGACTATCAAATTTAATGCCAAACCTAATACTGTTGTGGTCACTATCTCCAATGTGTTCCCCTACACATAACCCTTGAAAAGAACCTTCCATGTCACAGAAAACTAGATCCAAAATCACGTCCTGTCGAGTACCCTGAGTTACAATTTGATCTAAGAAACAGTCACCAATTACTTTCAAAAATTCCTGTTCTCTGCTATTACTGTGGTAAAACTTATTCTAATCAATTCCTAGAAATTTATGATTCTATGAAACTTATGAACGCACTGGGGCCCCCCTAGAATCCTAGAACCTTTTAATCTAGAGCTCCCGATTAAGATATCTGAGGCCCTTGGCAAAACGCTTTTTCGGGGCCCTCATGATGCTAAACATTACAATTTTTGCAATTTTGGACCTATTCAGTAAACAAGACCTTAGGGGAAAGAAGTGGGATCACGGCCCAACTTCCATTTGCGAAAACCAAACCTTGGCTCGGTGCAAAAGTACCATTTTGCCCTCCCTAGGCCATCATCTGCCACAGAAAGAAGGGAAAATTCTTGAAAAAAAGGAAAGGAAGGAAAAATCCTGACTGTACCCGAGACCGGTAAAAGACTGCCATAAGAAGTTTTCTAGGTAGGATCTAGATGGGGGGGGGGGGGTGCATTGGCAAAACACTTCTTTGGGGCCTTCTTGTAGCCAAACATTACAATTTCTTTCCATTTGCTAAAACAATTTTCATCTTTTGGGGACCCCCCAAATGGTCGAGGATCTAGGCCATGGCCTAGTTGGCCTATTCAGTAAAGAGGCCCTGACACTGTGTGGGAAATAGCCCCCAACTCCTGACCTCCCAATTTAAAGAAAAGAAATGCAGTAGCTACTTTATTTTTAGGTTAAAAGTTCTTTTGAAAGCAATTGTTAATATATTACTACTAAGTTTTCTTACTTTTTTTTCAAAACGAATAAAAGATAGGGACTTAACGAAGAAGGTGGGAAAGAAGGGATCCTGAAACTAAATTATTTCCTTTTACTTCACCAAAGACAGACTATTGTGTTTTTAAGCTTAAATTTTGAAAACATTCTGGAAGACAGTCCAAAAAACCTCCTCCTCCCAGATGTGTCTTAAAATTGCTTTTTTGGAACTTTGATTTTAAAAAATCCTCGGGCACAATTCCAAAACCTTCCCTAATTTGTGATTTCGAAACTTTGATTTTCAAAAATAGCTGGGACAGTTCTGGGGCTCCATACCTTCTCGTCAGATCATCAAAGGCAGCCTACCAACTATGTTTCAAAAGTTTAGTTTTGAAAAATTTCAGGGGGAAAGCCTCGGAATCCTCGCTTTTTAAATTACCAAAGATCATCTGAAATTGCGTTTTGGGAACTTCAATATCAAACAAAATTTCTGGAAAAGTCACATCTTTGAACAACTTTCTTTTACATAACATCCTAAAAACGCATTTGTGGACCACTTGGGATGAAGATAGCAAGATGAAGTTAGGGGAAGGAATGAGAGGGTTAGGAACTTTTTTCCGGATTTTTTTGAAATCTAAATTGCAAAAAGGCATTTTATGGATGACTTACAATTGCATTTTTAAAACTTCAATTTTGAAAAATTTACAAAGAAGGTCCCCAAAACTTGACTTTTTTTAAAATATCATCTAAATTAGTCTAAAATTTGCGTTTTAGAACTTCAATTTCAAAAACTCTGGGGCAGAGTTCCCAATTCAATCCCTTGTCGTAACGTCATTAAAGGTGGCCTACAATTTCGTTTTTAGGAGTTCCGTTTCAAAAAATTTCTGGGGGAGAGCTCTCTTCCCTCCTTTTTTCATTAACATTAATGAAGATTGCCTAAAATTACGTTTTTGGAACTTTAATGTCGAGTGATGTTTGGAAGAGTATCTGACTCCTTCCCCCAAAGGTGACTCACAATCATATGCAGGGCTGCCACTGAATTATGGTCTTAAAAATAGTCGTTTTAGTAGCCTCTTAAATGAAAAATAGTCTGCAAAATAGTCGCCAAAAAAGGAAAATATAGCATCTAAAATAGTCTATTCTTTTTCAATTAATATTAATATTAAATTATGCTACACATATACTTTGATGAATAGACATACCTCAGCTGCATGATATACAGCGAGATCTCCTGGACAAGCAGAAGCTCTCTGCAGTCAGGGGCCTGCTTAGAGTTTTAGCAGCCCTGTGAGAAATTTGCTTTAATAGTCGATCCTAAAACATAACCCGCGCTGTAGTGTGTCATCTAACCAGTGGCGCATCATGCGATTTTGAAGCCCCAGGCACAACCTGATCCAGAGGCCCTCTTATTGACATGACAAAAAACAACATTGTTAATAAAGTTTACTAATATTAACAATGCAGAAAAGCATAACTTTTTTTTATTTTTTGAATAAACAAGCTTGGGGGTGGGAGGGAAAGGTGGTTACATCCTTATTTAAAAGGAGAAAAACGGCATTTCCGACAAAAAAAAAAAACTTTATAGCGAAAAATCTTGTTTTTTCTATTTTTTCGTAATTTAGTTAGTGCAGGAAGAGAGATCCGACCCTGATTTCTGGCATCTAGCAAAATTCCAGCATTATCCAGTTTTCCAATGTGCGTAATTCAGTGGCGCAACCAGAGAGACTTTTTTTGGGTTGAGGGTTTTTTCCCTGGGAAATGTTTGAAACATTTAGTTTTAAAAACACAATTTTAGACTTTCTTTGCAGTGTTTGGGGGCCAATGGTGTAAGGGTCGCAGTGGAAAGTTGTTGAAATTGATGCCTTAAAAAGGCGATTATAGGCCATATTTATTGAGGATAGGGTAAGGGTTGGAGCTCAGGGCCGCCTCCAATTTTTTTTTTAAATCAAAATCAATTACCCCTCCCCCCTCAGTGGCAGCGCTAGGCGTCGGCGATGTCAGCGACTGCCAACGATCTTGCACAGATAGGGCCTTGCAAATTTCTCAGAAGTTATATGAAAGTTTTATATTTTCAATTGAAGCTCTTATTGAATACAAGAGACACAAAAGTAATCAAAATAGTGCGTGAAGGGGAGACTGCACTGAGCCAGCCTTAGCAAATGCGGGGCCCGATTGGAGAATTCTGTCGGGGCCTTATACAAAATTGAGCAGTGCCTGATCGTCGATTTTCCCAACGCACGCAAAGATTTAAAACTATTGCAATTATCCGACTTCCACTTCCTTCAAGTTTCTACATCACGTTTTTTTTTTTATTTCTTGAAAGAAATTTATGAGTGAAATTTCTTTTGTATAAATATTATAATTGAAAGTATTCAATAGTTACAGCTTATTAATCAGCTAGCTCTACTATCCCATCCCCGTCCTATTTCTTTTCTTTTTCCCCAGTTCGTCTAAGAATAAGAAAATATTCAAAATGCTGCTCCTCCGAACTGCCCCCCCCCCCCACCGAAAGCATTATGGAGCACCTGAAATTTCGCATTCAGATCTTCAATTTCGCGATATTTCTAGCTGAAAGCCCCCAAATACTCAACAACATCGAAAATCACTTAAAATTGCGTTTTTGGAGCTTTAATTTCAAAAATTACTGAGCCTAATGTTACAAAATATGGCCTTATAATCGCATTTTTAAGGCTTGAATTTCAGAAAATATTCGGGCAAGGGTCCCCCATACCGTCTTTTTTCTTTTTTTTATCATATGCAATTAGATTTTTTAAACTACACTAACAAAAAGTTTAAGTGGAATGGCTCCTGAATATAAAATGTTGCTTAAGTTTTTAGGACCATAATTTTCAAAAATTTTTCAGGGAAGAGCTCCCAGAACCTCCTTTTCATGAAATCTTGAAAGTTTGTTTGAAATTATGTTTTTGAAACTTCAATTTTGAGAACTTGCAGATGGGAGAAAATTGATTTCGACCTATTTGAAAAAAAAAAAAAAAAAGAAAGACGAAACTTCTTATTTCTTTTTAAAGTTTTGTTATTGTGAAAGTACCCCCGTTCTAAAACATAACTAAAATCCAATTTGCAGCCCCTTTTTTAAAAAATGGGGGAGGGAAGTCCCGCTACTGACAGCCCTATTCTCCTCATTGGCTCAAAGTTATGTGTACTTTGCTTTAATTGACATCAATCCAGCTGGCAGCAATATTTATTTTTTTAAATAAATTTTGACTATAGTTATAAAAATCGTTGAAACTATTATTTCAACAAGTATGTCTATATTCTATTATTAAGTGCTGTCGGGTAAACCGATTTGGGGGGCATGAAAAATCATACACTGATGACGAAGAACCAAGATTTAACTGCATCATTCTTTCGTTCAAATTATTTTTTTAATGAGGTTGTTATAAAAATGAAATATGAGAAAATAAAAATAACTGAAAACAAAGAAAACAAAAATAACTGAAAACAAAGAAAACGAAACAATTTCAATAATTTTTATTGAGTTAAAATTTGTAAAAGAGATAATACCATAAAATAAATAATCAAGCGATAAAATGCAACAAAAATTGAATAAAGCAAACAAGTTTATAATAATAATAATTACTTGAAGTTCTTAAGTACAAAGAGGAATGCCTTTTCAAAACATAAAATTTGTCCTGAAACAAATTCCTTTTAGAAAAAATTCTTGAACACAGCATAATTTTACACAAGTTTTTTTATTAAAAAAATAATTTTACACTTTTGAATGAGGTTAATTTTATTAGAAGTATCTAAGATCAAAAATAGTTGAAATGGTTTTTCATTGAAATCATACAATTAAACCCCAATGCTTTTAAAATTTAAATTTAAAGAAAAACCATGTCAGTCTTTTTGCATTCAATGTAAAATAGAGGTCCCGTCATGAAAAGTTGGAAATTCACCCATTTTGTGAAATCATAAAACAGTTGCAGAAATTTTTTTTTGGGAAAAATGAAAGATTTTTTTTTTTTTTTTGGCTATGGCCATGAATATGAAAACAAAAATTTTGAATTTATACTTTTGTAAACAACAGCAAAATGCTGTATCAAACAACTTTTACAATTTCATGAAACCCTCTCCCTAAGTGTGGCACCATTGTGGACAACCCCTATTTCGAATAATTTTTGTGCTTCTTGATTTAACACAACATGCAAAGTTCTTGCATAAGTTTTAATTATTATACTTATAACCCATTTTGAATTACTTTATCAATTTAATTTCCCCCCAAGGCTTCCCATCATTGCTAGTGGCAGTCTTAATTTTTTCCTTCATTACTAAAGTGCAGGGCCCCATTAAGACATCAAGGGACCCAAGGCCAAATATTTTTTTTTGCGACCCCCTGTATTCAAACTTTGCAATTTTAACCATTAGATAAAACAATTTTAGCCATTGACTATAACATTTTTTTACTATTTGAGGGGGCCCTAGGCCAGGGCCTATTTAGTAATCAGACACTGCTAAAGTGCATTAATTTTAGATACTTCCTTCCCTAATTAAATAAAAATATGTACACATAGTTCTATGAATAAATGCATCAAAAGAAAACATAAAGGGATTTTCTAGACTACTAGTAGAAAAAATGACTAGAATATAGTTTTAAAAACATTTTTTGATTTGAAAAAATAGACACCTTATGATACATTTGAAAATAATTCGGATTTTATCATTTCAGGTTTTTTCCATTTTTTTATTTTATATTTAAAGCTATTTTCATCTAAGATCAATTTCTAATTTAAAGAAGCCAAAGATTATAATTAGAAGCATGAATATATACACATTTAATAACCGTAGCACAGCATATACCATCATAATTGCATGTTATTGCATAAGTTAATGATTCTATTTATTAAAATACCATTTGTTCAATAATACCTATGCTATGTGCATATGAAAATTAATAAGAATAAGAAGGCTGTTTCTGTCCATATTAATTGTCATTGTTCACAGTAGTGAACATTTCTGGCAATATAGCAGTGCATTTTTCATTGTCATTATCACAATGTTATTTTTTAGAAAAAATATAAAAATAACTTTATCTTTTGAATTAATTTTAAAAAGGTCAATAAATAATTATATAAATTTGAAAATTAGCAGTTGCACATGCAGCAAAAAACAACAATTGCTAATTTTTTGGCCATCAACAATGTTTGAAAAACATTTAAATTCATAATTACAACTTATGAGCCTTTGTTTTCCTTTTTTTAAAGGACATTAAAAGTTCAATATTATTAAAAACAACAAAAACAGACAGGAGAATGGTAGAGAAATTACATGTAAAAATTAAATAAAGATTTTATGTACTTGTATATTATATGGAAATCTAATCATGAAGATAAGATTTTTTTTAAATAAGATACCTGGAATCATAAACAAAGTATGCACATTTCTGTCATGGTGAGGAGATCAGTGTAAAACGGAATAAATTTTCTTTCAACGCAGGGTTCACACTGGGAAAAAAACTAAGGGGTGATTTCTCACTTTGACATCAAAATTTCAAGTGGGATTTTTAGAATTGAAATTGCAGTAGATTATGTTTTTTTTGAATCCTTCTTTTATTGCTTGAGTATTTTAGATAAATATTTATTTGAACAGGGTTTTTCATATCATGCAGCACAAAAATTATTTAACGAGCATAACATCAAAAGAGAATTCCATTTGTTTACTTGAATAAATGGGTATCTTATTATTTTAAAGATAGCTATTTTTTTGAAAGTAAAACTAACCTTTAACTTTCTGCTACATAAATGAGATTCTCTTTTTTAAATCGATTATTTACTGAATGGTATGCTAATAAAATACTCTCAATTGGGATAAAAATGTATCAATGCCAACAAAAGAAAAAATAAAGTTTGAAAATAAGAGATTTTGCTGACGAAAACATTTTGGTACAGCTTCCATACAAAATGGGTTAAAAAAAGTTTTCTTTTGTGCAACTAGAAGCAGCAAAGTTCCAAAAGAGGTTTGAGCATCCAGTAAACCCCCAAAGAATAAAGCTATTCCCAGTCTTCTATTCTTGTTTCTTTGTGTCAAAACTCCTAGATTATTCTGTTCATTGATAATAAGATGTCAATTGAAAATTATCATGTCGTTTCATTTATACTGGCTATCTTCTTAAAAGATGTATGAAAAATTGAAAAATCCGAGACAAGAAATTTTGCTACCTTTTTTACCCATGTCCGTTGATGGTGATCAATGGGAACAGCCCGAAAAAGGATTTTTACTGAGTGAAATTTTAAAAAAAGTTTCAGGAATCATGCATCCTAGCGTGAACCCTGTTTCAACCTCATCATTGTGTTCTATTTTATTAGATGCAGATGTACCAACTATCAGGGGTTTGTGTAGGGATAGAAAACTTGAGTCTAATTTATGTAAAATTGAAATAATTTTAAAGCATCATGTTGTATTTTATCTACTCCAAAATGCATATATAATGAAATCTAAAAAATATTTAAAAAAATAATAATAATAAAACAGATTTAAAATGAGACTGAAGTTATTAGTGATGGAAGTAGTAATTTTGATTGTGATGAGTGTAGTTTCATTTTGAATGTATTTCATTTTACACTTTGTTACTTTTCCTTACATTATCTTAAAGAATTGCTGTCCTTGTGCATATTTAAGATCTTGTTTCCATTAAAAAACTTTTGATGACCATAGAAGTACAATTGCATAATTAATGGACTGGTACAAAATTCTTAGTACATAATATAATGTTCACTATTTTAAAAAAAAAGTTATAAAATACTCTAAAAATGGAAATGCTCATTAGTTTAGATCATGTATCACATTTTAAAGTAAAATATTTTCTGGAACATATTAGTAGATATATACCAATGTACTCTAGATATTAGTAGATATATGCAGTAAATAAAAAATAATTTCAATTTTTATGAAAATCAAAAAGTTTTATATACAATTAATACCATGAAAAGAAAATTATATATAAAAATATATATATTTATATTTCTTAAAAAATGATCATTTCCAAAACTGCCTCCACATTTGCACAAACAGGTGGTGCAAACATTTAAATCTTAAATATGCATGATCGCTTATTGGCCTATGGAACAGTTTGAAAAATTTGTGGCACCAGCGGCGAAAACTGTTCAGACTAGCACACATATGCTTTGAGCTGTTTCTGAGAACATGTTTGTACAAATCTGGATGAGATTTAAAACACCCAATGAAAGAACTCTGGGATGTAATGCAACAGACCCTAAATGATGTGCCTCCAATGCAAAGTCCATGAACACAATTTCAATGTTCTTAGCTTACTGAATAAGCTATAATAATTCCAATAATTATCAGCACAATTATTGCAATTATGCTGAGTATGATGATTTTCTAATAAAAGAAAAAAATGAAATAAGTTTAAAATTCAAAATAAAATAACCAAAATATAAAACAGTAGTAAAACAAGTGTTTCACATGCAATCAAAAACAATGTGTAGAAAATGCATGCAAGAAATAAGCACTACGGAATAAGAAAAAATAGAAATAACTCACAATGAAATTGTAGGAACAAAAAGGTAAGCTGCACTGTTTCTGCTTGTTTGTAACATATAAAATAAGGTTTAATGAGAGGATATTTTAAGTCACCTTAAAAGTTACCAAAACTTTGTTTACAAAACATTTACTCATAAAAGATTTTTTGTGCAGTCTATAAATTTTGCAAAAACTTACAATATGATTGTAACCCAGTATTTTCTTAAAATCATTTTTTTTCTAAATTTTACTTTTTACTATTTATTATTTTTCCTAATTTTTCCTAAATTTCTTCTAAAATAGGTGAGAAATGAAGAATGTTTCACTGATTGAAATATGTTTCAAGTAAAAGAAGTAACATACCATACAACAAGTATTCAAAAAAAAAGTTTAAAATATACTTACTTTACGTGCTTTATTTTGAAACCGAACTGCTCGATTTATATCAATCTTTGCTGTGTCCACATAATCAACAGCATTTTGAACATTGTATTCAATACGATCAATTAGTTCACCCTGCAGATGCAAAAAATATATAATAAACACAAGGGAAAATAACGCACTAAAAACGTTGAATAGAACAGGTTTTTTGGCTGTTTCAAATATCAAATCAATTAGTTATTAAAAAATATATAAAAGACATGAAATTTAGAAATGTTTTAAGCTCATGCATGAGCAGTGTTTGCTCATTAGTTTGCTCACAAGTTATCATGAGTATTGTTTGCTTATAACTGCAATCTTGAAAAGCATTTTTTAAAAACTGATAGTTGCTCCACATGCATAAACGTTGTTTGTACACAAAATTGGAAATTGTTTTCGATGACTAATTAGGACTGTTTGCTAGTGTGAACTGTTTTTCAATTTTCAAATAATAAGTGCTGATTCAGTTCCAATTCATAAAAAGGACAAAACCTTTTACACCCCACTGTAAAAGCTTCTAAATCAAAAGTTTAAGCATGTCAGCAATTGCTATTATTTGATGCATAACTTAAAAAAGCATCTTTGAAGGGCATCTCACTGTCCAGGTGAACGAGGCCATGATGGTCTGATCAGTAAGACAACGGACTCGTAACTGGAGGGTCCCAGGTTCAATGACAGCCGATCAATGATCTTCATTTTGTGCTCCTTAATGGTGACTGTGATAGTTTAAATATGTCGTGGTTAGGTAGTCCTCCAAGTTTCTATTCTAAATCAATGGTGCTAGATAAGGAGCCTCTGGGGGTGCTACATAAGGGATTACTTGGTTCCAGTTCTGGACAAAAAACAGCTGCCACACCCGACTGGTCAAATCATGTATAGTGGTATGTACAGGGGAACCTAGAGTGTAATGTAATATCCAAGTGAACAAATGCTTGCCGATAATTGCTGGACATTTAAGAGAGATGCCAAATACAGAATGGAAAGAACAATTGCTAAGCATTAGCTACATTTTATAGTATTATCATTCATGTATATGAACACATTTCTTTCCAAATTAAATGGTATGTTGCAAAACATCTCTGTATTATAGAGAAAAACTGTTAACTTATTTGAATTCAGCGCATCATTTTACAGTAAGATCAGGTATTTTTCAACATGTGATAAAAAAAAGTATTTTTTTTTGTAGACTAGTGTTATTGAAAAATTTAAAAGACGGAAAAGGATTGAGATCTCAAATACTTCATGCAATTTTTGGTGAAGTATAAACTTGATATTGACAAGTTTCTAAAAATAATTTTGTATCAAATGAATTATTAATTGTGAAAAGACAGTTTGGAAGTCTTAAATAAGTCAACTCCTTCAATGCACTAAATTTGACAATGGTTTTTCAAGAAAAAAACGCTTCCCACAAAAATTTGATTTTTCTGTATAAAATTGGTGTTACTTTGAAGAAAGACAGTGGCCAAAATTTTTGTACAGTATTTTTTACCTACCTTTTAAAAATAAATTACAAAATTCAAGGGCTAAAGGTATATTGTAACTTTTTCAAGCACTTGAGAATGATTTTTTTAAAGGTTTCTTAAAAGTGTACAAACCATGCAGAAGAGCTTGAGATTCTTAAGGGACAGAGAAATCAGATGATATAGCAAGGGCATTTGTGGTCAATGAATTTACATAAGTATTAATTATTATTCA
This sequence comes from Uloborus diversus, assembly GCF_026930045.1. Classification (NCBI taxonomy): domain Eukaryota; kingdom Metazoa; phylum Arthropoda; class Arachnida; order Araneae; family Uloboridae; genus Uloborus; species Uloborus diversus. The sequence goes on from NC_072734.1 coordinate 38,411,443, forward strand.
TTGTAGCTTGAGAGATTTTTGTGCACTAATCAACAGCAGAAGAGACACAAAAATTGCAAATGGAATAAACAATTTTAAGATACGTCATAAAAAGTTAGTTCGAAGCGACTAGTGCTAATGGTTTATCTTTCTTGCATAATGGCAAGTAGGGATTGCAATACTGGACCAAAAATTCAATATCGGTATTCGGTATTGTTAAAACGTGATACCGGAATACCGGTATTTGAAATTTCTCAAAAAACTCTTGAAAGCATATCATTTTGCTGCCACATTTCATATTTTTGTACAAAAATTGTATTATTTATGAAAACTTATTTTGCACAAATATAGAATGAAGGAAAAAAATGTCAGAATAAAAAAAAATAATAGTAAAAAACATAATGAATCTATTGAATTGTCTGTAAGCCTTGAACTCATTTAGTGTTCAACTTTCCCACAGTTGAAAATCGTCTTTCTGAATTCAAATCTCAGTGGTACTGTTAACAATGTGCAATACACTGCTTCTAATTGTATAGAAATCCTTCATCTTCAACTGATTCGGTCTCTTGCATGTTATTTTTTAAAAAATCCTTTTGTGTGTGTATTTTTTGTATTGTGTGTACTATTATTATAAGTTTTTAAAGATTTATAGCTACTTGTAATTTATTTCCAAGAGACAATACTTTTCCAATATTAACATCATTTTCTCTTAAGCAGGAGAGATTTGAATTGTTATTATTAGCCTTTTGGTTTGAAATTTACGATAAACTTGGCTAAATTTAATGGCGTTAGTTTGTCATATTTGTTTTTGCGTTCGTTTTAAAATTCTTTACAATTATAATGATGTAAATATCTGAAAATGTGTTTCAAATGATTTTGCTTAACCTCCATGCAAATTTTTAAGGCACTATATAACATCTAAATTTTATCTTGCCAAGTATAAAGCAAGACATGACAACAAAACAATAATGGGACAAACAAATTACCATTTGTTTTACTAACAAGAAATGTTTTTTGCCGATATTTAGTTCAGTTAAAACAAATATTTAAAGAAAATATCATGAAGTATTACTGCAATTGATGGTTGGAATAAGTTATTCATAGAACAAATGCATTCTAAATTGCACTCGAAATTAACTTTCCCTAAAGGGAAAGTGAGTGATCAGGCAAATAGAAAAATAAAACATGGTGTACAAAAACGCACAAAAATGCGATTCATCTGACTATCTAGTAAAGAAAATATCATTTTGCAATCCTTCCGCTACTTTTGTTTAATGATATTCTATTAGCTCGTGCTTTTGAAGCCACATTTTTACATCAATCAATTAATATGATAGTTCTGTATCATGAAAAAGAAATGTACATTTAAAATGTAAGTAGATTTTTGATAAGTTAAATTGAAAATTCTTTAATTTAATCTATTTATTATTTTTAGCTAATACCAAAGATATAGGTAGTGAAACCTCCGAATAGCGGACAGTCAAGGGATTAGAAATTTTGTCCATTCTTGGGAGGTGTCCGCTATTACGAGGAACTACTTAATTTACCTTTTTCAAAATGGGCTGTTGTTCCCTTTGTAGAACACAATCGAAACAATTGCGAAAGGTTTACTACATTTTACGTCAAGTGTAATTAATCTGTTTTTTCTTAATAAAGGTATACTGATAGCACACACTTGTCTTAAAAAGCATTTAATCAATTAAAGTAATCAGTTAAAACAGTTTGACATCTCTTTTTTGCATTACCAACAGCGGCAATTCGGCGGAGCAACCCCCTCCCCCCCTCCCCCCCACACACTTTTTATGGTTAATTTATTTATTTTATCCCAAATATCACTATTGCATGATTGACAGTTGGCAATATGACCTTGAATATGTGCAAATCTTTTTCATATCTAAAAATTAAACAACCCAACGAAACCACGCCGCCATAAAGCCGACTACTACCGGCGCCGGTCGGCTCAATTGCATCTCCCGAGAGCCCCAGTTAGAAAAACCGCCCAGTTTCCTCTTTTTTATCTTAACTTTTGAATAGTTATTGTGTACAAAATTCATTAAAATCTTAAGAAAAACTAACGTTAATTGTTAGACTGACATCAGTTTTCACTTATCTGCGTCAATACTCTCAAAACTAGCCGTTACAAAATTATGACTTTTTTTTTCTTTTTCTTTTTTGCTGCCCGCAAAAAGTACCATGCCTTTTAGTTTGTTTTTTTTCTGCCCCCAACTTTTAAGCCCCAATTACTGCCTCTGCCAATTACCGTCCCTTTTAATTCCAAGAAAGAGTGATAAGGAAATGGGGGGGGGGGGATGGAATATCAGTTGTGGAGGATGAAAAGTTTTGTAAGGCAAGCAGTTACTAAGATATTCTGTGAAAAAAAGAAAAAAAAACGGAAGTGCTACGATCGCAAGGGAAATTTTTTGTGAAATAACTGTCCGTTATACGGAGTGTCCGTTATTCAGAGTGAATTACATGGAATGGCCAATATTGAGGGACTGGGACTTGCAAAACTGTTTGTTAATTAGAGGTGTCCGTTATTCGGGAGTGTCCGTTAATGAGGTTTCACTGTATTACAAAATTGCAAAATTTCTCGAAATACCGGCATTTGGTATACCGGTATTGCAATTCCTAATGGCAGGAAAAGAATATTTGGTTCCCTATTACCTTAACGGCAGAAAGAGGGAAAATATCTAGAACAATTTCTTGCAAAAATCTGTTTGTACTAATGCTTTTAAATGAAATTTGCTTGTGAAATGTGTTGTTGAAAGGAGAAAGGATAGTTCATCTTATTCTATTGTCATTATGAATGATCAAAAACAAAAAACCAAAAAGCCCAAAATTCTTACAATAAGCCATTAAATTCCAATTCTCAATACCTTCTGAAAACTGCAAGGAAAAAACACCTACCTACCTCATGCTTACTAAAAGTAGTATCATTTCATGATAAAAGAATATATAAACATTATAAAATAATTAGCATTTTTGATTTAAAATAAGCATTCGTGCATTTCAGCACATATAATAATTTCATTTAAAAATCAACAGTTTTACAGTACTCCTAGAAATTTTGCTGAAAATGAAAATGATAATCTTATAATGTCATTATAAAACCTCAAGCAAAATTTTGTGGAGAACCATTGTGCATTTTTTATAAGTTTGTTTATTCAAAAACACAGTATAGTTATTTTAAAATCAGTACTCACTTGACTTTCAACCAAAACAGCCATGTCCAAAAACATATCATGTAATTCTCTAATGCTCTTCTCCAGTTTCATAATATCAGCATGCCGTGCTTCAATGTCAGCCAATGTTTGCTTTGCTTTCTGAGTTTCAGTTACAATCTAACAGAAAACTTTTATAGTCTTAAAACACTTTCAAAATCTTATCAAATACAATTGTTTGATTCAATCTTTATTTGTATTATAATGTAAAGCGGAATTGCATTCCTAGAAAATATTTTGGTATGTTTTGCAGTGATATATATTCAAAAATAATCAAGTTTTTTTCCCAATATTTAGTGACTGTAGCACTCAAATAGAATGTTTCAGAAAATTCAGTATTAACAGGAAATCCTATATTTTATTTTTAAAAAAAGTATTTTCAAATAGTATGTGTCGAAAAAAATGCACCAAATGGTTTTATCAAGTGATAGCTGTCATAATAATTATAATGTGCCAATTAAAAAATATTTTATGAGTGGCAATAGATATAGATGAAGATTAACATCAAAACATCAATCAGTGCGAATTTTTCAAGAAATCAATTAAGGTACTAGGTCACGTAAAAGATGAAGAAGGTTTACATCGGATCAAAGACAAGTGTCATGACATTTCTAACACACCAATTCCTACAAATGTAACTGAGTTAAAAAGTTATTTAGGTTTATTAGGATATTATCAACATTTCTTTCCAAATCTATCAGAAAAGCTGAAACATTTTTACAGCTTATTAGAAAAGAATGTCAAATGGAATTTAAATTCGAAATGTAAAAAGGCTTTTGAGAAAAGCAAGACATTTTTGAACCATTACAATGCGTTAGTTCACTTTGACATCTCGAAACTTATTGTTATACAATGTGATGCTTCTGACTACGAACTTGGTGCTGTTCTATGCCATGAACTTTCTCCAGATTTGCTGAGACTAATATTTTTTGTATCAAAAACATCGTCAAAAGCTGAACAAAACTACGGTGAAGTACATAAAGAACCTTTGGCGATAATTTTTGGCATCAACCACTTCAATAAATACCTTCAAGGTCAGAAATTTGTTATAAAGACAGATTCCAAACTTTTACTTACATTACTGGGTCATAATAAACCAGTTCTTGAAATGGCAAAGAGTAGATGCAAAATGCAAAAGTAGAATGCATTGAAGAATGCAAATGTAATAATTTTATCAAATTATGACTATACTATGAAACACAAGAAAGGTTCTGATCTTCTTTTAGCCGACACACTTTCTAAAATTCCTTCTGCTAAAGATGAACCAATGAAAAAATTTGCAGAAAATTTTGTTTGTTATTTCTCAGACTTCAAAAATTTTACAAGTAAGGTCATTGAAAAGGCTAGTGTCACTGTCAAATTAGCTAAGTTATTAACTATTCAAAATTTGGTTGGCCTCAAAACGTTTCTGAAGACTTACAGCAATTTTATAAAATCAGGAATGAATTGAGTATTGAAAATAAGTGCCTTTTGAGAGCCAAAAGATTAGTCATTCCCAAAAGCTTACAAAGCAAAGTACTTGAACTTTTACATGTAGAACATCCTGGTATAGTTCGAATGAAATATGTCGCTCGAGGATATTTTTAGTTTCCTCATATGGATAAAGAAGTTGAAAATTACATCAACAAATGCGTTCCTTGCCAAATGACAAGACCAAATACTGTTAAAGTTCCATCAAGCAATTGACCTTTGACTGGCAAATCTTTTGACTGTATACACATTGACCACGCAGAATTTGAAAACCATAATCTTCTAACAGTAAAGGATTCATATTCTAAATGGATAGAAGTGGAGATAGTGAAAAGTATGGACTCAAAGTCTACTATCACGAAGTTAAGATCAGTATTTTCATGTTTTGGTTTGCAAAGTGAAATAGTTTCAGATAACGCAGGTCAATTTAAGTCGGAAGAATTCCGTAATTTTTTTAAATTGAATGAAATAAAATTTCAAAATTCTCCGCTTTACCATCCTAATTCAAATGGAGCAGCAGAGAATGTAAATATTGTAAAAAACATGCTAAAAAAGGGAAAATTTTTGATCTGAAGATATGACATCTTTCAACATAGGATTCATTGCTTTATTTTCTTACAGAAAAACGCCATGCTCTGTTACTTTAAAGTCTCCTGCTGAACTATTATTAAAATTTACTCCTCAAACAAAAATCACAAAACTACGGTTTGAGCATTTGACTCGCGAAAGAGACTACGAAGAATATCAGCAATCACGTACAAATTTGCATTCCGCTGTACGACATTTCAATATTCATGACAAAGTTTGAGTAAAATCTGTTAGAAATAATGAAATTAAATGGTTTCCTGGAAAGATAATAAAAAATATTAGTGCAAATACATATTTAGCAGATGTGAATAAGCAAATAGGATTTGTTCACGTTGATCATCTATGAAAAAAATGTTACTGAGGATTCCGAAGCCAAAGAAGCGCCAAGAGAGTCTCCATTACCCTTTATTACGTTCCCTACTGAGCCAGCTAATTTAAAACCTGCTGTTATCGGGAACGCTATATCTACAACTCCAAAATCAGACCCAGTTGCAGAAGACAAAGCAATTGCACCTAAATCCACAGAAGTTAAAACAGAAAAGATAGATGTTGGTACAAAAACGTCTTCGCCAAAATCAGCAACTGTAAAACCACTGAGACCAAAAAGAAAGACTAAGCCGCCAAATAGACTCAAATTATTCGTGACTTTTCAGCTATAAATTTCAACTTCTGGGTTGAACTTTAAAACTTAAGGAGGAAAGTGTCATAATAATAACTATAACGTGCTAATTAAATAATATTTTATGAGAGGCAGCAGATATAGATGAAGATTGGAATTATGAAAATGGTTAGTTAGATATAAATTGTATGTTAAATAAAATGCATTACTTTTTGTAATTAAGTGCATTTCTTAACAATTATTTATTGTACATATAGTACAATAGCTATGATGAAGTTGGAGTGTAATTAATGACTCAATTGTAATTTTTTTTGTTTGAAAGTTTGAACCATGTTCTATAATAAGGGGGGGGAGAGTAATTTATAAACTTTTTGAAAAATGCTGCGGATGAACAATTTCAAGCAAAATGTTTTTATCAAGTCTGAAAATATTAGGGGCTGGAATGAGAATTAAAAAAAAAAAAAAAATTACTTAGGGCAGACTGGGGATACTTGATCTCTAGGGACACATGATCCCATAGCTAAAAATGTACCAGAATTTTGACAAAGGACTGGAAAAATTTATCATTAAATCCAGGATATTGTTAAACCATGGAGCATAGCCATTCAATGCAGTCAAATCGTGACCAGTGAAATGCATCTATAAATTGAGGAAATAGGGTATCATTAAATCAAAGTTTTACTGTATTAACAAAACAAAGGCACTGTTTTGAACATTTCCTTTGTTTTTGTCAAAGTCTGCACACTGCACCTCCTTTTCCTCCTCCTTTGTTCAATAGAAATTTTAAGATGTAAATTAGTGAACAAGACTAGTAGAAAAGGATTGAATTTAGTTGAACTTTCTTTCTTTTCTGAAAAAATAAAGAACAAAATACTGAAAATTTTAGGGTTTTCAGAACTGCTCAAACTATTAGGAATTTAGGAGTTTAAAAAAAAAATAGATCTGTCCCCTGAAATAGTCTGGGTAAAGATAATTTTTTTTACATAAATTACATGTACTCACATTTTATCTCAGCTAATGTCATATTTTTAAAGATAATGAATAAAATACATCAGAAAGTAAAATAACACACATTTCAAACACTTATGTGTAAGGGCAACATGACTTGTGAAAATAATTAATATGCTTCATTTATTTATCTCATGCACATTATCAATATATTATGTAGAATGAACAAATCAAAATATTTATTAACAATACCAGTTTACAACAAATTAAGAGACAGTTTTGTCTAAAAATGTTAAAGCCTTTTAATTTACAGAGCTTAAAATTTTTAAATCTATATCTTTACCCCTTGAGTAAAAACAGCTGGATTACCACTTTCTAACATTTCTTCAATTTCAGCATCTGTTCGGACGTTACCAGCTGAAAGACCAACCAAAAATCAGAATGATAAGATAGAAAATGCGAAATTTCAAAGCATTATGCTTGCACAGCAATATCTGTGAACCAAAAAATTTGTAAGAACATTCACAAATGATATACACTTTACAAAGCTACATATTTCAATTTTCATGACCACATAAAAATGGCACAAAGTAATAAATGAGCTTTTTTTATGTGTTAGTTAAGAAGTCAAATCTGTGAACTCATTACAGTTAAATCATTTTTAATCAGATAATAAAAAAACATATTTTCATTTGCATACTTGTGGTTCATACAAAATTAGAAATATTTTTGTGGGACTTTTCAAGGATAAAATGAGCTTCTTCAATGACTAGTTAGAATTATTTGAAAGCATAAATGAAGCTTCAATAATAAAATAAGTGATGATTTTTGGTTGCAGTTCACATAAAACTTTCAGCATTAGACAAAATGTTTAACATCAGACTATTAAAGTTTCAAAATAAATCTTTAAGTGTAGGGATTGTAGGGCAATCTGTTAGGACTAGATTGACCAACACTGACCTAAAAGAGCAATAAAAAAAAAGGTAGATTTCAAATTAAAAGCTAATGCATAACAATCAGTACTTTAAAAATTTTCAAAATTCATTTAAAAATTTTATTGTGCCTAAAATCAGGGAACATGGAGATGTTTTCCCAATGCTTGTTCACTTTATACGAGGCGCGCATTTAAGTTTGGAATCTAATACATTATAAATAGTTACATGTGATTCAAGGATGCCAATATTCGAACCCGAAGATTCAGCAAATAAAGAGGCTGATTGCTGTGATCAATTAATAATTTAACGCTTAAAATAAAAGAAATAAAATAAGCTAATTTACGGTAGCATGTGTTAAAAAGCTTCCCACTTTAAAAATAATTGAACAACTTACAAGATGCAAAATGATTGAAATCTCAAACATTACATACAATTTTTGATAAAGCACAAGCTCGACGATTGGCAAGTTTCCAAAAAAAAAAAAAAAGACTTAATTAAATGAGTTATCAATTGAAAATTTAACTAAGTGGAAGTCTTAAATAAGTCACATTTTTCAGTAATCTAAATTTGACACCCAGCTTTTCACAAATAATAATAATAATTGAATTTTTTTTAAAAAAAAGTTTGAATTTTTGTAGTCTTTATTTTTACTAATTATAAAGCTGAAAGTCTCTCTGGCTGTCAGGATCTCTGTGACTCGCATAACGCCTAGACCATTCGGCTGATTTTGATGAAATTTGGCAAAGTTAGTTTGTAGCATGGGAGTGTGCACCTTGAAGCGATTTTTTGAAAATTCGATGTGGTTCTTTATTTATTCCAATTTTAAGAACAAAATTATCATAAGATGGGCGAGAAAATTACGAAATTATCATAACGTGGAACCGTAACATGGGCACAAGCCAATTGGCGAGATACAAAATTATCATAACGTGGAATCGTAACATGGGTACAAACCAATTGGCGAGAAAATTCACCACACATTATTTTTAAAATACCAGCGAACCAAAAGATCCTTTAATTTTTCTATTACGAGCAAAGCCACGTGGGTAACACTAGTATAGAAATAAAACCATGAAAACTCCGTGAAAAATGGCTGACAAAATTCTATGTTTCAGGAGGTTTTTTTTTACTGAAACTTTTAAAATAAATCACGAAATTCAAGGACTAAAGATGCATTTTTGATGTTTTTAAAGGTTTTCGAGCAACTGAAAATAAAACTTTCCATTTTAAGAAAATTTCAAGTTTTTTTAAAAGCATATGAACATGAACCATATGATACTATGAGCCTTGTAACCTCTGCTGAAGTAACGTTTCCGGTTCCAACCACTTTCAGTCTATTTACTCATTCATGTTTTATTTTTTCTCGTTCACTTGTCCCTCGTGTTGTCATATCGTCTCTTTTTCTATCTTCTTTCTTCACTAAAAACTAATTTTTCCTCCCACACCTACTCATTTTCTGTCCTTAACATTCAGTACATATATCTAACTAAATTTATATAGCATTTTCCAATTCATGTAACATTTATTAAACAAATTTACTATTAATTACTGAAACAATATTTGTTAATTAAAATATCTGGACATAGTTTTAAAATATCTGACTGCTTACTTATTTCAAGTTGCCTTTTGATTCTGTCTTTGCAACGTTGCCTGTATTCAGTTTGTATGTTGTTGTAGTCAGACATTACATCAACAAATCTGCGTGATAATGTTGAATGCTGAAAACAACACAAGAAAAGAATGTAGCCAGAAAAGTTTATGCATGTAGTAGGAATATAAATACTTATATGACGCAATACACCAACAGCCTGGTTATTTTATCCAGAGACTGCAGTTTTGTCTTGTTTGAGGACTCATCAGTCTGGAATAGGGGAAAACCAAGCTGGAGGCAGATGTTATCTCTTAGAAGCCGAGGGTGCCAACAAACTTGTAGATAAAGAAAGTTTACCTCACCAGCAGGGCCAGATTGAGGCATGGGTACAGGCCCAAGGCAAAAACATTTAGAGGGCACCAAATCTGAAGGTGAAATTTTTATTTTGGATTCACTCTATGTCGCACTATAGTAAGATATAAATAAATCTAGGAAAAAAAATCCATGTAAAAATTTAATCTCCTGCACAAATCCCGAAACCATTCCAAGTTTGTTCTATATTTACAGCACTATTGAAAATTATACCATAGATAGTTTTGATATTAATGGCTTACTGGAACAGGCAAAGTTCGACAACATTATATATTATCATCAATACTATATCACTTCAATTTTTTATAATGCATATATTTTGTAATATAAGGTACCACCAAATTTAGTACAGACATGTCAATACGCAAGTATCAAGATATTTTACTGCTTCTCCATATAAAATAAGCTCAGGGGAGGGGGGGGGGGGCAACAAATAAATTTCATGCCCAGTGTCTTCAAAAACTTTTGTTGGGCCCTGCTCACCAGCGAGATTTTACACTTGCAGTTCATCTTGGAAATTGAAGGCAAAGTTTGTAACCTCAGTTTAGAAACAAAAATATAGTTTCTTAGGAATTTTTGTATGGTAAAAGAAATCTTATGAATAATTATGCAATACCTGATTTATACACATCTGAGGACATTTGAAAAGAAAAATACATATAAGAGATCTCTCACATACATAAATATGGCATAGCTTCAGTGGCGTAGCTAGGGAGGGGCGGAGGGGGCGGTCCGCCCCGGGCGGCACTTTTTGGGGGGCGGCAATTTCACACATTTGATGTGAAAAAAAATTAACGCGTTATCCGAATAAGTAAACCATGCTTTTGATCTTTTTCTGGAGTAAAAGAAAAGGTTTTAGAATTCTAAGGTTGTGGTACGACTAGGATAATAAAATTACTCAAATACAAATCATGTGTTGTTCTTGACAACATCTCAACATTATATTATTTGTTTTTTCTCTTCCTTCGTCTGAAGCTACAGACTGAGGGCGGTGTCACATTTTTCAGAAAGAGCAACTGCACCTTCCTAATCCTTTACGTCACCAAACAGCCCAAAAATGCAGTTTTAGGCCTTGAGTCTCGAAACATTTCCATGCCCCCCCCCCTTTACATATCATCTTTTAGCCTAATATTAAGTTTTTAAAATTTCAATACCAACAAATTCCTGAGGGCGGTCAAGTCTAGACCCTTCCTGTAACGTGATTAAAGACAGCAGGGGTCTGTCCAGGATTTTTCACAGGGTCCGTTTTTTGTGAAAAATCAAGTAATTTTGTGAAAAGTGAATTAATTTTGTGAAAAATCAAAAATTTCGCAAAAAAAAAAAAAAAAAAAATTTCTTCTTTTTGTTAAAACGAAATTTTAGAATTTAGAGATGGCACAAACTGCATCAATTAAACTTAAAGTTGAGTGTTTTCCTCTTCTACGTCGAGAAAATCATTCTGGATTTTTTTTACTAATATTTGGCGGGGGGGGGGGGGCATCGCTCTTTCAAGTATCAATATTTATCTACCATTCTACATTATGTTAAATTATACTAGATATATTTCTGTACAGTACTTAAAATAATTGTAACAAAAATATAAATAAATAAAATAAAATTCAGAATAGGGTTCAGCATTCAACTTTTTGACACAAGACACTCTTAAAAAGCACAGAATTTCGTTTAAAACTTATAAATTCCGTGATTTAAACAAAAATAAAAAGATATTTTAATTGTTTACCTCTTAACAAAGCGTAATAATCATTAAAAATTCGAAAAATCGGATTCCCATAGCGGATGCAAAGAGATCGCAATTCTCAAAGTGAAGGCATCAAAAGTATAAAAACGGCTTGTAAAAGAAATATTTTTGATAAAATTATTTTAAAATTGCATTTTAGAGTCCTATGATAAACATATCATTTATATCTGTGAACACAGTTGACCCAAAAAATAAAATTAAATAAACCATCTACTTAGCATTTTAATTTTTGACTCATAACAGAAAATGGAATTTTGCTTTAAAAACTTGAAATGAGAGTTCTAACAGAAATAAAGAGACTTTTCATTTATTTGAATCCTAATAAAGCTAAGTTAGCTTGAAAAAAGAACAAAATATGATTCTCATATCGGATGTTAAAAGATTGCATTTTTCAAAATGTAGACATCTAAAGAAAAAAAAAAAAGGTAATTAAAAGAGTTTACTTAAAGTTAATCAGCCTTGTGTTAGCATCGAAAAATCAAAACCCATATAATTTTCTCCCAAAATAACAATTAAACATCGCACCGCACAGTAAAAACGCAAATATTGACAAGCTGGCAAAATTATGAGAATATTTTCTAATCAAGTCATTATAAAGGTTCAACGCCAGACACTAAGTGGTGATAATTTTGAAGTTGGTAACACTATCTAAAGCGATCATATTTTTTCCTCACCTTTACTATCCCTTTGCAGTTCTAAGTTCATTTCGCAGATATATATTATTATTGTTTATTAAATCATGAGCAGAGAAAAGTGCTTATCAATGCCTTTTCAGAAAAGTTAACAAAAACACCGCTGCTAATTAGCTGTGATAAAACAAACAACCATTATATTTATTTGGCAGTAGCAATTATTTATCACTTGGAGGAGCATCCCAAGAGTGCCGATTTTTTTTTTTTTTTTTTTCAAAATTAGCCGATTTTGTATAAGCTGATCCCTCTAATTTGTCTTTAAAAAAGGTTCCAAAAATTATCGGTTTATACACAGAATTATGCGTTATTTTGCTTTCAGATTTGCTCTTTCAATAAACAATTTGACATCCGATCTTGTTTATCAGAATTTTGTGAAAGGTCTGTTTTGTTTGATCGGGATTTTGTGAAAGGTCCGTTTTGTTTGATCGGGATTTTGTGAAAGGCCCGTTTTGGTTGATCGGATTTTTGTGAAGGGTCCGTTAACGGACCCAAATATCCTCTGGCCAGACCCCTGGATAGTCTAATATGTTTATTAAGGACATCAACTTCGAACTTTAAAACTCCCATAGCATCCAATGTCTCCATAAATAGCTTAAAAGTTGGGTTTTTTGAAACTTAAATTTCAGAAAAACTCTAAGGAAGTGACCCAAAATGTGCACGAAATCACCTAATGTCATCACAGTTGGCTCAAAATTTCGTTTCTAGTAATTTTTGAGAGAAGACCGAAAAGATTATTTTCTCAGTGATGAAGAATGAGCAACAATTTCGAAAAAGATTTCGGGTGGGAAACCCCTCTTCGAATTCTCTCTCATGACGTTGTCCGTCAAACAATGGCTTAAGTCGCGTGTTTACGACATCATTTTCAAAGAGTTTCATAGAGAGACGGGAAAACCAGCTGACTTCCTAACATTTTTGGAAATAGTTGGAAACTTATTCCGGTCAAAGATAGCCTACAATTGCGTTTTTGAAACTTTGGCATCGAAAAATTTCTAGAAAGCTGACGAATGTTCTCTACTCATTTTAACGTCATCAAAGACAGACTATAATTGATTTCAAGTTTGAAAATATTTCCGGAGGAAAAAATCTTTGTTGGGGTTAGGGGTAGCCCTAACTCCACTAGATACAGCTACGTCTACGTGTTTTTCAGTTTAGTTGAAAAGCTTTCCAGACAGCGCTGCTGAACCTTCCCCAATATCTTTACATATCCAAAGATATCATAAAATTGCTTTTTTAAGATTTCAATTTCGGCAAATTTCCTTGAAAAGTTCCAACCCCCTAACGTCACAAAAAAAAGCATAAAACTGATTTTAATTTTGAAAAAAAAAAATCTATCGGTGGTTCAAAGCCTTTTTTCTATAATGTTTCCAAAAATTGCTTTTCATTCCGAATTTTGACTTAAGTTTTGGAATTTTTCGATGGGGCTCTGAATTCTTTTTTTTCTTCTGCACGAAAAATATGAAAGAAAAAAAAATTATTTTCTTTATTAAAATCTCATTAAAACACTTTTGACTCTTTAATGTATTAACTATTTCCTATCAAAAGGGCGGCAAATTGAGGAACCGCCCCAGGCGGCAGAAAGCATAGCTACGCCACTGCATAGCTTGTGTCAATTTAGGCAAACAAAGAAACAATCTTCACACTTTTGGAAGTTGTTGAGTTGAACATACTGTTACAAATCCTGTAAATAGTAATTGTTGTAGTAACGTAACCTGTAAATAGTTTCTCGTAATGAATATACAACCCCTTTTCATTCGGCTAAAGTATACGACCCCTATTTCCTTTTCTTTTCATTGATAAAATTAGATAATGGTCTACGCATTTCGAGAAGCAGCAAGAATGTTGTGGAAACTTCTTCGATATTTATAAAAGCGTCCTGCGTGATAAAGAGTGAGTTTCGATTGAGATTTCGAACGGAGAGCGTATTTGCTCTGTTCATAGCAAGGCATTTCGCTGTGTTGTTTTCGTATTTGGAAGTAAATACGTGTGTAACCGTTAAGTTTACGGTGTTGAGTGATATTTGCTTAATTGCTGATGATTAATTTAGCAGTTGTTAACGATTTCTCCTGTACATAGTGTAAATAAAGCTCCTGTGTTTTTATCAAGAACTGTGTCTTCATTTCAAGAAAGTGGAAGTCGCACCGAATCTGTTACAATTTGCGCCCAACGTGGGGCTTCTTCTGGACTTTCTTGGAGTAAGTGTGAGTTTGGACATTTTTTTCATAAAGACTGTTTGAATTTATAGACTTTGTTTTTATGGTGATTACTCGCGCAGTGGATGACCAATTAAAACAACTTCTGGCAGCAATTAATGCTGTGAAAAGTGACTTGACCGAAAGTTTGGCGGCTAATCAAGAACAATTAAAAAGTGATCTGACTGCAAGTATGTTGGCAAATCAAGACCAGTTAAAAAGCGATTTAACGGTGCTGAAAAAGGACTTAACGTCTAACCAAGAAGAAATTAAAAACGACCTTATTTCGGTAAAGACTGATGGAAAATAAATTTAATGACATAGAGCATCGAGTTGATGCTATTGAAGAAAAATTTGATACCGTTGAAAGCCGATTCAATGCTGTAGAAAATAAATTTGAAGAAGAAGATAGAAGATTTCATCTACTTAAAGAAGAGATCTTTAAAGCCGTGGAAAGGAGATTGGCGACCGCGGAAAGCAGCTCTGTACAGTTTGGCGCTCCCACATTGGTTGCTCGACCGTCCATTAAACTTGCCACATTTGATGGGAAAACTTCGTGGCAGGTTTACAAAACTCAATTCATGATAGTGGCGGAAGCGAACGGATGGGACTCTGCTACCAAGGCCTGTCATCTTGCAGCATCCCTGAGAGGTGACGCAGCGGACATTCTCCAGACCCTTCCGGACAGCCAGCGCCTGGATTTCGCCGCCCTCACATCTGCGTTGGAGCTTTGCTTTGGTGAGAAGTGCCAGAAAGATTTCAGCCGACTCCAGTTGAAGTCCTGTTTCCAGAAAACTGGGGAAACCCTGCAAGAGCTAGCGGCGGACGTCGAGAGACTGTCTCATCTTGCTTTTTGCGACTATCCTGCGGATGTTCGAGACAACCTGGCACTCAACTACTACATCGACGGGGTTCGAGATCCGGAAATCCAGAAAGCTCTACGGATGGCGGATGTCAAAGACCTGAGTTCTGCTGTTATGTATGCGATGAAGTTGGAGGCCGCCCAAAAAGCAACCCGTGTGGATCGCCATCTAATCCGGACTCAGGAAGCTGATGAGTCTGATTCCAGGTCGTCCCACCTCGCTGAACTTGAGAGACAACTCGGTGACTTGACAAGACATCTGAGCAGCATAACAGCCCAAAAGAAACAAGAGCAGAAGTGCTGGAAATGCAGTAGTGAAGGACACCTGCGAAGGAGTTGTCCGGCTCGCCAAGCTACGCGAGGGAAGGAAATCACCTCCACCAGAGCTCTGCAGATTTCCTCTTCTAGTAGTGGCACTGATGGACTTTTCATTTACGCCCATGTAAATGGAAACCCCTGCAGACTGATTGTCGACACTGGAGCCAATGTGACAATCATTAGGACAGAAGTGGCTCGTGAATTTGGATTGAAACTGCTGTGGACATCGCCACGCGTAAGTCTCCAGACTGTGACAGGTGACAAGATCGAGATTGACGGTAAAGTGGACTTGGAAATAGTGTTTGGGAATGCCACCTACCATCATACGGCATTCGTCGCTAATATCATGGACCCCTTCATTCTTGGATTGGACTTTTTGAAGAAATATGACTTCACTCTCGACTTCAAGACTAATGAGCTGCACTCGATGAGAGAAGACATAGCCGTTTTCCCTGCAGAAAGTGATGTAAAATCCGCTCATCAAATAATAGCCCAAACAGATTTATCGATTCCCTCAAGGTCAGAATCATTAATACCTGGCTCCCTTGAAGAAAGCAATAGTTTTCGATTTGGACTCATTGAATACCCTAACCTAAGCAATAACCTAAAAGGAGTGCTGGTAGCATCTACGCTTGTGGATCTTTCTAAGGATGTAATTCCTGTAAGAGTCGCCAAAGTGAGTGAAAGGCCAAGGAATATTCGGAAAGGTGAAGTGTTAGCAAATTGTACTCCAGTAAACTGCATCATTAGAAGAATCAATTCCCCCGAAACTGTGTCTTCTGAGTCCTTGACATCAAAGTTAATTGGGAGTGCGCCATTATCGAAAGATCAAAGAACTGCTGCGGAACAATTGGTGGACGACTTCAAGCATCTGTTTTCATCTACATCGGAGGATGTGGGCCGGACGAATTTAACGCAGCATAGGATCTACACTGGAGAACACCTCTCTATTAAACAGCATCCAAGACGACTACCGTTCACCAAGAAGGAAGAGGTCGAGACCCTCCTGAAAGAGATGCAGGAGAATGATGTCATCGAACCCTCTTCCAGTTCTTGGGCCTCTCCCATCGTCTTGGTCCAAAAGAAAGATGGCTCCACCAGATTTTGTGTCGATTACCGACGGCTGAATGAAATCACCAAGAAAGACAGTTACCCTCTTCCACGGATAGACGACACCTTGGACACTTTTTCCGGACACAAGTGGTTTTCGACCCTGGACTTGAAGAGCGGCTACTGGCAGGTTGAGATACACCCTGATGACCGAGAGAAGACAGCGTTTACAACTGGACAAGGCTTATGGCAGTTCAAAGTGATGCCCTTCGGCCTCTGCAATGCACCAGCTACGTTCGAGCGTCTTATGGAGACAGTGTTAAGAGGACTTTCCTACGAATCCTGTCTGGTCTACTTAGACGATATCATCATCGTGGGACGCAGTTTCGAAGAACATCTGGCAAATCTTAGGAAGGTGCTGCAGAAGCTTAAGGAAGCCAAACTGAAGTTAAGCCCGTCCAAATGTAATTTGTTCTGCCGGGAAGTGAACTACCTTGGTCACATCATCTCTTCTGAAGGTGTACAAACCGATCCAGAAAAGGTATCTGCAGTCAAGAGTTGGAGTCGTCCCGAAAACATCCATCAGCTGCGAAGTTTCCTTGGGCTCTGCACATACTACAGGAAGTTTGTAAAGGGTTTTTCCAACATTGCACGACCTTTGCATAAGCTGACAGAGAGCAAGCAAAAGTTTGAATGGTCCAAAGAATGCGAAGATGCATTTCTACGACTGAAGGAGGCTTTAACATCAACGCCTATCCTCAGCCTGAAAAATCCTTCATCCTGGACACTGATGCGAGCAACGAGGGCTTCGGAGCTGTTTTATCCCAAGAAATTGACGGAAATGAACATGTCATCGCTTACTGGAGCAAATGCTTATCAAAGTCGGAGCGAAATTACTGCGTCACCAGAAAGGAGTTACTGGCCATAGTGAAAGCTGTAGAACACTTCCATTATTACCTCTACAGCCGAAAATTTCTGCTTCCGACAGATCATGCCTCATTAACTTGGCTTTTGAACTTCAAAAATCCGGAAGGTCAGATAGCCAGATGGATACAGCGGCTCCAGGAATATGACATGGAGGTCAAGCATCGAAAAGGGTTATCTCACGGTAATGCTGACGCTTTATCAAGGAGACCCTGTCCTGAGAACTGCCACTATTGTTCCCGAATCGAGAAACAGTATGGAACGACTAGCCCTACCGCCTATCAGATGACAGTGACTCCAATATCATCAGAACCTGATCCATGGAGTGACGACCAAGTTCAAAAAGATCAACTTGAAGACCCCCGACATAAAACCAATTTTGGAGTTCATGGAAAGGGACAGTCGGCGCCCTAGCTGGCAGGACGTTTCCATCTTCAGCCCTGCAACAAAAAGATACTGGGCTTTATGGAACTCACTCCATTTACTGAACGGCGTACTGTACCGAAAATGGGAATCTGATGACGGCAAAACGTCTAGGTGGCAGTTACTACTTCCCCGATCAAGGATTTCAGATGTTCCGAAAGAAATACATAGTAGTGCGACTGGAGGACATTTTGGTGAGTTGAAAACCCTCAATAAAGTTCGGGAGCGCTTCTTCTGGAGCAAGGCGAAGGATGACGTGGAGAAGTGGTGCCATTCTTGTGACGCCTGTTCTGCTCGTAAAGGACCGAAGAAGAGAAGCAGAGGAAAGCTACATCTGTACAACGTTGGAGCTCCTTTCGAACGAATTGGGATCAACATCCTGGGTCCTCTACCAAGAACTGCTGATGGGAACAAATACATTCTTGTTTCCATCGACTACTTCACCAAATGGCCGGAACCATATCCCATTCCCGATCAAGAGGCTACCACCGTAGCAGAGACTCTAGTCCAACATTAGATCTCGAGATACGGAACACCTTTGCAAATTCATTCCGATCAAGGGAGGAATTTCATCTCTGCTGTGTTTAAGGGCCTATGTCAAATTCTCGGAATTGAGAAAACTAGGACAACACCACTACACCCACAATCGGACGGCGTGGTGGAGAGACTTAACCGCACAATCCTGAATAATCTCTCACTTATGGTCTCCAGAAATCAACAGGATTGGGACAAGAAGCTACCTTTGTTCCTGCTGGCCTACCGCAGTGCTGTCCACGAGAGTACCGGATATGCCCCATCTCAGATGCTCTTCGGACAAGAGCTTCGGCTACCTTGTGATCTCATCTTCGGTTGTCCTCCGGATGCGCTTTCATCACCTGAGGAGTATATCCAGGATCTCCAGGCCCGGTTGGAAGACGTGCATAACTTCGCACGAGAGCGAATCAACATCGCGGCGGAGAAGATGAAGACCCGATAGGACACAAGGTCTACTGGACATGAATTCAACGAAGGCGACAAGGTTTGGTTATGGAATCCCATCCGACGGAAAAGTCTGTCACTCAAATTGCAGTAGCATTGAGATGGACCCTACAAAGTCCTTAACCGACTAAATGACGTCGTAGTGAGGATCCAAAAATCACCTAATGCAAAACCTAGGGTTGTACATTATGATCGGTTAGCCCCATACTATGGCCATAGTTCATGAGTATTATGTAAACAACCATGGTTGATAACATAAAAGTTGTAGATATTTTTTTTGCTTTTAATGTTTAGTAATATTTCTTGTTATTATTGTGTTTCCTATGCATTATTGGTTATTATTTAATGTGTGTATTTGTGAACATGTGATAGAAGTTTGGCACCCTTGCTGGGGATTGTACTGCCCAGGACGTGCAGTCCTTAGGAGGGGGACAATGTTACAAATCCTGTAAATAGTAATTGTTGTAGTAACGTAACCTGTAAATAGTTTCCCGTAATGAATATACAACCCCTTTCCATTCGGCTAAAGTATACGACCCCTATTTCCTTTTCTTTTCAATGATAAAATTTGATAACGGTCTACACATTTCAAGAAGCAGCAAGAATGTTGTGGAAACTTCTTCGATGTTTATAAAAGCATCCTGCTTGATAAAGAGTGAGTTTCGATTGAGATTTCGAACGGAGAGCGTATTTGCTCTGTTTATAGCGAGGCATTTCGCTGTGTTGTTTTCGTATTTGGAAGTAAATATGTGTGTAACCGTTAAGTTTACGGTGTTGAGTGATATTTGCTTAATTGCTGATGATTAATTTAGCAGTTGTTAACGATTTCTCCTGTACATAGTGTAAATAAAGCTCCTGTGTTTTTATCAAGAACTGTGTCTTCATTTCAAGAAAGTGGAAGTCCGAATCCGTTACAATACATTAAAATTCAAAGAAAAATAAGATACAGATATATTTTTGTTTTGTCCAAAAATATTCCTGACCTGAGATACAACCAGTGATGTGCTGGATTGTTAATAAAGTAAATCCGAGAATACGAGTTCGTGTTTAGATCCAAGAATACGGTTTTGGACCTCAACTTTTTTACCCAATTTAATCCCAGTATAAGTGTAAAATTTGTCACCAAAGATAATCCCACAAGGTTAAAAGCATAGTTTATTTTTAAAAAATCCATATAAAGTGAAAACATCATGAAGAATATGATTTATTCGTAAAAGAAGTTATAAGAAGAGTAGGGGAGAGTTGACAGCAAAAAGAGCGGGACAGCGGTGCATTTATACCAAAATAAAAGGTGAAAAATTATTTTTACTTGTCCAGTACCTAGATGTAGCAAATTAGAATCAAATGAGAGTCTAAAGCTGCTACATCTACTGAGAAAACTAGAAATATTTTTTCTCATTTTATTTTAGCATAAATGCAGCACTGATCCATTCCTACTGACGAAATTACACAGTTGGGAACATCTTTTCAAATGGTAAACATAGAATTTAGTCTCTTTTTTTCTTCAAAGAATGCCTAGAAAAGCCAAAATGAGGAATAATACGAAGCCTAAATCAACAAAAACTGACGATTTAATTATTGAAAAGATATCTTTTTTATAAGAAATAAATTGAATTTAGTAGTATTTTATAGTTGCCTATATGTAGAATTTCAAATGTGCAATATAATATAAGACTAATAGATTGGTTTAAGATCTCCAACTGTAAAACAAATACGGATACAGATCTTTATTTTCCCTCGGATATCCACGAGGATACAGAGATCTGGCACCACATCACTAGATAAAGGGTGTCCCAAAATTAATGCAAGATTTGAATTTGCCACCATTTTTTCCATAAATTGTTGGCAGCCATGAAAAAAGAACAATTTGACAGTTGAGAGTTTAGGGTTAGTAAAAATGGGGTGTTAATGTACCATACAGCTAGAGAGAGTGAAACATTTCAATTCCTGCATAAGGCATTTCCTAGTCGCGTACTCTCTCATTTCGGTGAACAGAATTGGCACCCCAGATCGTGTGATTTAACATTTTTAAATTTCTTCTTATGGGGTTATTTGAATTCAAAGGTCTATGTCAACAAGCCCACAACCATCCGTGCATTACCGTGTTGCGATACCCAGCGCCAATAACAGTAACTGCTTGACCAGCCTCAACTTTCATTATTTTTGAAACAATTGTTCAATAATGAAAGCGCGTTATTGTATCGTATAACGCTCCATTTTTGATTACCCTCAAATTGTTCCTTTTTCAGGGTTGCCAACCATTTATTGCAAAAATGGCGGCAAATTCAAATCTTGCGTTAATTTTGGGACACCCTTTACAACCACCACAGATGACCTGGACGTCATTTCTCACTTCTGATTTTCAACAAATTTTTTGAAGTGCTCTATCTCCAGAATGGTGAAAGATATTGTGTCACAGGTTATTTATTTATTAATATCATAATTATTTGAAAGATAATGCAAAAGCATTATGCATTGCTTTCCAAAATGTGAGCCATATTGAAATATATGCTGAATTCTTTTTTTTTTTTTTTTTTTTTTCACAGCTTTTTGAAGAAAAAAAGTTTAAGTCAAATTTAAAATTTCTTTTAGAAATGTATTATTAGTGACATTTCAAGCAAGGGGTCAGTCATTACAATGGGAGATTTTAATTTTCCAGGAATTGATTGGAATAATTTTTACCATAGTAATAGCAGAGAAGAGGAATTTTTGAAAGTAAATGGTGACTGTTTTTTAGATCAAATTGTAACTCAGGGTACTCGACAGGACGTGATTTTGGATCTAGTTTTCTGTGATATGGAAGGTTCTGTTCAGGGGTTATGTGTAGGGGAACACATTGGAGACAGTGACCACAACAGTATTAGGTTTGGGATTAAATTTGATACGCACAAAGTAGAGAATTTTAGGTTTGTGCCCAATTTCAGAAATACTGATTTTGTGGCACTTAGGCAGAGTTTGAAAGCAGTTTTTTCTTCTGGATTGGACAATAGCGATGTGAATCTTCAGTGGGCAGAGTTTAAGGAAAAGCTAGCAAAAACGGTCGGGGATTATGTTTCTTTCAGGAGAAAGGGTGTCAACAGTGGTGGCGCTAGGAAATCCCCGACGGAGGGGCAAGCTTTCTCGACAGGGGGGCATAGCCAAATTTTAGTTTGCAAGATTCCCCCACCCCCTACAATTTAGGCGATAAAGAAACTAATCATTCTTGGCGTCTAACAACACGAATTCCCCATAAAAATTAAAAGCAAACAATAAAAATTTTAATAAAGATAAAATAAAACAATTAGAAAAATAAAATTAAATTTAAAATTAAAAACATGAAACTAGGCTTTTGTGAGCAGGTTCATATCGCAAGATCAATAAACTAGAACACTGTAAGAAGCAGAATTTGACGAAAAATCTGAATATGATGTAAAATCATTAAAAATGTGTGCTCTACATAGTTTATGCAGAGAAAGAAACTTAACAACATTAATGTAGTTGTGAATGTAATGTTGCTCTTACAGAAATAAGGGGGGTCCGGAGGGGGGGGGGTCCTCCCCCGGAAAAATTTCGAAATTGTAGCTCTGAAAACGCAATTTTAGATGATCTTCAGTGATTTCATGCAGACAAGGGTTGGATGCTCACCTCCAAATAATTTTAAGAAATTGAAGTCCAATAAACGAGATTTTAGTCGATCTGTAATGGTATTTTGTAGGGAGTGAAAGTCGAGGTGCACAACCGAAAAAGTTCCAAAATTAAAGAAACAAAATTGTAGGTCATGTTTTGTAACGTTAGGGTGATGGGGTTAATGACCAATTAAGATATTCAGTGTTCCTCCCCCTCCTTCTTCCGTAATCAAACCTTATAAACACACAAATTTACGGGATGGAAACTCTAGGGCTCAAGAGTATAGTGGTGCTCATCCACTAGCTCATCAACATATTTATTGGGGAGCAGAGATATCCACATCTTAAGTAAGCAGAAGAACAGTAACTAATATTAAGTTAAAAAATTCAAAAGAAACTTGAGCCCGATGCCTAGCTTTATATTAAGATAAACCTCGCGAGTCAGAACATGTATAAAATTAAATTTATTTATATTTTCTTTCATTATTTTATTTTTCCGAGATAACTTGGGAAAGCACGAAAAAGGGAATACAATCACAACTACTAAGTTTTGCTATTGCAAAAGCAGAATCAAGAGAAAAAAAATGAATATCTTTTGAAGAGCCTTGCTTGCTAAAACCAATTACAAGTATTTTATTTGATAACAAATAGAAACTGGAAACGGATAAAAATTTTGCGGTAAAAAAATTAGAAAAGATGCAAATTTTTACGGATTTTAATTATTTTCTATGGTAATAAAAGGTCTACATCGATTAGGCCTAGCTGGTGGTGGATGGAACCGGCGGACTGCATTGGATTTTGCAATGAAATAGTATAAAAATAAATCCATGATTTTTCCTTCCTTTCTTTCTTTTGATCATATGAATATTCATGATAGTTTCATAGGGGCCGCCAACATATTTCATTCTTAGATTTTTAAAAATATCATCCTGCAAATCACAGATTATTTGGAAGAAAATGTGTGGGCCGCCGAAGCATGTTTGAAATAGAAAATAAAAGTTAAAATGTAGTGAGCGAGATTCAAATTATACAAATGAATAGTCACACCATAGTTCTAAGCAGGACTGAGGAGTCGGAAGAAAAATGACCGACTCCAACTTCGGGAACTTTAAAGCCTTCGACTCCGATTCCACAAGAACTGGCAGGGTTGCAGATTTTAATTGAAAATGATCGACCCCGACTCTTGAAGTTTTAAACTTTCGACTCCTGACTCCGACTTCTTTACCTCAAAATCAGTCCGACTCCAACTTCTCAGCCTTGGTTCTAAGTTTTGAATGCACAAAACGAAAGTAATGTGTGTGTGTTGTGCAATCAAACAATAATAATAATAATAATAATAATAATTAAAAAAAAAAAAGAAACGAAACTTAATAGTATGGTCAGCACCATGCTAAACTTAATAAACAAACGAAGGTGAAAAATCGCGAATCTCGTTTTTTAAATTCAATGGTTTGCCGCAGTACTGAAAAAAGGCTATTACTACTTCGAACAATAAATTTTACACTTAAAGGTAACTATAAAAATTAATACATTGAAAATAACTAAACGCGTCTAATGGACAAAATTTTGTTTTGGCTCTCCTGAAAAGAGCCAATTTTCAGATTCGTTAGTTCAGCATGGTGCCGACGATATTACGCAATCAACAAATTTATTAAGTATCAAAGTGATTAACATTAATTGCACCAATTTTATCTTGTGTAAGGTTTTTTTTCTTTTTTTTTTTTTTTTAATTTACTATATATCTACCTTATTTTGTTTAAAAAAATTTTTGAAGTACTTTTCATAATTCGAAAATGCATAACCATTAGTTTCAAACTTTTTATTGATCATGTCAGTTGAAATCTGTCATACTTTCAAATTTTAAGTTTGCACTCACTTTCCAGAATAAGACGAAAAAGTGTAAATTCTAAGTCTTACCCCAAAATTTCCAAACATGGAGCTTTTTTGCAGATCTACGGAGTTGGAGGGAAAATGGTCGACTCCAACTTCAAAAATTTTAGAGCATTCAACTCCGACTCCTTTACCCTAACGTCAGTTTGATTCCAACTCTCACTCCGACCCAGCAATCACTGGCAGTGTTACGGGCATTGAGGGAAAATGACTCCAACTCTTGTCATTATTAACCAACAAATTCCGATTCAGACTCCTTCTCTCCAAAATCAGTCCGACTCCGACTTCGCAGCACTGCTTTTTTTACACTATTTTAGCACTTGAAAAAAAGCGTATTAAAAAAAAATAGAACATAACTTGCAAAAAAAAAAAAAAACAAAAAAACTTAAACAAGACCGAGTCTGGTACTAGTTTGTAAGTTGGTTTGTTTGATTTCGAAGGAGCAATGTTGACTTTTGAATTAGACCTGGTCCAGTCAAATAATTACAGCTGTATGGACTAAGCGCAGCTTATTGCAGGCTTTACTTTAAGTTAGAAACATGAGTTTCGACTACATGATAACATCTGAAAAAATGAAATTTGGAAGCAAAATGTATATTTTCAATTGCCTTTATCACATGATTTATTTATTTATTTAATTTGGCCTTTTCCAAAAGGTTCGCCCCTCCCCCTCCTCCAGACATTTTTCTCAAAAAGAACCCAAACCCGATGCAATACCACCAACCCGACGCTTAATAATCCAATGATAGTTTAGTTGTGTCAAACCCGATGTTTAGTAAATCATTCTCATTTCTTCTTCATTCCCAGCAAAACTATTATGCCCCCTAGTATGCAGCCCCCTAGTATGATCCCCTTGTCCCTCAGTATGCAGCCTACAAACAAGATCAATATAAGTTTTTGAGAAACATGTATTTAAAATGTTAAACATGTATTTGCTTTTATTACATTAGTCATAAGAATTTTTTTCTTGCGTTTAGCATTTGCCGACAAGACATCATTACACTAAAAAATTAAATCTACTTTAGTGCACTTTCTTGTATGAGGTAAAAGGATCGTTTACTCATCGATATGTTTTGTTGTTGAATAATTCAACAATAATCAGATAAATTGTAAATAACTATAGTAATAACTTACTTGTAACTACAGAGTGAAAATGAAAGATAATATTGTAGTTATTTACCCAGAGAAGTATTTTAAAACGCATCAATAGTGTGTCTGCACACTTGACATGCTGAAGGGCTGTTAGCAAATGTAATAGAAAAGGAAAAATCTCCGAAGCATGTTTTTTCTCCGACCCCCCCCCCCCCCCCCGTCTCGTCCTGGCTGTTGTCATTCGGTACGTATTTGTCTCGTAACCCGATAACCAGAACCAGATGACGACGCCTTAGGTCTGACCGGAAATCACCACTACATTCGGCAGGGACGTGGATAGTCAAGGGGAGATTGTACTCTTTTATTAGTCATCGATACCCTGAGGTGTCGAAACCAGCTCATCGATAAATAGAAATTTCAAGGATGAAAAACACACCATTTCCCCCCGTAGCAATAGCTATCCCTTATTTTATCACCATCTGGGCGACAAGGGGACTTACCGACTCGGGATAAATTGCGGGTGTCAAGGTGGGTGGCCCCGAAGGGAATTGATTTTTTTTCCTTTTTTTTAATATTTAAGATACTTCTACTTTTTTCTACTAATGTTTTTCGAGTTCATATCCGAGAAAAAAATTTTTCATTTACGATAAACGCCAAAGCAAACAGATTCCCCGACGAAATACAAAATTTTCCCCCGACGGGGGGGGGGGGGGGGGGGGGGGGGGGGGGGGGGGGGGGGGCAAGACGTTTCCGACGCCCCTCCCTTGGAGCCACGTCTGGGTGTCAACACTAAAATTTGGCCAATGTGGTTCTCCAGGGAAACTAAAGACGCTCTAAATTACAAGCAAGCTGCTTTTCATAGGTTTAGAGAAACTGGTCACAGTGCAGATAGGCTCCAATATTGTAAGGCAAGGCGTAAATTTAAGTATTTGGTACGGATTCAGAAAAGAGAGTTGGAGCAAAGACTGGCAGATAACATAAACAGGAATCCCAAGAGGTTTTTTGCATACGCTAATTCGGGGAAAGTTCGAAATAGTCATATTGGGTCACTGGTTGATGAGCACGGAATTTTAATTCAGGACGATAGTGATATTGCTAATGTTCTTAATAACTTTTTTTCCAGTGTTTTTAACGATAATTGTATCTCAACAGTTGACACCAACAAGACACAAGCTGTAGTACAGCTTGAGGACTTTGTATTTTCCAGGGATGACGTTTTACTTCATTTGAAAAAAATTAAAGAAACTAAGGCTCCGGGACCTGATAATATTTATCCAAAAATTTTAGTTGAATGTGCGGAGGAATTAGCAGATGTAATCGTAAATATTTTCAATGCTTCTTATAACTCGGGGACAGTGCCAGAGAACTGGAAGCTGGCTAACATTACACCGCTCTTCAAGAAAGGGTCTAAAGGGAGTGCGGGAAATTATAGACCTGTGAGTCTAACTTCGGTGGTTTGCAAAATTTTTGAAACATTGATAAAAATTAAGATAGTAAATTTTCTAGAGACTAATAATCTATTGACTAGTCTTCAGTACGGTTTCAGGAAAGGCAAATCTTGTGCAACTAATTTATTACATTTCTATGGCAAAGTTACCATGGCTTTGGACAATAAGAAGCCTGTAGATATTGTTTATATTGATTTTCAAAAAGCTTTCGATAAGGTACCGCATGTTGCTCTACTTAGCAAATTAGCTGATATAGGAATAGGAGGGAAAACTTTCATTTGGGTAAAAAACTGGCTGACTGGAAGGAGAAAAAAAGGGTAGTTGTAAGGGGAAATTATTCTAATTGGAGTGAGGTTTTAAGCGGGGTTCCTCAAGGATCAGTGTTAGGGCCTGTTTTGTTCATTGTTTTTATGAACGATATTCACAAAAATATTACTGGGAACATGAATTGTTTTGCTGATGATGTCAAAGTTATGGGGACTGTAGATAATGAAGAACAAGTAAAACAGCTGCAAGAGGATCTAGATCATATTACGGAGTGAGCTGATAAATGGGGTATGGCTGTTAATGTTGGGAAATGTCAAGTGCTACATTTAGGGCATGGAAATAAGTGTACAAGTTATTATTTGCAAGGTTCAGTCATTAGTCAGGCAGACAAAGTTACTGATCTGGGGGTCTTAATAAGTCAGGATTTAAAGTTTAGCCAACAGTGCAGCATTGCTAGTAACAAGACCAATAAGATGCTTGGGTTTATCAATAGATCTATTTCAAACAAATCTAATGAGCAAGGGAGTAGATAGTTTTAAGAGGGCCATTGATCTTCACTGGGGATTGTAAATTGACTAGGACCAGTCTAGCTGGGCCCAGAGCCTGTTGCTGGTCGTCACTTTTGTATTTGTATTTGTAAATTAATTTGCATTACTTTCCAATAAATACCTGAACATGAAGTGACTTCATGCATTCCCAAAATATAAAAGCTAAAATCATTTTTCTTGTAAAAATTTACTCACTTGTGTTCTCTTTATTCGAAGCTCAGCAGAAGTACAATTTACTTGCTCTTGCTGTTCAATGTTTTGTCCCATTACTGTAGAAGATAATGAAAACCAATAATTCCAGAAAGATGATGCACATATTTATATTTTTTATGTTATGAAACTGGGCTCAATCCATCTAAACAAGCAGTAATTTCTGTAAAGTTTAGTTATGTTAGAAAAAGTAGGCATCAGCTAAGCAGTATCCTTCTGAAACAGCTGCCACTCTTTCCACTCAATAAAAGAGAAAACCACTCAAGATTCATTCAAGGTTGAGCAAAATAGAAATTTATGTCAGTATTTGAGAAATTTTTTTTTTCACGATTACAATACAGTCGTACTTGCTTATAATGAGCCCTGATTTAACGAGAACCAGGCCTTAACAAGGAAGTCAGAAAGATTTGGTTGGTATAATGTCAAACCTATGGAAGCATAACTTGCTTTTAACAAGTAAAACACGGTTAAAACAACATTTTTATGGTTTGTAAAATTTCTATTGACTTCCAGCTGAGCTTATCCTGTCTTGAAAAAAATCTTTTAGCATTGTGAGGTCAAACGAAAGTTAGTAATGGGTTATGAACCACAAGAAGAAGTAATAACAGCCTTTTTTTTATTTTATGGAATAGAGAAGCATTTGAAAATTTCAATTTTGTGATGCCAATGTTATCACTTCCGAGGCTATTGTTGTTAGAACTCTAGCTAATGAATTTTAAAAAAGTAATGAAAGCAACGACAAGGGTGAAGAATTTAAAGCTAAATAGCCCTCAACATACTCAATGGTTTCTGCTTGCAGAAAAACTTTTAACCTTTTTTTCGAATTCAGAAGTGCTACTGACAATGTTTTTTGGGCATGATTTGTCCTCAGATTCTCATAACACAAGAAGGAGATAATGAACAGATAAAAGCCAATCAACTAACTTCTTTAATACTGAAGAGAAGTTGAAAAATAAAAACAAGAGAGCTGTATGTATGCATTTTATGATTTTTGGCTCCAACTCTTTTTTTAGTACTTGGTTATAACAAGCAAATATTGCGGTCTAAAAATAAAAACAAGAGAGCTGTATGTATGCATTTTATGATTTTTTGCTCCAACTCTTTTTTTAGTACTTGGTTATAACAAGCAAATATTGCAGTCTAAAAATAAAAACAAGAGAGCTGTATGTATGCATTTTATGATTTTTTGCTCCAACTCTTTATTAGTACTTGGTTATAGCAAGCAAATATTGCGGTCCTTTTATGCTCATTATAAGCTAGTTCAACTGTACTTTTTTTACTAAATAAAAGGAATTAAATATTTTAATGCTTTTAAAAAAGTTAATTACAGACTAAAAAAAGTTTGGATGCAACATACTTTTCAAAGACAAATACAGTAGAGCTCCAACCATCCAAATCAATTAAAAGCATACCCCATTCAGATAAACTAAAATTGGGATAGTTGAATTTTCTCTTAAAAGGGTCTTTTTATTTAATAACTACAGGTATGCTTGAAATGGGGGGAACATATTTTCAAAGAAATTTTTTAAATTAATTAACATTTTAAACGTGATTACAAGTGCTGTGCACCAGAAGTCGATAATAGAATTATCCCATGAGACAGTGACTCATCTCAATAATATTTGCGCAGTGCCTACATTAGCTTTGGGGACTGAAAAACAATAGCATGGACAATCAAAAACATTATTTTGTAAATCACAGTATGTTTACATTAAAATAATAATGAACTTTTAAAAGTGATTTGAATAATCAGCAATTCAGATAGTCAGAGTTTGCATGATTGGAGTTCTACTGAATACAAAAACTGATGAAAATAAATAAATGTTAATATTTTTTCAGCCATAGTACAAAACTTACATTTCAGTTTCTGCCGCACTTTATTAGACAATCTCTTGATTTCAACCATTAAATTTTCTAACTCTTCTTTGACTTCTAAAATGAAATTTAGTTATTACAAAGTTATAATGACAATAATTAAGCAAATTATTGGACACTGCATGTAAAATTAGACGGTCATACTATGAAAGATTAGAAAAAGTATTTTTGTATCACTGTATACATATCACAAAAACAAATTTGTACTGTGTGTTCATACATACGGGGTGTCTCATTAAGAAAGATACAAAGTTTAGAGAAAGTAGAACACATAAAAACAAGGATCGATGATTGCATTGGAACTTGAGATCCAAAAGGTCTATAGGATAATGGTAGCAGAGATACAAGAGATGAATTTAAAAATATAAATAAGATATATTTCATAAAAATAGTACAAGAAACAGTTTAGAATTTCATAAATATTTTATTGAAGATGAATTTGGGAGCAAGCATAACCTAACAACATCTAAAGCATCTTGAGTAGTTCTGGCAATTTTTTGAAAAAGCTGCACATCACGTTCTTTTACAATTATACACAAATAACTCTTGATACAATAGTTAAATACTTAAGGCTAAATTATGTTACAATCTCAAACCTGTCTATCTCAAAAACCTCTGTATGTATAAATTTTTGTTTTCCTCTACATTTATAGCATTAACTCAATATTTTCCCCCCATTATTATCTGCAATGAAATTTTTCGAAAACCTCTATATCTCGAATTCAACTGCACAGCCTTTTATGAATTCTATCCTCAGCGATCTCTACCAACTGGGGGACTTGGAAACAGAGAAGGCATTTTTCCTAATTTTAATAGTCATATGATCCTCCAAGTATTGTTAGACTTGTAGTTCTGCGAAAACTATTTGTACAAGGATCTTGTTTTAAAACAATTTCATCCACTTAGAAACTAAGGGGAAGGGGGAATTGTTGAACTGGGAAAAATGCTTCCTGAGGTTTACTTTGAACTCCATTGATATCAATTATTTTTTGCATTCTCTAAGTTTATGTCCTTCAAATGTTTAAATTACTTCGATTAAGGAAAAATAAAAGTCTCAACATTTTTGAATAAAAATCATTAAAAGATAATTTTTATCATTAAAAGTATGCATAAACTTGCTATCGACACAATCATTAAAATTAGTAAAAGGTGCACTTAAAGCATATCACCCTGAAAAAAGTAGAATAATATCAATGCAAGATAATATGCTAACTTCTTTGACATTGTAAAAATGAAGGCTTTCGTAACCGGTGTCAATGATGTGAGATTTCAGGCTGTTGTGCCATGGTCTGAGTGTTGTTACCCCAGATGTTTCAACCCCATCTGTGGAGGTCATCTTCAGTGTTTACATGGTCGAAGCTACCAGGAAAGTGACTTCCTAGCAACTGATGCACATTTCGAAATGTTGTTGATATTTATATGGGAAGAGCTAGCCCCCCTTTATTTTGGGCCAGGATTGGCTGATGACTTTTCGTCCTTGTTTCTGGTTGGCTGAAACTTGAGCTCTCTTCATTCTGGTTGGGGATTGGCTGCCGAACGTCCGTTGCTGATTCTGGTTGGCTAAAAGTATCTCTCGGGATAATCCGTCTAAATGCAGCATGCAAGAGTTTGTTGTTCTTAATTCCTTCTTCCTTTTTGTTGAAATTGTTGGGATACTTGAAAATTTCAATCACTTTTCTGTTAAATCTGGCGTAATAGTGGGAAGTCCTTGAAAGTATTTTGATTTCTTTGAATTTAATGTCATGGGTGATGGGATCCATGTTGTTATCCCGTTAACTAAAATAACCAGTAACTATAAATGAACAATTAAAATAATAGTGCCAAAATATGTTTTTTTTTTTTTTTGTGAAATTTGAATAGAAAATGTAATTTTAAAATACAATTTAGGAACATCCATGATTCTCTTTTATTAAGAACTAGCAAAAATACCCGGCGTTGCCTGGGTCAGCAATAATTATGAGAAACAATCGTTACTTGCATTTGTTTTCTGTTTTAAGTGAAAGAACTTAAAACACACCTTTTTGACGTGATTTAAAATCTAGCTTCTTCCTTACTCATAAAACTAAAGTAGCAGTAAGTAAAAAGAGCAAAATAGTATTCATTTAGAAACGAAAACACGAAATGTAAGCGTATACAAATTTAAAGAATTTCCGAAATATGAAATTAAACTTGACATGTTTAAAAAGATTTATCTGTTAGTACTTTTTTTTTTAATCCAAAACCTTCTCTGTATGGCTATTGATGTACGAACTGTTTTAAAAAATGTAGCCGCCCGTGTTCCCCTTACACTTTTAGTTATTTTGGGAAATTTCAATTTTTGTGGGCACTTGGTGCGGTTTAAAATCTTACCAAATTTGCGGGAATTATTTTGGGACACTTTCGAAAATACTCCTTCTCCTTACTAATTTTTATTATAGAAATATTGTTGCCAGATGCTGAGATACTTTTGGTCAAAATAAAATGGCGCTAAACGGTTTCATCCGAAATGTTTCCAAAATAAGTAGTAAAATTTGGCGATTGTTTGAAATCGTGCAAAAAGAAAAATTAATGGAAGAAACATTATTACGTAGTCTTTGGGCTCAAAAACAGCGACAGTGGAAAAAACTGCCAAATGCACCAGCTACTGAAATCTTTTTGAAAAAATTCTGGCGATATTTCTGCTGGTTGGTTGGATATAGTGAGCAAGTGTCCAATCAGCAGAAATAATAATAATAAACCATTAATTACATAAGTTCCGTTTAAAAGTAAAATGATCAGCCAAATCCATTTATTTTTAGCCAATCTTGTGGAAAAACGTTACTTTAAGATTTGACTTGAGAAAAGCCTCAAAAAGTCAGAAGAAACGCAAAATTATTCAACAATACAACAATTCTTGGGAGTTGAGATGACACACTAAATAATGACTTGGGTTGATGAAAGCCTTCGAAAATGGAACAAAAAAAGTCCATAACTCGTTTTTCATACAATTTAGAACTTTCTAACAGATGTCATCTTCAGCAGAAAAATAAGCGCTTTCGATGGACACATAATTTTAATATGTGCACGTATTTTTTAACCGTCATATTGGGGCATTTATGCGAAAATTTGGACAAATTAGAATAAAAAAGGAACTATCAATCGGATTTTTATCGAACTGGTCTACAAACCTCCCCAGTACCAAAAAGAACAAACGGTGAAAGTTTCAGCCAAATCTGCCGGGTAGTTTCTGAGATCTTAGGGAACAAATTTACCAAAGTCCATTTTTATATATATAGATATCTAAGTAAGGGCCGCAGAAATGTACGCTTCAAACATTTTTATCAACGAAAAAAGAAGTATTCAGTACAATGCACTCTTTCACTAGGCCGCAGAGTGGGTATGTCTGTCTAGTCGAAAACTATGGGCTCGGCTCAAATTAAAGTATTGTGCATAGAGTAAAATTAGCATAATGGGAGGGAGGACCGGCGACAAAACTAACACGGTGCACGCCTTGTCTCTCGGAGGCCCTGGTTATACAAAACCATGCTTCATGGTTCTTCAGTTTAAAAAAAAAATACATAAATAAATAGAACAGCTTCATTAGGATATCCCATAGAATAGAGGTAGCCGAAACATTTCTTTTTTTTTTTTTTGATGAAAAATGTTGTCCTGAAAATCATTACTAAGTGGAGAAAAATGTATGGGTCGCCGAAATAAGTTTGAAATAGAGAGAGAGAGAGAGAGAAACAGTCCAATGCAAAGAGAGATTCAAAGTATTGTTGTGAATATTTACAACAAAAGTTCTAAATGTTTGAATGTAAAAATCGTAAGTAAATCAAAGCTTGATCAAGAGATGCAGGTGGCATATTTAAAATAAAATGAAGTGGAATAGAGACCTAAGGTATTTCAGAAAATTACCACATCTGTTCAAAATGTTAAAAGTCCTTTTCCTAAGGCCACAAACGCTTGTATTGCAAGAAAACAAAAATATTAAGCGAGAAATTGAAAACTTTATTATGAAAAATCCTACCAGATAATTGTGTTTGGCAAAGGAAAATTGGAAGAAAATATTAACACAATATGTTTACCAATAATTAAAATTTACAATGAAGATAGGAGAGATGTAGCCAAACTGAAAAGAAGAGCGGGGAACTCTAAACCCTTCTTTTTACGTCCCCAAAGCTGGCCTGTGAGTGACTTTTTAAAACTTAGGTTTTGTAAAACTCCCGGGAAAACGTTCTCAAACTCCATCCCTTACTCTAACGTCATTAAAGATGGTCTACACCTGAGAACTTAGGACTGCAATTTCGAAAAACTGTGAGAGTGCTCCAAACGTAACCTCCGAGAAACGCATTCTAAATTAATCATTCATCATCATTCAAGGTCAAATAAATTTCGTCGTTTCTACTTTAATTTAAAAAAAAAACAAACTCGCTGACGTTTCCCGAAACTGTCGTTCTCCAAATATTACGAAGATCTTCCAAAATTTCATTGTAAAAGGCTTCAATTCATAAAATGTTTCGGGGAGATATCCAAAACCTTCTACCCCTCTAACATTACTTAAAATCGTCTATGTTTGCGTTAACTGAATTTCAATTTTAAAAATTTGCCAGGGGAGGACTCCCAATCTCACTACCAAAACTCTTCTAAAACTGCAGTTTCAACAGATCGAAATTTTTTCGAGAGAATGCGCCCCCCCCCCCCTTTCCTTTCTCTCTCGCCAACATCATCGAAAAATGTCCTAAAATCTCGCTTTTAGTGCTTCAGTTATGAAACATTTCTGGTCGTGAGCACCTTCAAAACTCCCCCCCTTCCCCTTTTCATCGGAGGTTGGATTAAATTACGTTTTCGGAGCTTTAATTTCAAGAAACTGCCGGTGCACTAAATTTTCAACAAAAAAGTCTACAATTGCGTTTTTAAGGCTTCAAAATTTCAAAATATTTGGGGGGGGTGAGGGCGCATCTCTTTTTCTTAATATCACCATAGATCATCTAAAACTGCATTTTTCGAACTACAATTTTCAAATTTTTCCCGGGGGAGAACCCTCGAACCCCCCCCCCCTACACATGTCACAATAAGAAATAATTCACAATTGGGAATGCGTGCTTTGGCATTTTGAAAAATTGTAGAACGATGACCCCCGAGTCTCTTTCTCCCTTAACATCACCACAGATCGTGTAAAACTGTGTTTTTCAGATAACAATCTTGAAAATATTCGGGGGAAGATGCCCCAGATCCCCTCTTCTGAACATAATTAAATATAACGTACGATTATGTTGTAAACTTAAATTTGGAAAAAATATCGGGAGATGCTATGCTGGACCTCATCTCCCTTTCCTCCCAAACTTAAAATCAATTTCGAAATAATGCAGGAAGGTAGCCCTCCCATAGCCCCTAATTCTGACTGAATATTATCCTTACGATTTAACTAATATTGCTAGTACTAAGGTCTAGTAATATGACTATCCCTGCTAAACCAGAAGCCAAATCTTCTCTCTCTCTGCACATTAAAATATGCGTTTGAAACAATTAAGGGCGTGCCAAAGCGTACCCCCACCCAGAAGTTGTTTGACCTAGCGACGACCCTGGTACTCTTTCCAAAATTTAATGACCGTGTCTCTTTTTCAATGAAGGGAACACATCACAGATGGCATGGAGTTGGTGTCCGTTTCAAAGCTGGAACAGACGGTTTGACTTCTTTTCAGTTTTTTATGCATTTTCTGGAAGTAGCACAATTCTGCATGAATATGTGTGGCAGTGATGAGAGTCATCTAAAACTGCGTTTGTAGTACTGCAATTTTGAAAAATTTATAGGAGAAAGCACCTGATTCCCCCTTCTTTCCTTCACATGATCGAAGACAAGCCTAGAATTGCATTTTTGGAGTATCAATTTCAAAAAACTGCCTGGTTAAAGGCACCGAAATTCACCTTCCACTAACAGTATAAAGATCTATCAAAACTGCGTTTTAAAGCTAAAATTTGAAAAATTTAAGTGGAGCCCTAACGTCTTTCCACCCCCCTCTTGTCAACATTATTAAAAAATCGTCTTACATTTGATTTTCAGGGCTTCAATTTCGAGAAAATTTCAGGAGAGCTGCCGAAAACTCTTTTTCTTAAAGTCACAAAGGTCGGCTACAGTTGCGTTTTTAGAGCTTCAATTTCAGAAAACTGCTTTTCCCCCATCCAAAGATAGCGTTTAAAAGACTTCAATTCCGAAGTTAAGAATTTAACTTCTTTTTAATTCTTTTAAGAAAATTTTCCTGGTGCGAGCCCTAGGGTCTCTTCTTTCTCTAACATTACCGCAGATAGTCTAAGACTGCGTTTTTAGAACTACAGTTTTGAAAATAAAGGAGAGCCCTCCTTAACACAATGTTAGAGTATCTACAATTGCGCTTTTAAAGTTTCAATATTGAAAAATTACCGGGAAGGGGCCACCAAAACTTTTATCCCCCTAACATCAGAGATTGTATAAAACTGGTTTTAAAACTACAATTTCGAAAATTTTCCAGGGAAGAAACCCCCGGACCCCCTATCTAAATGACGATAAATTTCCTTTTCAAGATTCATATTGCATACATCTAGTAATGACTCCTTCTAAGCCAGAAAGTTGAATCCACTTTCCCTGTAATTATTCATACGTTCGAAGGAAAAAAAAAGGTGTAGCAAAATACAGGGGGACTCAAAACTTGTTTACTCAAGGTCCACGCTGTAAAATTTGGGAAGACAAGGCGGATCAACAATCCAACAATATTTCAGTTCAAATGGTATTTGTTAGCGCTCCCCCCCCCCTCCCCCTTCCCGTGAATTTGACTAGAAATTTAGCACTCTAAAAACTATTATGTTTAACCCGATTCGAAAGCGAGAAAATTTTGGGGGGGGGGGGGAATTTGCGCCATTGAGCTTGGGGGGGGGGATGGGCACCCCTGAATAGTAGAGTAATTTCTTCTTTCCCTGTCATATTCCATTTTATTCTTAGAAAGTTGGGGAGGGGGGAGGTATGGCAATGATAGTTATTGTGCCGTTTTTTTTTTAAGGAATCACATTGCTTATTGTTCCCATTTGACTGTTTTGAATTCCTATGATTTTATTTTTCCCCCGCCTCCCTCTGCAGCACCACCGTCGACCGGCCTCACGATGCTGCTCCTCTAGCGAAAACAGTCTCCAGGTTGCATCCATATCCTACACACACATGCATAAATACACACCTACACACACACATACACACACACTCCTACATACATACAAACACTCACCTACACACACACTCCTACATACACACACACGCATACCTATACACACCTACACACTCACACACACCTTACACATACACACATTCAATCCTGCACACAGATACAAACACACACGCCTACATACACACACTCGTGATTGCAAAAAACATTATTTAAATTCCAGATGTCAAAATTCAAATTAATTTATAATTTTTTTTTTTTTGCATATTTCATTTCTCTAAAATAAATTTCACACATCGAAAAGACAAGGAGTATTTTCACGCCTAGAAAAAAAACCAAGCAATATCTCTGCCCTTGAACACAATGAAACAATGCCCCTTATGTTGAATTCTGTGCCAATATTTCCATTTATGGATTTATATGCAAATGTTCATATACCTATATCTAATTACACATTCAGATGAAAAAAATTGTTAAACATCTTAAATTTACAGCAATGAGTGATTACTTTCATCAGTGGATGGGGCCGAGAGTATAGCACTGTGTTTTTTCCTGACTTCTTCCAGTGTAGCAATAATTTTATCCAAACTTTGAGATATTTCTTCCACCTACAAAAATTCACATTCATAAATTATCTAATTTTCTATATCATGGTGTCTTTTAAATGAAATTTTGCAAACAAATTAAAAAAAAATTTTCATGTAAATTTCAAATTTTAAGTGATATTTGTTTTCTGCAGAAATTCTTTGCAAGTTTAAAAATTTGAAGTTTTTAAGAGAACTGGAACGACCAGGGATTTTTCATCATTTTAGATATAATTTCTTATCACCATGATTTTTTTTCTTATTCAAATGAGCATTGTTATATAAAAATAAATAATAAGAATGCTTTTTTAATTAAAATCAACTTAAAGAATGAATGACAAGAGCGCTTTCCACAAATAAGAATAGACAAATAGCACATTTCATTTCCGGTGTGTTATCAGGGTTCATACTCTATTTGGATGAAAAAATTCCATGATTTTTCCAGGACTTTTTCATGACTTCATGAAAATTTTCATTACCTTGTTACATGAAAAGAATAATATCATTTAATATCGAAAAAACTACAGTGAATGATGCTTAAATGTCGACTTTTTTTTTATAAACAGGCAGAATGATAATGAGTGGGGAAAAGGTTGAATGAATCATTACTAAGTTTCCATAAATTTGCTTCAAAAGTTGCTTTTAGTGTCAACTTGACAATTTTTTGGTTCTTTAAATAAAGCCATATTCTTTAGTAAATTCATGTTTCTAAACCAGATATTTATTTAAAAATATAAAAATAAAAACATTTCATAATAAATAAATCTTTTGATTTAAATGTACTTGTTTACTTATTTGTACATTTTCAAATGCACATTAATAGGTTCAGAAATTCCATAACATGTTTGAATAATGACACTGAACGTACCAGTGGGTCGCATGAATTAGTTTTGCGGGCCGTATATTGGGCACTACTGTTTTTGAGCATTAGAATTCCCTATTTCTGTATTCTATCGCATGACTAAAGATTGTCCAAAACCTTCAACAAATTCAGATAAATCTGATAAATTTTAAAATAAAGATTTAGGAGTGATGGAAACGAACGTGGATGCAATGTTTTTTGAAATCGTTCAATTTTCCAGTTTAAATAGCTTTCATGGTGCACACAATACTAAATTACTCAAGATTTCTAATGTTCTTTTTAGCTACTGTTACTTTTTAGAAGAACATTTTTCCATGACTGAAAATAAATTTCCATGACTTAGACTGAAAATTTCAATTTTTCATGATTTTCCAAGTCTGAAATTTGCTTATTTTTTTTCCATGACCCGTACGAACCCTGGTTAATGAACATTCTTTAAAAAATGATTTGGGATTCATTATTTTGGATTGTTAAGAGATTTGCTTTTATTCCTAGCATGTCATTAGACTGGTAAATAAAGTTTTTATGGTTAAAAAAGCTTTGTCCGCATTTATTAATTCAGCTGCTGCAAATATTTTAATTTTTCCAAACATAATATCACTAAGCAATCTAAATAGGAGAGAGACTGTCTATTAAAACAAAAGAGTGAATACAATACAGATAAAATACAATGTTATACACATTAGGGTGGTACAAAAAAACTTTTTTTGTTTTGTGCTATAGTTCGGGTCACTCCATTATTATTATTTTTTTTTTTTTTTTCCAAGACTTGCTAATAACATTGCTAAGCAAGGTTTCTGTTCCTCAAAAACTAAGTGGTGACTTTTATATCTTAGGGGGCGTTGAAAAAGAATATGACAATAAAAATATTCCATCACCCACAGATTTTTGAAAAATCCAAAATCTTTAAAATCTCTATTTGATGAAATTTATTCAACACATGTACAATATTTGTGCCTTTAACCACCTTATATGAACATTTACAAAGCTTAAAACTAATATAAAACACAAAAATATATATTGTTTAAAAAGTTGTAGAAGAATAAAAGATTTTTTAAGAAAAAATAATGATATTTGTAAAAAGAATCCTAAATTTCATACTGTAAATGCCTTAACTTATACTCTCTTATAGGGCCGATCACAAACTTCTCTAATAAGATTTCAATAGTAATACCAAGCATATTTGAACTGTCCTTGATATTGTGCTTCAATTGCAGAAATATCCTGGTGGAAGCGCTTCCCATGCTCGTCGCTCATAGCTACCATACTTTCAGGAGAAATATTTAAGTGAGATGCCAAAAAAAAAAAAAAAAAAAAAAATCAATGATTGAACAGTCTAATTTTCTGTAACTTTTTAACAAGTCTTGAATTATTTTATATTTAGGACTTCTTTTATTTTCTAAGAATTGTCACAGTCTTTTAAAAATCAAACCATACTGTTTTTCCTAAATATTTTAAAACTAGCTTAAATTTTTGGTCCTTCATAAGCTTTCTAATTTGTGGGTCAATGAAAATACCGTCCTCGTGAGGGATAGGAACTGTTCCT
Source organism: Uloborus diversus (assembly GCF_026930045.1). Taxonomy (NCBI): domain Eukaryota; kingdom Metazoa; phylum Arthropoda; class Arachnida; order Araneae; family Uloboridae; genus Uloborus; species Uloborus diversus. Next base: position 38,451,415 of record NC_072734.1, read on the forward strand.
GCAAACACTGAAATCTACACTATTTTTTAATCCATTGCTTTAACGAAATTCTACATAAATCCCAGCTTTGCGTGTGAAGGTGGGAGGCTATTTATTTTTTTATCAATTAAAGGAACGTTTTGGATTATTGTTTTCACGTGCAATATATTGTTTGCGCTCTGGCCACTTCTTTTTGATGAAATGTTCATGTTTTTCCCTGCTGTCCCACTTGCACAGAAAATAGCAATATTTTGTGTAATAGAGTAGCAGACCAATGATAATGGCAATTACTTTTAAAAAAGTGTACATATGCTCCAATTATGATGTGAGTAGTCAATTTCATGAAACAATATCTTTCGTAAGATTCTTTCAATGTCCATAAAAATAAGGTATGGAAACCGATGGCAGGGCATTTCTACGTGCCAAAATACAACTTCAACTGCCATGATCTTGTGTGAAACCGAAAAATGATATGGAATGCCTAGCGCCATTTGCTCAAGGTCGCAAACTGAAAACTTATCAAATAGAGTTCGGTTTCTTTTGTTACATTATAGCTATAATGAGTAAAAAAATATGTCTATGGATCAAATCCAGCCGAAAGAAAAATCCAGTAAACTTATAACTGCTATAAGATAGCCTTTGTAATCCAAAACGTATAAATGAAATTTCTTAAAATTGGAGGGTGACAGGAAAGTTTTGCAAGCATATTCTTTTTCAGTGTACCTTGAAATCTATTAGAAATACATTGAAGAACAGAAAATTCGTTAAAATTTGTTTTTCAGTGTAACATAATGCTGTAAAAATTTTAGCTTCTTACTCCAATTTTAAGAGCGTGCTCAATGACTTCCGGAATTTAACATTAGTTGTAGTATAGGAAATTCCACAAGCAATTTAGATTTCAGAAACATTTCGAATTTTCTCATTAGTATTTTTTCAAAATTTATTATTATATATACATGCATATCACTAAAGTATTTTATAATATATAACATTTCAGCTGACAAATATTTACATAAAGAATGGCAATATGAATACCTAAATTGAAAAAAGAATTTTCACTCTGCTATTGTCTTGCCACCAACTAAAAATAATTTTGAAGGAAAGCATTTAATTTTGCATGATAATATTTATTTTAAAAAGTTGTATCACACATTTTCAAATTCTATGTCTGGCAACAAGCATCTCTTTGATAGACCTTAGTCAATAATTTGCCAAATATGCAAATGCCTGTTCCTAACCTACAGCAAGACGTTGGATATATTTTGCTGCAGGAGTTTTTACTTTCAAATAAGTTTCAAAATTCAAGTTGAAAAATGGTTAATCTATGTTACATTACTAAGTTAAGAAACTGCTTTTTACACCTCATGTCACCAATGCCTTAGATTGAAAAGAAAAATTCTGATCATGAAGCAGGGCGCCTAATTGCATATGTGAATTGCTGAACCACCCTAATACACATATCTCTTAATACAAATGTCAATTCTTTTACAACAATATGTAGTGCAAACAGGGGCATGCACATTAATTTTGGGGCCTGTCAAATGACTTTCAGGGGCTTTTCTTCATACTGTTTTTTCTACGTCTTTACATATATTTCACCCCTCATTTTAAAAATCTTGGGTTCCCTTCAGGTTCGGGCCAACAAGTGTCAGTGTCCCCCCCCCACAAATGCATGCCCCCTGAGTACAAATGTGTTTCAAGAGGAACAAACATATGAATTTCTAAACTTACTTCAGTGAAGAATTCCGTAAGAAATGATTCCGGAACCTCCATATTGATTGAAATTTCATTATTAGTTTCATAATTATCATTTACAGCCTGAAATACATTTTCAATTAATATATTGGTATCATTTTATACTTATTATATCACACACAACTTAAGTTTTAAAATAACACTTTATAATTAATGATGCTGCATAAATTTCAACAATAATTAAACTTTTACAAGATAGCTACAATGAAAACTTTCAGGTAAATCATTTTATTGCTTTTTCTTATATTTGTTACGCTAGATCAGGCCCATTCTGGCAACCATTTTGCAAGAAGCAGTGCCAGATTTTCGCTTTTTCGCAGCCGGGACAAAATTGGACACTGCAGCTCTCACTTATGTTCCTTTCAGTTTCACATCAAGTTCCAAAGTAAAAAAAACAAAGAACTAGGGTGAATCTGCTGTCTCCTGCAAAGGCCAGCTAGCTCATTTGATGTTGCACTGTTGTTATTTATGCCACTCGGGAGCCCGAGTAGTAATGCTACTTGATTTTAAGGCAGAGGGGTACGGCTTCTGGTTTTAATCGAGTGCCTATTTCAAGGTGGAAGTCTGATTTGGCACAGACATTATGACAGATGGCAGCACCATCTATGGACAGTCCGATAATTTAGAACCAGACGAGAAGCCGAATAACTTTCTGGCCTAGCACCTTCAGAGGTATTATTTTACTTGGAGGACATTGTGACCACGAGCATATTTAATGTCCCCCAGTCACCCTTAGTGAAGACGGTGGATCTTCGACCGGCTAGGAACGAACCAGGGACCCTCCGGTCACAAGTCCGATGCCTTACCGATTAGGCCACCACGGCCCTCCAATAACAACTTCCAATATAAAGGAATATGCCAGTTTTTAGTATACTGTATAAGGATCATCCCATTAAAAAATTTTGGTCAAAGGCAGGAACGTGCACAGAAATTTTGGGGCACGTCACAAATGACTTTTCCAGGCCCTCCCTCCATATTGTTTACAACTATATTTCATGCCAATTTTTAAAACCAACAGGAGTCCTTTCTCCCCCCCCTCCCCCGTACACATCCCTGTAGGCACGTAGCTAGAACTTTGTTAAGGGGGGGGGGGTCCAAGGTTGCACGAACTTCAAAAGAGGAGGCATGCTAAAGCAGAATTAGTAGCTGATAATTAAACAAGACTAAGAAAAATCCAATTAAAACTGATCATTAAAATATGATAATTAACTAAAATTAATTAAATAATTGAAATTAATAGAGTCATTAGTCAAAATTAGTTAACAAAAAGTTTATGTTAAGTTATTAAGAAAAGAGAAAGAAATAAAGAAAACCACGCCAATGAGACTGTGGGATACGGCGGAAGTGGCAATAAATGCTTGTTTTTACTTTGCCAATGACAATTTGATGGACCAAGGAGGGGGCTGAATTTCAAGGACATAGGACCCAACTGGTTTGAAAGTCGAAAGGGACACTTCCCCCGTTTCGGACGGAGTAGGTGACACAGCAAAAAGCAGACGAAAATTGGGAACCTGCATTTGTTGCACGAGGTTCTCATGTTCTGAATTTACTCAGGCCCTGGGAAAATTGCCGATTACTGGGAATATTTAAGGGGAGAGAATGCTGCGTTTTATAAAATCATTATCTTTCGGAAAATTTTTGTTGATGCGAGATGCAACAACCGAGAAAAAAGGAGAGGGGTCTTTCGGGAAGGGGGGGATCCGGACCCCATGGACCCACCCCTTGGCTATGTCCTTGATCCCTGGGCGGAGGAGTAGTTTTAGAAGTATTGTTCTCTTTTTTGAGCAGTCTTCATTGTGTTTGGAAGGAGGTAGGTGCCTTTGATATTGGGCAGAGGTACCCTCCCGGTCGGGGGGGGGGGGGTCATAGCGCACACTGAACCATTGAAATTTTAAGGGGGATGGCTTTCGATTTGGCGAATCTTCATGGCATTAAAGGGTGTGCACCCATTCTATTAAGAGAGTGGGCACCCCTGCTGTTGGGGGATGAGCACCACTGCCAAATAGGATCCAACAACTGTTCTAAAGAACCAAACTGAGATATACAACATACCAGGCAGTATGAGAGTAACATTAATGTAGCTGTTTTTGTTAAAAAAACAATGTATCAGGATCAATGTTTATCGAACATTGATATTCATGTTCTATGTCAATGTTTTATATCTGAACAGGGTGCCCATAATTAAACAATCCTACTTTGAAATTTTCTAGCAACAAAAATATTGTTCAGAAATTAATGAATGATGTAAATTTATATGATAGCCATCACATTGAACATGTTCTGATGAAAGATTTGTTTTAAATGTATAGGAAATGTCATAAAAGTATAGCAAATGTGAAATTTATAAGAAACGCCCTCGGTGGGTGAAATTTTGAGCAATTTTTTTATTCACGCAAAACGAATTCCCATAGTTTCATTGTGTTCTTCACAAAATTTTGTTAATTTCTGAGCAATAGTTTCACCACTAGATAACTTTAAAGTAGGATCGTTTGATCATGGAAACTTTATCATCAAAATAAAATAAAAATAAAAAATACTGTGAATATAAATAGTTTTGATGAATGATTTATCATTAATTATTTAGCGCTCATGACACCTATCACATTAATAAAGGGAGAAATCGAGTTATGCTGGAAAAAAGTTGACAATCCTTTTCCAGCACAATATTGACAAGAATCTTGAGCGTTACAAAAGATTTACCCAAATACGTTTTTATGTGAGCTTATGTTGGACCTCCCCCCCCCCCCTCCTTGTAATATATTTAATGAGATTTATAATTTCTCCTTTGTTAGTCATTCACTTGAATTCTTAAGTTCAGGCCTGCCGTTTCCTTTACCCTCCAGGCGGAGGCAAAGGGTATGTAGTCAATGCTCATTGTATCTGTGTCGAAATATAGTAGTAATAAGAATCTAAGTAGCATTTCCGAAATTGTTTCGAATTTGATTTACGAAAATGGTTTAAAAAATTGATCAAAATTTTTTTTCAAGAGAACGGCAATTAACTTTTAAAAAAAAACAGGAAAATTAACAAATGAAGTGTCAAAGGATATGACAAGAAAAACCCTCGTAGACAAGATTTTTTAGACATCAGTACAATTTTAACTATAGTAGCGAGAGCAAAATACTTGAAAGTAATTTAAATTATTTAAAAGAACATTATAATGATTACGCGAATACCGCAGCAACTTGGTTTCCGAACTTACAGCTTTCAAGGCTCCTAATCTGTCATTAATCATGATTGATTGCAGATGTTTACTTGTCGATGTGACAGGTGAAATGCCGATAAACTGAAGTCGAATGTAGATATATTTTGTGAAACGAGATACTGATTTTCCCCTTAATTAAATACTAATAAGAAGCCTTGAAAAAATTAAAATTAAGACAGCTTTTATCACCACCGCCCCACATTCAACAAGCACCGCAAACTGCAACAGGTGAAGCGAAAGAAGAGTCGCAAAGAAAAACAACTACAAAGGTACAGTTAATTAAGTATTTTAAATGCATCAAGTAGATTACATGTTTTTTAGGAATAAAAAAAATTGCATGCAGCAGGTTTAAATTTAAAATTTTTGACTCAATATTAGAGTAGTTTTAAGATCTTGTCTTTAGCATCAAATTTTTTTTCTTGGGAATATCTATTCAATAGAAATGCATGGCAACAATCTTCCAGCCATTGACAATTTTGCGAATGATTCACTGTAGGGCGAGGGCGCGTGTTTGGTGTTTGAAACTTGTGAAGTCGCTTATCAATGTAGGTATTGCAGCTGTTTTAATCTTTGTTGTTTCTTAATTAAATCGAAATATCATCTTTTTTATGAATTCCTCAAGCTTTCATTCCCAATTTATACTCCTTATTTATTTTCCATTGTAATGTTTTCGTATGAAATTTGCCCAGTTTATCATGCCTCCTTTAATACCGGCATGTAGCATGTTCAGTAACAATGGAAATGCTTGTGAAATTTTTTTCTGTTTGATTACAACATTTATCGAATGATAACTAAATTAACTAAAAAAATGTTTTAATGTTTTGTTAAACATGTAAAGCTTTTTTTCACTTGTTTGTAGAATGCAGTCCGATCAAGGAGATAATGTGCCAACTTTTAAAGTAAGTGTTTCTCTTAGCTGCTGCTTTAGTATGCTTAAATTTGAATATTTGTCGTTAAAATAATGCTTTTATTTTGTAGTGCGTTCTTGTCGGTGATGGTGGTACAGGAAAAACTACATTCGTAAAAAGGCATCTAACTGGAGAGTTTGAAAAGAAGTATGTTGGTGAGTATTAATTTATAATAGGAATTTAATTTAATGACATTTTTAAAGTGCAGTTTGATCTGCTTCCATGGTAAAAGTTTCCAAAACTCAATAAATTTTGCAAATCACAATTTTGCAATTTTTGTTTATTCTTACAAGTTCTTTAAATGTTTGCAAATTACTCAAATTTGAGATTCGTTTTTGTTGAACACAGTTACTAACTCTCCCAATTTCTTCAGGAGGCTCTTGAAACTAATTATAGATTGCATTCTATGATTCTGCTTTTTGATGATGTGATGTTTTTTTGTAGCAACCCTTGGTGTTGAAGTACATCCTCTTGTCTTTCATACAAATAGAGGGCCTATAAGGTTCAACGTCTGGGACACAGCTGGTCAAGAAAAGTTTGGTGGCCTACGAGATGGGTATTACATACAAGGTATTGATCTTCTTTGAAACTATCTTAATTGCTGGTAAAATTAGTCATGTATAGTGCCTTGAGAAAACATCACTTGTGTTATACAGAAAATATTTTGATGTGTGCATGATTCAATTAAACTTTTTTTCCTGCTGTGAGTTTTGTAGCATTAACGAAAAGGGGTCCTTACTATTATCTCATAAATGGTTTTCATGTTGCTCAAAATTGTTTTTCTTGTCTTAAATTTAATTTAAAACATTGTTTATGCTTTTATCTGCATTTTTTTCTCCCAAATTCTGAAAGTTTTATGTTTTTTACTCCCTAAACCTCTCTTCTTTGGCTCCTTCAAATTTCAACAATCGTCTGGGGCAGTATAGCCTACTCCAGGGGCCAATCCAGGACTTTTTTCTCGCTACCTATTTTTGTGAAAGTATTGCATCAATTTATTTTTGTGAAAGATTATTTTTTATCAGCACTTTTTGTGAAATTTTAGACGCATCCTAATTTCTGTAAAAGAAGTGGAACAAGTGAAATTTTAGTTCAAAAAGTGTAAATGTCATCTAGTATTTTTAACAGGTTTTTTTTTTGGGGGGGGGGGGGGAGCTGAAAACCTAAGAAGTACGAAAAATACCATTGTAATTTCAGCTTAATGGTCAGTGTACAATATAGGAAATCATGAGAAAGACTTCCTTAAAACAGATGTTTAAAGATTGCGATAATATTGCATAAATACTTTGGTGTGAAACAGCCAAAAATTAGTCAAAATACTACAAAAAGGTTTTTATTTAAGGGATTGTTCATATAAACCTGCTTATAATTTTATTTTGTGAGTATATTTTGTTTTAAACAGAAAAACAAATTTTATATTTTAAAATGCGAATTCTTGAAATTTTCGATGTTTTTGTGAAATTACTGATTTTATTACTTGATAAGATTTTTGTGAAGGTACCAAAAACAATAGCAAAATCAGCCTGTATTGGGCCTGGTACTCAGACTTATGTGCCCAGTGGCGTGTCTCACCGACCATTTTAGGAGGGGCCATCCGAAATTTACGCATTCCCCAATAAATTTTATCAAAATATAGTTTTGAAACCTCTATTCCAGGCTGTCTTCAGAGACTAAGTGAGGGTGCTCAACTGAGGAATCTCATTCAAATTAGGAAATTAGTTTCCTGAAACCATTTTGGGCAATTTTTTTTATGATGTGGGAAGAAAGGTCGGTTCAGGTGTTGACCTTAAACTTTTTGAAAATGAAGCTTAGAAACTGAAACATTTGCTGTTTTATGTTAAGAATTTAGAAAGGGGTGTGGGTACTCCTGTTCAGCGTAAAAATGCACCTTTCGGCAATGTTTGCTGACATGTAAGGAAGAGAGTGTTTGGAATCTCCTCTTCCTAGAAATAGTTTGCTATTGAGGCTTTATAAATCCAATTTTAAGCTTTTTTTTGGACGCATTAGCTAAATGATTTGTAAGCTGTACTCCAAAAACCTAATTTTAACTATCTTTACAGTAGTAAATGGGAGGGTTCTGTCAGAAATAGTTTGTAATTGAAGCTCCTAAAAAGGCCATTTAAGCCACTTATAGGTAAGTTAAGGGATAAGATCTAAGTAAGTTAATCTTTGAAAGAATTTCCAAATTCAAGTCCTAAAAGGGAACATTTGGTTACCTTTCAGGGCATTTGGAAGAGCACAGGAAAGGAGCTCTTTCAGAAAAGTTACGGAATCAAAGCTATAAAAACAAATTTAGACTTGGTCTCGTGTGTAATGGGTGTACTCAAAAATAGCTCTTAGAGACAGTCATGTCTAATATTGAAGTCAAAAAATGATGTAAAGAATAGAACAAAATTATGGGAATGATAGTTTTGTTTCAAAGAGAGGAACATAATTTCTCTCCTAATTAAAACCTAAATTTGTTTTTGAAGTCAGCCACTCATTAAAATCTTTTCATAATATTTCTTTCTTTTTTCCTTCTTAAAAAAATTCCTACAATCACAAAAAGCCATATCCCCCCCACCTCCAGAATTGCCCCTGTTTGTGCCACAAAACAACCTAACCAACCGACCTTACTATTATCATGTTTATGAGCACTTTCTTAAGCTGCTCAAATAAAGAGCACTATATATTTTGGAAAAAAAAACAACTTGATTGCTTCTCCTTGCGTAAGTTATTTTGTTAAACTGACTTTCATGAGCTGTTTTTTTTTTGAGAAAAATAACTTATACAGAATTATAACTTTCTGACAGTTCTCAATTGTGCAACTTTTAATTTGTTACTAATGCATGTTTCTCCTTTGTTTATTTTGTCTTTCTCTCACATATATCGTAATAACCTGCTGATTTGTACATTTGTTTTTTAAACACTGGCTCTTTTTCTTTATTTGTAAAAGCATAGAAATTATAATCAGATTTAAGAGAAAATCTTGATGATGACAAGATGACGAGCCTGATAAGAATTCTTCAGTATTGAAAAAGACAATCTAAAGCAAGTTTTTTGTTTTATGGTCAATTTCTTTAGTGTTGAATTCTTTTATTTTGATGTATTGAGGCATTTGTCTGAAAGTTTTATAACATTTTGAGCTATTTATTTTAAAGAAACTAAAATGTATATTTTAAGTAGTCTAGCTATACATTGATTTTAAGTCAATGATGAAATGCTTTAATCAGACTAGAGTCTTTGAATATTCAGTGTAAATATTATGCATTACTGAAGACTTTGCTGTGTCTTTTAGGCTTTAATTTCACAAAGTATACATTACGATAAAGAAAATGGTTCTTTTATTCTTATGCTCTTTGAAAACAAAAACCCAGTAAATGGACTGGTGTACATGATGAAATGCTTTAATCAGACTAGAGTCTTTGAATCAACCATGTAAATATTATGCATTACCTGATGGCACCAGTACCTTACTGTAACAGAAAAAGATATAGTACAGGATTGGTTTTTGCTTCCTAAGATATCTGAAATTACATGAGGGCCAGAAAAGCATTAGTAAAATGCTGTTCATACCTGTGAATCACTTAACATTTTAGGTGACTTGCAGCTGTTATGATGACTATCCTTAGGACACCTCTGAAATTTATGATGTTTTTATTGCTCTGAAAGACAGCAATATATGTTCAACATGGGTGCAAGACCTTCCGTCTTAGGACAGATTTCCGTCCTGGACAAAATTTCAGAGACAGGTCGAGACGGAATGAAATTCGATGATGTTCTGTCAGTTTTTACTTCAAAAAGAAAAATTGAGTGTTTGAAAAATATGCTTTAAATACTGGACCATTCCATAACCACGAATTTACATAGATATTCTCCAGAGGTAAAGTTAAATTACAGGAATCGACCTATACAAAATCAGCTAATTTCGCAAAAAAAGAAAAATCGCCACTCTTGTGATGTTCCTGCAAGCCATAAATAATTACTATGGCCAAATTAATATAATGCCTGTTGGTTTCTTTGAAAGAAATTAACAGCTGAAAGTCAGTTTGGTTTATAATTTTGCTTGTTTGTTTTATGCAGCGGTGTTGTTCTAAGTGCTTTTCTCCCCACTCATGATTTAATAATCAATAATATACAGCGAAATGAACTTGGAACTGCAAAGGGTAGTAGGGGGGGGGGATATGATCGCTTCAGATAGGGTTACCAAATTCAAACTAATCACCACTTAGCGTCAGCGTCTAGTTTAACTGTTTATCGCCACTTAGCGTCTGGCGGTGGGATTAGAATAATTAACTTAAAATAAACTTTTATTTACCTTTTTTCTATAGATGCCTACATTTTGAAAAACAAAATCTTTTTACATCCGATATGAGAATCATATTTCATTCTTTTTTCAAGCTAACTTCGCTTTATTAGGATGCAAATAATTGAAAAGGGTTCTTTATTTTTGTAACAAAGCTTATTTCAGTTTTTTAAAGCGGAGTTCCATTTTCTTTTATGAGTCAATAATTAAAATGCTGAATCGATCGTTTATTTTTTATTTATTTATTTACTATTTTTGCTTCAACTGTGTCCAGATATTAATGATATGTTTATCATAGGGCTCTAAAACGCAATTCTAAAATAATTTTATCCAAACTATTTATTTTACAAGCTGTTTTTATACTTTTGATGCCTTCACTTTGAGGATTGCTATCTCTTTGCATCCGCTATGGGAATCTGATTTTTCGCATTTTCCATGTTTAGTACGCTTAGTTAAGAAGTAAACAAACAAAATATTTTTTTTTTTTTATTTTTGTAAAAATCACGGAATTTATAATTTTTAAACGAAATTCTTTGCTCTTAAACTGTCTTGGGTTAAAAATTTAAATGCTGAACCCCTGACTGATTTTTTTTTCTTACAGTTGTTTTAAATACTATACAAATAACATTTCTAGTATAATTTAACATGATGTAGAATGGTAGATAAATATTGATACTTGAGGGGTGCCCATCTCCCCAGTGAGCGATGCCTCCCCCCCCCCCCCCCCCCATACTAGAAAAGCACTAAAGAATGATATTCTCAACAGAAAAGAGAGAAAACACTCAACTTTAAGTGTCAATGATGCAGTTTCCACCATCTCAAGAGTCTAAACTTTCATTTTTGCAAAAAAAAAAAATATTTTTTTTGCAAAATTATTTGATTTTTCACAAAAAACGGACTTTGTGAAAAATCCTGGACAGACCCCTGTTCTCTCTAATTTCCGCTATGGGCTTGTTTTGTTTGCGTGCCTTTGGAGGAATGGCTTTTAGACTCGCCGTTTGACTTTTTTTAGGTTGCTCTGTTATTTCCAACTGCAGACCGCGTAGTCTGTTGTCTGTTAATACATGAAGAGGCATGATCAAATTTTTATATACTGTACTATGATGAAGTTATACAGATCATAAAATATTTGCTGAAAAAATTTTCTGAAGTGCAGTGAACATTCTTGCTGGTCTAAATTTTTTTTTGCATTTCCACTTATAAAGCGGCTATGCGGAACATTATTTTTTGTGTAGTGTGCAAGCTGTGGATAAAATAAGCCGTCCTGACATTTTGTATTTTTAAGTTATCTAGAAATGTTGGAATGAACAATTTTAATGCCATGTATGATTTTTCTTTCTAAAATATATTTAATTTTGATCAGAAGGAAAGTGCTTGTTGGGAAATAAAAGTAGTCTTATGTTTAATTTCCTGTGATTTATAATAAAGGTTTGTTGTCTGGGAGGAGCTATAAGAATAGGTTCAGTGATGACAAGATGACGAGCCTGATAAGCACTCATCATTGTTGAACTTGCCATGAAAGACAAGTTTTTTGTTTTAGTGGTTTATTTCTTCATTGGTTGTGTGCTTGTACTTTGATGAATTGAGGCATTTGTCTGAGAAAAAATATTTTAAAAATTAAATCGATCTTTTGTAATTGGTATATTTTGCTGCCTTAACTTTGTTATCCACACGATCAGCATTATAGATGAGGTATGCTTTTAAACTAAAATTAAAACATTGAACCTTTTAAATGATTTTTTACAGTCCTAAATGTTGGTTCCTTACTTTTTTTTTTCTGGTTGTAGCTGGAATATGAAATCAATTATTCATTTATAATGATGCAATTTGAGTAAACTAGACCTAGAAGTTTCTAGTCTGGAATGAATAACATTGAAGGTGAACTTACCAGTGATGGTAATAAATCTCAATCTAGGAATCCCAACATCTGAATATCAATGGTGTTGATGAAAAAATAAAAAATTTTAAGCAATTTTTAGCAACTTAAATATATTTAAGGTTTAAAAATCCGTTGCAAGCATTTACCCAATGAGTTAGCAAAGAATTCAAAAAACTATTTTAAAAAACATTCTGTGATGACAAGATGACGAGTCTGACAAGCATTCATTGCTGTTGAACATGCCATGAAAAACAAGTTTTTTGTTTTATTGGTGTTTTTCTTCAGTATTGTATGCTTGCACTTTGATGAATTGAGGCATTTGTCTGAGAGAAATATTTTTTTTTACAGCAGTTATGCATCAGTTTTTCATAAATGAAATTCTAACAAAAAACTTATTATAGTGTAAGTGCACTATTATTGCACAGCAAGAATAATAATGATGAGCGCGACACTCATACCAAAGTATGATTGTCCCGAACAATAATCTCTTGACTTTATTTCTATGCTGGAATCGTATTTTTTAAGGGATTCAAAATTAAGAGATGGAAGAGACGAGAAAAGATGTCAATATTAAGATAGTTCTTGGTGATGACAAGATGACGAGCCTGACAAGAATTCTTCAATAGTGAAAAAAGCCATCAAAAACAAGTTTTTTGTTTTTATGGTCAATTTCTTTAGCGTTGAATTCTTTTTATTTGATGAATTGAGGCATTTGTCTGAAATTTTTCTATAGCATTTTGAGTTAATACTTGTTATTAGATAGTGAAGCTAATATTTGGATGGCTTCCTCATTTAAGCAATTGAGCTATACCTGTTAATGATAAATCAACCATGTAAATATTATGCATTACTGATAACTAGAGATAGGAATGAGGCACTCCCCCCCCCCCCTCCCAAAAAAATCCACCTAAGTAAATTTTTTGTATGCAATTATGTATTCAAAAATTTAAGATATTAATATAGAGAATATTTTACAGTAGGTTTTTATTTTTGTGCATAGTTATATCATGCCCATAACTGGTTGTAAATCTTACAATGATTAAAATGCATGATTTCACTAGGATATAATTCCTATACTGAAAAATTATTCATGGAGAATTCAGCCATGGAAATAACAAACCTCTCTAATGCGGACGCTATCTGTACAAATTTTTTTACCTGCAATAGAGGGATTTCTGCAAAACAAGAATTTAATAATGTTATTTGCCTTTCAATGGGGAATTAAAAATTTTCTGCGTAAGAGGGCTGTTATAATGGGTTTTATTGTATTTACAAAATCACACTAAAAGAAGTAATCTTGGTGATGACAAGATGACGAGCCTGACTAGAATTCTTCAATAAAGAAAGGGGCCATCAAAGGCAAGTTTTTTGTTTTCATGGTCAATTTCTTTAGTGTTAAATTCTTTTATTTTGATGAATTGAGGCATTTGTCTGAAAGTTTCTTTTTGAGCTACTTCTCCCATGATAATGAGACGAATGTTTGTTGATATATTTCATGTTTAAGCAGTCTAGATTTTAAATCTGAAAAATGATTTGGTCAGACTAGTATTGAAAAAATTCTGTAAATATTAAGCATTACTGATGATATTGATTGGTTTTTTAGTCTCGGATTTCACAGAAAGTTTGTGTATACATAATAAAAGCACTGGTAGTGGTTCTTTTAGTGCTCTTTGAAAAATTTAACCCACTGAATAAGCTGGTGTATATGATGAAATGCTTTAATCAGACTAGAGTCTTTGAATCAACCATGTAAATATTATGCATTACTGATGACACCAAATCCTTCCTGTGTAAAATACAAAGCTTTATAATGAGCCTCATTCTCACAACCTTCAATAAGTACTAAGGTAAACATAACCTTAAGGAAAGAAAATTTAAGTAAAATGCTTCTCTCTCTTCCTTGTAGGAAAATTTTTATAGGAAAATTATATACCCATTATATTTTTTTATTCATTAGCATGTTCAGTCACACTTTAAATGGGTTCTGAAAAATTTCATGGAAAATAAGAAAAGATACTCAAATTGAAATTTTGCTCCAGAACATATTCAGAAACTGGATGAGCGCCGTAAAAGCATCAGCAAAATGCTGTTTATGCTTGCAACTGCGTCAAGAAACGTATGAACTCTCCCAATTTAAGCCATTACTTGGAGGACTAACGTTAAATTACAGTCGCATATTCTGTTATAATTTTACATGATCTGACTGTAGAAGCTAGACTGAATAATCACAGTAAAGACGATTCATCAAAATGTTGAATACCAAACTGGATGATATCATATGGCTACAACACAGTCGTCTTTCAAAACAAGAATAAAAATGATTATGATGTTAAAAAAGGATACTTTTTGTTAATTTGTATAAAAAATATGTATTTATAAAAATAAGCATACTAATTGCTATTTGTGAAGACATTTATACTCAAAAGTTACAGCAAATCTTCACCAGTTTTTTTTTTTTCCAGAAAGTAGGCAAAGTATATATGGTTCATATCAATGTAACACAGCTGCTGTTATGATGATTATCCTTAGGACACCTCTGAGATTAGTGATGTGTTAAATATCTCTGAGAAACAGCATTGCACCCAAATTTTGCATGCATCTACTTTCTCCATTATATAATATAAATTTAAACTTTGTTAGTTGTATTTTCCATGTACTGGCATTCCTATTTACTAATTGACTAAATTTTATTTGGTTTCATCATACTATCAAAGTGAACCTCTTTAGTAAAACTGAATTAGTTTCATTTTGCTTTTCATATCGTGTTTATGATGAAATGCTTTAATCAGACTAGAGTCTTTGAATAAACCATGTAAATATTATGCATTACTGATAATACATAACTCTAACTCTTTAAATTGTAATTAACTGTAACTGTTAAAGTGAATCTTTATTTTAATTAAAAGTTAGCATTTTTTTTCATCTTGAACCCTCTGAATCAGCATACAAAACACTCAGTTAAGAAGGGATATCTTGATAAGCCACTGATCCCATAAAAAAAAATTTAGTCTTCCTATTTGAAGACAGTATAGTACTGTGTTATTTGTCTTAGAGGACACCTAATGTATCCTCATTTAGTGCATGCATGTGAGCATTGTTTCATTTACTAATAATTTATATTTTGTAACATTAATTCTGCTAGGACTTAATTTCCACTTATAAACCGGCCACTCAATGATACATATATCTGAGTGGTGTGCAAAAGGTGGATAAATTGATTTTTTTTTCCCAGCACCAATTGCAGCTCTGTGCTAGTGTTGGAAAAATACATTTGTTTTAATTCAAATTTATGACTATGTTCTGTGAATCTGCCAGAGTAATTTGTTATAAGCTGTTTTTCCCCATTGAGTGTAAAATCCCTATTATCATTCAAAGCTATTACTAACAAGCGATTGTTACGCGTATGTTACAATGTAATATTTGGTCTAGGCGCCCATAATTTTAAGTAGCATGGAAATTTTTTCACTAAGTAATTTATTAGATTTTTTAGATAACATGAAACATATGAAATATTGAAATACATATATGTCAACCCTGCTTAAACAAATATCGTTGGTTCCAAGAAATATTTGATAAAGTGGAAATTTTCTTTACCTTTCTAAGTTGCCAACATTAAGAAATAACTGATGATATTTGTAAAAATTTTAAGAAATAAGCTAAGTAAACAACAAAATAGTTTACGAATTTATTCATCTGTTATAGTACGTATAAAAAGTAGCTTTTTCAACTTGAGTTATAAAATGTTTGTCTTAGCACCTTATTTCAGGCTATAGCATATTTAAACTGATGAATTGTCAACATTATAAAGAACAAAATGATACTTTTCAAATATACAGAATAAGATTATAAAATATTGATTTTAAAACTCGGTTCTTGATTATTAGCTGTGCTTTCCACCCGTTCGTCATGCCTTTTTTGAAGTAAAATGGTTCAATCCCGGCAATGATCAGGACCACCACCTTCAGCTGAAAAATCAATATTGCAAATAGTGCATCTTGCTTAACCCGTCCTTAAAGATAAAATGAGGAATGTCCAAGTGTTTTATTAAGGTGTTTTTCTCCTAATTCTTAGTGTGGAAAATATGGCTGTTTTATTGTAATTTATAATGGTATGATTATTAAAACTAAGGTATTAGTTAAATTAACTGGAATAAAACTAGTTCACTGAGATGTTCAAGTGATAGCAACTTTTAATCCTTTTAGAGTAAAATAATTCAAGCAAGTTGTAACTTTTACAAATTATGAATTTCCACTAATAAACCGGCCACTCGTTGCACATATGATCGAGTGGTGTGCAAATGGTGGATAAATTACTTTTTTCTCAGCACAAATTGCAGTTATGCATTAGTGTGGGGAAAAAACATTTTTTATTCAGGTGTGTTGCAATCAGTTTTGTTCTTGAACCTGCCTGAGTGATTTAAAAGGTGTTTTGGAAATAACTGTTGTAAATGCGTCGAGTTTTATTTAGTGCAGAATCACCCATGCAGCTAGTTTGCCTTTTTCTAAGTTATCTTTTTCTTTCCTGCTAAAGCATTTGGCTGCTGTTATGATGACTATCCTTAGGACACCTCTGACAATAGTGATGTGTTTTCATTACTGAAAGAGCAGCATTACTTTGCATCTGAATGACAAAAACTCTTAATTTATTTTGCAGAATTAATGATAATTGTGATTATGATGAAATGCTTTAATCAGACTAGAGTCTTTGAATTAGCAATGTAAATATTATGCATTACTGATCACAAATTGAAGATATGTATATAAACTCAAACTTAAAGCTTTAAATCTTTATCTCTACTGATAAAAATAAGATTTTTAGTTGCTAGCCTTGTTTTCAAACTTTTGAGACACCGAATGCGCCACCTTAAAGGTAACACTCTGAAGGGACGCAATCTTTGGTTAACCTGAACATCCCAGCACTATTCAGTTGAGCCAGTTGCCATAGCTCAGGTTGAGCAGTGCTGAAGAATAGGTGCAGTATTTGTATCATACAGGACCAAAGTGAAATATAATCATGATTATGATGACTGTCCTTAGGACACCTTTGTAAATATTTTGATGATTTTTTCTTACTAAATATCATGATTATATTGTTATTTCAAACTGAGGTTTTTTTATAATGAAAATTTCTTAATTTAATTCCAAAGGTGTATTTTTCTTGGAAAGTTGGCTTTGTTCTGACAAATATATCCACTGTATATAGATTAAGTTAACAAATGTTTTTTTAAAAAGGGATCTTCCTTTAAAAAAATTTTTTTGCATATTTTTCTTTTACTATTATGATTAAGTTTGTACTTTCAAATTTTACTTCGATGTTCAGTATTGCAATTTATTTGTTACATCCTAGGTCAGTGTGCTATAATCATGTTTGATGTAACATCGAGAGTCACATACAAAAACGTGCCAAATTGGCATAGAGACTTGGTCCGTGTTTGTGAGAATATTCCCATTGTTCTTTGTGGCAACAAAGTTGACATCAAAGACAGGAAAGTAAAAGCAAAATCAATTGTTTTCCACAGAAAAAAGAATTTACAGGTAATTAAGTTTCTTTCCATCACAATTTGAACAATGAAGGTTGTATTGTTTCTTAATATTTCCTTTTTTTCCTCTTAGTACTATGACATCAGTGCTAAGAGTAATTATAATTTTGAAAAACCATTCCTATGGTTAGCAAGGAAGTTAATTGGTGATCCAAACTTGGAGTTTGTAGCAATGCCAGCTCTAGCACCACCTGAAGTTCAGATGGACCCAGAATGGCAAGCCAAACTGGAAAATGATATGAGAGTGAGTTTTATTCTCCATTCACATAAATAAATGTCTCTTCTATATATGTGTAGACAGGATGTATATTTGCCAGCACTATTGGTTATGCTGAGATCCTTCCACTTGGAGCATTTCTCCCAATCTCTTGATTTTTGAAAAAGAAAAATCTTTTTCAAAGTTGGTTCTGATTTTATCTCTTTTTTTTTTCAAAATAAGTTTTAATTCATATACTTAATACAACACTGATTTCTAAGACATCACGTTGAAAATTATTTTTGGTAATATTAAATGATAAAGTTCTTGGAATTACGTTTGAAATATTAATTCAAAACTTCTAATACTCGATAATTTTATTTATTCAATCGACCTTTTATTTACTGTTTCATTTGATCAAAAATATTTTGTAAAATTAATAGAATACAAAGTATTTGTTTGGAAATTATTGGATTAATAATCTCTTGTATATGCATATGATCATTATTAAACAGGGATGAAAATCTTACGTGGAACAGAGATTTTCCGCTTTTTCTAATTTTTTTATTTTTGATTTTTAGGTTTTAAAAACCAATTTTCAAAGACTGCATATATTGGTCATGTCATCGGTGAGACGACATGAAACGATATAGGGATGATGTCGTTTAGAATACAAAAAGCGGGAATCATCATGTCGCGTACATACGATATCGTCACAATGCAGCGAAATCGATGTAGGAAAATATGTGTTAAACAATAATGGCACAGTATTGTTTACGTCATCGTACCAGGGATGAAATTCTTCAGCGGATTCGCAATTTCCCTTTTTTTTTTTTGTATTTTTTCTATTTACTGGCCGAGGGTTTTCAAGCGATCCATCTAGAAAAGAGAGGTGAAAGGAACTAGTGTTTCCTGAGTGGAGAGAGGAAAAGGCTTGAAAATGACATAGTAATCGTTGGTGTTTACGCATTTTTGAAATCTGATTTCATCCACTTCCATAACACTCTCTCATTTCTGTCTACTATGCCATCCTACCACTCAAACCTTTCCAACTTTTGTAAACTTGTTTTCAACTCTTGTATTTTATTTTTTGCGGAAGACTTGTACGCTTATTGTTTGCCATGCCCATTTCACAGTAACTTTCAAACTATTGTGCAAATACCCCCTCACCTCCGTTCCCCGGCCTTCCCATCAGGATTTTTGCTCATGCACTCTTTTTTTTCTTGGGTAGAAAGAAGGAAGTAACTTGCTGTTGGTGGGGAAGTGCTGGAGAGTAATGGTGAACAAGTTTTTGATAATTTTTAAAAGCTTCAAAGTCAGCAAATTTTCAAAGTTCAATTAAATAAAATCTTATGTTTAAATTTGTTTTTTTTTTCTTTTGCTTAAAAAAGCACAGATCAAGTCAAGGTAAGGATTTGAAAATGTTATAATACTTTAAATTTCAATACTTTGCTGTATGGTGCGATGGTCAAAAAAGGGTAGAAATATAGCCACCTTACACATTGTAAGATTTTTTAAGCTGGCATGTTGGCAGCTATGCCAGAGATGTAGCTCTTGAAGATTTTAATGAATTCTAATTTATTTTAATTATGTTGTGCTATTTTATTATGATATGCATGTAAATATAGGAAATTAAAATACATATACTCTCCAAGCATGATAGTGTTTATCATGCTTGGTGTAAAAGCTGTTTTGTTAATTTTAAAGTGATTATTTTTATGCTAATGCTTAAAATGACCATCAAAGCTCAGAAACAGTTTTAGATTGGTTTTAGTTTTTCTGCTCTACAAAACTTCAAAATGCTTCTCAAAATCACCACAGGTGCTACTCAAATTGTTTCTCCAATGTTGGCAACACTGATAATGTCATTTTGTATTTATGGTGTCTAATGATTCAGCTTGTATTGAGTGTTTAATTATTATAGCATTTGACAGCATCTAATTTGTGGGCTGTGGGAAATTGAAAATGATAAAAAGAATTAAATAAATGCAAGCTTTTTTATATGCTAGCATATTTCTACAAGTAAAAAAGAATAAAACAATTTTTTATATTAATCTTTAAAAGACAGCGTAGTATCAATATATATGTAGTTTCAAGTAATATTTTTTAAAAATCCAAATTTTAAGCTGGGCAATTTTTCCTCTTTTTTGACTTTGGGCCGTTTTTATCTCCGACTAAAGAAAATTGCTACTCAGAACCTAATGTTGAGAAGTAAATTATTTTAGAATATAATGAGATAAATTGCTATAGTTAATCATTCATCTCAAGTGTCAAGTCCTATTTTGCAACATTCACGTATAGTTTGTTATTAATTTGTATGTATAATCATATTTGAAAAAAAAATGCTATTTGTTACATCATTATTAAAGATTAAAGGCTTGTTACATCAAGCGTTAAATGCTATTTTCTTGGCTAAGTGCATTGACCTCATCATGTGTGATGTATAAACCTAGATCATGAAAATTTGTGATTGGATTCTAAGGAACCTCTGATATTTTGAGGTTAATGCACTATAGCCATCACTTTAATAACGAGCTATGTGTGCCTCACATGACTTCCTTTTATCCTTACTTAATGTCATTTTCCCATTGTTGGTAATTTTAATGTGATTCAATAGTTAACTCTTAAATATCACCTACAGTGGCCAAACTGAAGCTTGCAGATACTTTTGAGTTGTGTGCACTGATACTTTATATTTTTATCCGACTCTGGGTATATGTATGAACTCTGTCAACTTATTTCATAGGGCAAGTGATTCACGGGAAATGTTCATTCGTTATCATTACTAAAAGAACCTCTGATATTACTCTAGTGAATCAGTTTTTGAAATATATTTAAATTAAATGAGTGCATTTTCCGAATGTTGCATGTGAATTCAATTTACTAAGAGCCTGCTTTCAGTCATTCCTATTCAAACTACAATCAAAAAGAAATTTTTTATTTCTGCTCATCACATGAGAAACCTTGATGCTTAAGAGATAATTGCAACAAATAAAAGTAGCAGCTCATTGAATATTCAGCTATATCATCATACTAATTAAATTGTGCCAAATTTGAAATTTTTCCATAGTAAAATTTCAAGGTTGCTTTTTGTCCTAAAATTGAATTTAGGACAATGGGCAGAAATATTACTCATAGATGGAAAAATATTGCTTTGAATTCAACTGTGCATTTCCTTATGTGGTTTTCTTTTTTATTCCAGGAAGCTCAAAACACATCATTGCCTGACGAAGATGACGATGACTTGTAATCTTTTCAGCCAGTTCATATTTATACTTATTTGTAAATTTTCAAGAGTTTGTACAGTGAATGAAATTGTTCATCAGGGCATCACTATTTCGTTTCATACATTTCGCTCTCATATTTCATTTGATGATTGAATATGTGCTGTTAAACTCAACCGTAGTTTTCAAGTTAAGATCTGTGATAAAATGGGCAACTTCATGTTAATGTTCCGGTATTTTTCTATCAGATTAATAAAAATTTGCGACTATTGCTTCATTCTGAATTTACAAATTGACCTTGCTTGTTTGCTTTTAATTTAGCTCTGCTTAAAACTGTAGAGCTTCATTGTATATATGTAATATACTTCTAAATTTGCAAATTGTGTTATTGGCATAAATCCTGGAAATAAAAATCTAAACTTTTGATGGACATTTAAAGCTCTTAACTGGTCTGAAACAAACGTGACCAATTTATGTAAAACATAGAGCATTTTAAAACCTTTTTTTTTACTTAGGTTATCATTGTGCCATGTCTATCCTCTGGTGAAGAGTAAATTCAGTACTATTAAATATTCCTCTAAGAAATGAGTTTAAGATTGTAATATTTACTATGCAGTTTATATGACAATTTGTATATTTTCGTTCTTATATTTCAGTGCAAGACACTTTGCAACACATGTTTTAATTCATGTTAAATATGTACTTCAAAAATTAAATCTATTTTATTCCAAGTTAAGCAGTCTTTTTTTACTTTTGT
This sequence comes from Uloborus diversus, assembly GCF_026930045.1. NCBI lineage: Eukaryota > Metazoa > Arthropoda > Arachnida > Araneae > Uloboridae > Uloborus > Uloborus diversus. The sequence goes on from NC_072734.1 coordinate 38,473,139, forward strand.
GTCCAACTCCATGATTGTGAGGTGTTGCATGCTCAAAACACCCGTGTCTCCATTTTTTCAAGTCATCTTTCGGTTGTTTGGTTAGGATGCGATTTTTGTGTTTTTTTTTCTGCACATTGTGCTCTTAAACAGGTTTTTTCTTTTCTTTTCCTACAAAAAATAAGGCAAAACAAGACTGCAACTTTCCCTTCTCCCTAGAGTTACGGGGTTTTTGTATCCTTACTGGTCACGACTACTTACAAGCCCATCTTTTTAAATTCGGACTGGCCAGTTCCCTCGCTGTGCTCACTATGTGAAGGGACTAAACAAATGACAAGGGAGCATCTTTTTGATTGCCACTTTCTTCTCGACGTGCTGAAGGATGTCGTTTTCAGGGAGCTTCCCCGCTCTGCTACTGCATCTGTTGTATTGGACTGTAAGGCGCCTTATGTCCGAGAGGACGTTGGTGGGAGTAAATTAAAAAAAAAACTTGAAGAAATACAGAAAAAGCAATTCTAGTTCCCATTAGCCTCAAAGTATACATTTAGACACTTATTAAGACTGTGCTTTCTTTTCTAATTCAATTCAGGGCCAAGGCAAGCCCCTTGTTAGTTTGGAAACCCCCCCCCCCCCCAAACCAAAAAAAAAAAAAAACTCCTTTCCGATTAGGTTGGTGCCAGATTCAGCTCCTTGATACATCCTGTGTAAGCCTATATTTTTGAAATTGTCCTGTATTTCCTATATTCTTATAGTTGGTTATGGAAAAATTGTAGAAAATTATCATTGAAAAGCCTTCTTGTCACTTGATTCGCACTTTCTTTCACGGCGTGACAATTAAAGACTGCTTAAAAACAAGATGCTTGTTTATAAAAAAAATATCTTTATTTGGAATCTTTGGCCAGCACCCGTCTCTACATTTTGTAGGGTATTTTTGACAAAATTTTCAATTTGTTTTTAGAGAAAGCTTCAATGATCTATATTTTATGACAAGCTCTCCAAACTATTGATGAAGCACTTTGCTAATGAATTTTCACTAACAACAAAATGCGGGGAGATTATTAATGTTAAAAAAAAGTTCTATTTGAAATATTTAAATTCAGGTAATTATGCAAAAAATAAAAATAAGTTAACCCTGCCTGGATTCAAAATTTTAACTTCTTACTAAAATCAGAATTTTACATTTGAACACTACATTTTTAGCAGAATTTGATATTGTAAAAAAAAATCTTCAGAAATTTAAAAAAAGGAATAAAATTTTTACAGGATCCTTCCATTGATATGTCACCATCTTGCTAAAAATTTTGAGGAATGGGGATTGGATGCAAATTAATTCATTTTGAAAAAATGCTTCGTAATGATAAAAATTGATCAGCTTTCTAGATGCAAGTTAGTATAGGTTTTTAGTAGTGAAAGTCTTTAGCACCTTTCATAAGATGTAGCATCAGTTAAAAGAGGTTTTTCTCGCAAACATAACGATACTGACGTAAGAAAGATCATCTTAAAGCATTGACTCTATAATAAGAGTTTTAAGGTTAAGGTACTGCAGTTGGAAAAACAATAAATTATGCATGCATTACCAAGGAAAGAGTTCTGTTTTATCATGATTTATTATAGTACAAAATTCATAAAGAAATGGGAAATTCTTGTAGAGATGCATAACAATCAGAGGCAAAAGAAAAGCTTCATGTATCTTCTCAAAAAAAAAAAAAAAAATATTGAAACTTAGAGAAAAAATTGAATTTGCACAGTCTGATGAATGTAGGCAGTCAAGGCATAGAAAATGACCTTAAACGTAAATACGTATGTATGTATGTATCAACTTTTTTTCTTCTGAAGCTATTCTTTAAGATCTGCAGACTCATTCTAAGTAAAAGTTATAACTTTTATTTGGTTTTTTTTAACTGTGTGCAGAATGATTAATTGAAATCATTGATGATAATTTATGCAAGAATATCTAGGTTATATATACTATGTACTGTTTATTTTTTCATATCAGTATCATTCATAAAACTTGTCCTATAATTTTCGTGGAAAATGTCCTATGTATTAAATGTTGACCACTTCTACCCCTGATTTCTGGAAGGAACGCCGTGTTGCGGCGTTTGCGTGTTTAAAGTTAAGTTTTCGTAAATGACTTTTTTTACCGTTGCAGCATTTATGATCGACTTTTCTTTTTATCTCCCCGACTTCAGTCCTACTGTTTTAACGAAACAAAGAAATAGATACTGGCACATTCTGATGCAAATATATATTATTTACCTGTCAATTAGAAGCTTTAATTAAAGTAAACGGCCTACTTCAAAAAGTGCGAGAAAAGCCGAAAATTTCATATTCGCCAATTTTTTGTATAGTTGATTACAAGTGAAATGGAGCTGTATTTAAACAAAAAGGCAATGTAAAACCTTAAAAGGAACGTAAGGAAGCAAGAAATGAAAAACCTGTACACTGTACATATTTTATTGAGGTTAGTACAAAATAAAAGCTACAGATAACAGAAATTTGCAAAAACGGACCTCTTCAAAAATGACAGAGAGAAATTTTTTCATACAAGAACATGATTATTTTTCATTCTAAATCGCAAACATGATTATCAAATTTAATTTTTTCCCTTGCAAAAAGTATTTGCAAAAAAAAAAGAGAGAAAAAGCCACTGCAAAACCTAGATGGGCCAAACGTTCCCGATTTTTGGCGAAAAATCGGAAAAATTGGAAGTCAATTTAAATGCGAGATTCCGTTTTTACTTTTTTAAAAGTTGGGGGAAAGAGCCACAAGCAAATATTTACCGATTTTTTTTTTGTATGGGTATTTTCTACTCTGATATATCATCAATATCGAAGTGTTGCTATTATTCCGATGCGGCGTATCTGCTGTAAGTTATTGTACTCATGGCGCCTTATTAAAGGGGGGGGGGAGAAAGAGACATATGCAGGCATTTGATGCCAGGTGCTCCCCCTCACTCTCAATTTCGTAATTAATTTCCGATTGAATATTTTTGTTGTATGGTGAGGATTGAGAGAAACTACATGCCTTCCCTTTTATGCACAGAGAAACATTAGTTACTGATCTTTATCTTTGATAAAAATGTTATGTTTACCATGTTTTTTTTTTCTTTTTTTTCCATGACAAAAATTTTGGAACAAGAAGGGGGGTAAAAATCTTCAAACCAATAAAACAATATTTGTTTTTATTGCTTGATTAAAATTAAAAATGGCCAATTATTTTGATTTTTTCCCGTGGGTTGCTAGCGAAGGATGTATACTGAATGCAAGTTTTATCTGAAAACAACAAAAACCGCACAAACTCGTGTCTGGTTAAGCATTAATTTTCCAAAGGCAATGAGGGGAGAAATTGACCCCACTGACCCCCATAAATGACGTGTCTGAAACAAAAATTTATGTTGAATGCTAAAAATACATAACATAATACAAACCCTTTTACTTATTCCGTTATTTATCTAGTTTTATTATTTTGTTATAAATATGTCCCATATTCAGTGGCGTAGCTACTGTGTTTGCCGCCCGGGGCGGTACCTCAATTTGCCGCCCTTTCTTTGTGAAATAGCAAAAACATAAAACTGTCAAGGGTTTTTAATTAAAACTAGAAATTTAATTGAAGAAAAATAACACTTAATTACTTTCTATACACTTTCAAAAGAAAGGGGAAGAGGGGGATAAGGGCTTAATTTAAGAAAATTGCTTAATTTAAGTCAAAAACCGCAATTTTAGTAAGGTTATTAGAAAGGGCTCGTCGGGCTTGCCCCCAATTTTTTTCCAAAATTAGTCTTTTTTAGTGTTTTTATGTTGACGTTAGGGGATCGATGGGCAACGAAAGAAAATTTTACGAAATTTTAAAATGTATCTTAGGCTACTTAAGAGAAGTCATGGAAATCGGGAATGGTCGGATACTTAATGCGAAAATTTTAAGCTCTGAAATAGCAATTTAAGGCTATCTTTGGCAACGCAATTTCATACTTATTTTAACGCAGTTGTATAGGCGTTAGGAGAGAGAGGGGCGCTGGGGTTTCTTACTGAAATGTTTTTAAAATCGAAATTAATTTTAAGGGAATCTTTGGTGGTTTGGTTGAAAGGGGAAGGTTCCGATTTTTTCTTCGGAAATTTTTTGGCACCGAAGTCGCAAAAACTCAATTCTAGGCTGTCTTTGGTGACGTTGAGAGGTTCTCTAATGGCATAAAAAATGTTGTGAAGCCATGCGTTTTTCTCCTGAAAAAATTCCGTAGTTGAAGTCAGAGTTTGGTTTCGTTTCATAATATTAGAACGAAGAGGGGGACACAGGGATGTTTCCCTCTAAAAATCATTCTTAAAGCTGAAGTTTATTTTAGACTATCTGTCAGAAGGAAGGGTTAGTGAGCTCTCCTACTCACGCAAATTTTTAAGAAAGAAAATTTTGGTTTATCTTTGCGGACGTTAGGAAGAGGGGTGAAGAGTTCTTCCCTCGGAAATTTTTCAAAATTGAAGTTTTCCAAACGCAGTTTTAATCTTTGGAGACGTTAGGTGAGAGAGGGAGGGTGATTAAGATATCTCTGTCAGAAAAATTCCAAAAATTGAAGTCCTAAAAACGTATTTTAGGTCACATTTGATCACGTTAGAAAATCAAGGACAGTCAGCGTTCAAATGCTGTTTTTACAAGAGTTTTCTTCAGGAAAATTTTCAGAGTTAAAGATATTGTTTTTTTATTTTTTGGCTGGTGTTTGCTACTTTAGAGGAAACAGCAGGGTTATGGGCTCTGCCCAGAAATTTTTCAACATTGAGGTCTAAAAACGTATTTCTGAATTATCTTTATCACTTATACTTCGTTTGAAGAAGAGAACTCTTGTAAAGAGTGGGAAATCAAAGCAAACTCTGACACATATAAAGTGTGATGAGCAATAAAATGTTTCGTGTAACATTTTATACCTCTTCCTCTTTTTCTTACTCTTGTCACCATTTTTCTGAAGTAAAAAAAGGGAAAAGTTTTTGTTTCACGAGCAGGTTTTCAAGAAACTCCCACAAAACCCTTCATTAGATTTTTCTTATCACAAAAATTGGAAAAGTTCATTGTTTTCGTCTTTCTGAAGTAACCTCTACAGTCCAAATAACAAATTTTTAAAAAAGTACTATACATGTTTCATAATGCACTCAAAAGGACAAAATAACTTTTCTGGGTCAGTATTCCTTCAGTTTTCAGTTCTTCCAATAAAATGACACCACAAACAAAGAAAAGTGCGGCTCAAGTCAGGTAGAGAATTTTTTATTATTATCAAGCTTTCAATCATAAATTTGAGTGTTGAAACACTCCTATTTTTCTAGGAAATTTTATTTTGAAATGACTTGAGCCGCACTTTTCTTCGTTTGTGGTGTCACTTTCTTGGAATAGTTGAAAACTTCAGGAATAATTAACTTGTCCATAATGCTCCAGAAAAGTTATTTTGCCCTTTTGAGTGCTTCAAGAAGAGGTTTTCTTTTTGCCTGTAGAAACGGATTGAAACCATAATTTTCTTATTTGAAAAATACATTTTTTTTCCACATCAAAAGGGTCAATTTGCCGCCCCTAGAAAAGTGCCGCCCAGGGCGGACCGCCCCCTCCACCCCCCCTTAGCTACGCCACTGCCCATATTTAGGAACAAATTTATTTTACTTCTGCACTTTCAGTCTATTTCCTTTTTTTTTTTTTTTTTTCAAATTCAAACATCTGCGCTTGCTTATGCAAAAATGCATGCCAGCTGCTGATTATTTTTAACTAAAACTAATTTAATATTTGCTTTGCTTTTTGTATCATAGTTTATGACAACAGGAGCTGAAAGTGTCAGTATTTTCAAATGATAGATGGATGTTCTCAAAGGAATGTTTTCGTTTTTGAAAAAACAAATCTTTAACAAAAATGGTTTTATTGCACCAAAATATAAATTTTATTATTATTTTTCCGGTAGCTATATTGCATTTTATTCTTTACCTATTAAAAATTTTATTACTGTAACGTTGAAAGGTGTTTCTTTGTTTGGATTTTTTTTCCATATTTTTGTAATTAATATCTTTGTTTCCACCAGTTTATTTTTCCTACTGGTGATTGTCAGCTTGTTTCTTTGGTTTTGTTTTTGCGGCTCGGTCTTGTATTAATTTCTTTAATACTTCAAAAGTATTGTTGGTTTATTTTTGGGACAGTTTTAAATCAAGAATACTATTAGTTTATTTTACATTAGAAATAAAATTTACGCTAAGTTTGTTTCCTCTTGACGTGTGTGTAGTCCTATCTCTTCCTATTTTTTCCTACTTTTTTAAGTGATTTTTTTCCTACTTTTTTAATTTTTGATTCCTTATTTCCTACTTTTTCCCTCCAAAAAACCACTTCGGGGTCTGTGCTCCAAACTCATTTCGCAATCGAAAAAAGGGGCGATAACAACCCTCATTAATTAAAAGTGGGGAGCAAAATTGTCACAGCGCAAATCCTTTTTGGAAAGGGGACTGTCCGGACCGGAAATGGGTGCACTTCCGCCATACAAGTGGGTGATGAATATCTTCCCTACATCCGCTGATATCCCGAAAAACACCTGTTTCATATTAATATCATCTTTCAGGATCCGGGGTGTTGCGTGGATCTTCAGGGTGTCTTTGCAAATTGACAGAGAAATGTTCTGCATTGGAGTATTAAGTGTACTTTTTACTTTTTCGTATATGAAATTATGTTCTTTATAATTAGAAAAGGAATTCAATAAATACAATCTCATATTAATTTTATTTTGTACTTGCAGAGTTGCAGATAGTAAAACATCGTCAAACCGAAACTCTCTAATGCGTACTCCTCACCTAACGAGTTTGCCAATCAAATTGAAACGGGGAATTAGGTAAAGAAATGCATATTCCCATACTGGTACGTTGGAAATTGTAGTACATATCTGTACATTTCTAACCAGAGGCGGACAGTGTCCCGCCAGAGGGCGTACACCTTAACTCCCAAAGGGCGCAAAAAAAAAAAAAAAAGGCGCTAATGTTAAGTTTTTTTGAACTGTTCAAAATTGATCAAAAAATAGTTCAAATCAAAAAGTGAAATCTGGGAATGAGGTGTCCTCGCCGAGATCTTTCGAACAAAAGAAGGTTTGTTCGAATCGGACTATTCATTCAAAAGTTATTGGGGGGGGGACGAGAGACCGACAGACATTTTCCCCCATCTCAATACCCTACTTTTTAATTTTTCGATATTTATTTAATTATTTCATTTATTTTTGACTTTTTTTTTGTTTTTCGCGATATTTTTTAAGATGCATTGAGTCTTCTTTCATGCTTTTTTCTTTTTTTTCTGACTTTTTACTGGGAAAGTAGACTAAAAAGGATGAAACATATTCGACAAAAATAGTTCAGATTAGATTTATATAACATGGATTATAACAGTTCGGTGATTTCTCTTTGCACCAGTGGTCCCTAATCTACGGCCCGAAAGCCATACGGGGCCACGGAAGCTAATAAATGTGTTCCTTTGTTATGTTCAATGTTTTATGTATGTTCTGGAATCTTCCAAAATAACCAGTTTTCTTCATTAGGTATTTGGTTGTAAATTTGGAACTAACTAGTTAAAAAAAGGTTTCTAAAAAAGAATGAAACTTCGTATTAATAAAAGAAGCATGAAATAATTACTTGCATACAACAATTCTTGGTTTGTAATTTTCTTTCCTTTTGCGTGTTTTCCTATGTTATCCAGAAAAAATCAACTGTTTTCTTTTTTAATAAATACCGATACATAATTTGATAAAAACGGATTTAAATAAGAAAAGTCATTATTTTTTGAAATCAGTTTATTCGTACGTCATATTGAAATTTGGATTAGATTAAAATGGAAGTTGAAGTAAGTGATGAATTTCACGCATTCTAGTTTCATACTTCAACATAAAAAGGTTACAATTTGTAAAGATAATTCCATGCACGTTTCGGAGTTACAAAAGACATAATTTCGAACAACCGATCTTTTTTTTCAGATCACAATAAATTGAATTTTAAAGGCGCGTTTAACCTTTCTTATCAGTCAGCAAACTTACAAGCTCTACACTTTGGGGCCCTCCGTACCTATCACAACAAATGGTTAACCGCTTAGAACAGAGGTTCCCAAACTTCAAACCTCCGCGAACCCCATCCGAAAAAATTGCGAACCGCCTCCCCCTCCCTTCCCCGGCGTGCAAAAAGAAAAAAAAAATGATTTGACGCAGTTAAATCTATTTTTCTAATATATTTTTACGCTTTTTTTGCCTTTTTAGTTTTACGTATTTATTGTTCTGTATATTTTTCAGAGTTCTTGTCTGGTTTTCACTTTTTACATTATTATTTTGAGTTATGGAAGTAAAATTCTATTTGAAGTGCAATTAGGAATAAAAATGCTATCACCAAATTTCTACAACAAGTTTATGAATGAAAATGATCTTTTGAAGTTAGAACAAAACATTGTTAGCCTAGTTTAAATGAGTTAATTTTTCATATGAGTAGCATTTTTATGGCTTATTAGGATTTTAATTATTAACTAATAGCAGACCCGACAGACGTTGTTCTGTTCAAACTTCGTAAATTGAAAAGTTAAAAAAATTCAATAAACACACACGTTTTGCGTGAACCTTCCAGTACTTTAGATACTTTAAAATATATCACGGGACCTAAAATCGTTGCTTTCAAGAAATCAGTGTTGCCAGATTGGGGGAAATTTCCCCGTTTTGGGGAAATCTGGTGCTTTTTGGGGAAATGGGTTTTAAGGGGAATTCTTTGGGGAAAATTTTTTTCCTTGGGGAAAAAATATTTTTTTCGTATTTAAATTCGCGTCTTGACATCTGGTAGTTATATTGTTTATATCAAATAGCGTTGGCTTAGCTTTGCTCAACTTGATGGAATTCGCATTTCGCATTATGTGGAATATTATGCTACGGAATTCGCATTAATAGTTCTGCGTGAGTAACTAGTTGATACGTGAAACAGGCAAAAATAAGTGTGATGAAAAATGTTCTTAGATAAATATATACAAAAATCATAGTTTAAATGTACATATAGAAGCAGGGTAAGTAAATGCGAGTAGAAAGAAAATATTTGGTTATTTCTCATCTTTCGGTCAGGTGCTTGTATTTATGACTTGTGGCACCCGCACGGCTTTGCTCGTAGTAGGAAATTAAAAGATATTTTGGTTCCCCTGTATATTTACAAATAATGCATGATGAATTTCTCGCTAATTGGTTTGCCCACGTCACGGTTCCGCATTATGATAATTTGGTAATTTAGTCGTCCATGTTATGAAAATTTTGCTCGGAAAAATGTTCGTAAAATTGGAATAGTAAAAGAACAAAATCGAATTTTCGAAAAATCGCTTAAAGGTGCACACCCCCATGTTACAGACTAATTCTTTGCCAAATTTCATGAAAATCGGTCGAACGGTCTAGGTGCTATGCGCGTCACAGAGATCCTGACAGAGAGACTTTCAGATTTAGTATTAGTAAAAATAAAAAAAGATAAAGATAAAGAAGACAAAAAAAGCAAAAATTGGTAGAAAAAAAAAGTTGGGGAATTTTATGAGAAAATTTGGCTATTTGGGGAAAAAAAATTTTTTTTCAAGAGACAAAAATATCAGAGGAAGCGACTCATTTTATGAAAATATTAGTGGAAAAATAATTTTGGAATTTGGGGAATTTTGATAGAAAACATCGCTTTTTGGGGAAAAGTTGGAAGGGAATTGGAGAAATCTGGATTTGACCATCTGGTAACACTGCAAGAAATGAAAGCTTTACTCTCTCTCTCTACGTTTTATCTATTTTCAATTGACATATCAGAGTAGGAAATGTCATTACAAAAAGCAGAGCTGGGTTTCTTATTATCCTTTGGCAACGGGTTAAATATTTATTTCAGTTTTCGCTCAACAATAAGTTAAAATAAATATTAATCATTTGGGAGATACAACCACCCAATGTTTAAATTAATTAATTAATTAACAAAAACGTTTCCAATTCGATCCATCGCGCTTCGAAACCATGCTTGTCACAACTAAATTACACTCAAAAAGTTTGATCAAAATCGGTCCAGCCGTTTAAAAGCCTTATGGTGACAAACGTCCGCACAGAAGATTTTTATATATTAAGATGGTTCTACCATGGCAGTTTTGAAACAATATGAACTTTGCCATGTACACAAGCACCGAGGACCCCCTGGCATCGCGGACCACAGTTTGGCAAACTCTGGCTTAGAAGGTCAGAGCTGGATCTATTGGAGGGGAGGGGCAGGCCGGAGCGCCCCCCCCCCCCCTTCTCGGCGCCCTTGCGGCTTCGTTTTTTTCCCACTCCACCTGTTTGCTTTTGTTTTTCTTTTTTTCGGCCCCCAAACATGCGCGATTGCCGCCTTTTTTTTCTTACGCCCTCGAACCTGTGCATCTTCGGCTTTTTGCACAAACCTAGATTTCCAAAGGGCTTTGGGACTCCAGGTTGACGCCCTCTTGGGGGACCAAAATAGGCTTATTCTTAAACATCTCAGAAAACATACGAAATATTAAACACTTAAAAAATGGAACTAGAAAAAAAAAAGAGGATAATGCATAAGTTAATTAAACTAAAAAAAGTATACTCGCTAAAAAAACTTAACAGATAGGATAAAAATCGTATAGGTGGGATTTTATGCTTTCTCCTGTATTTGACTGACATTTGAAAATGATTAATAGAGTCATTTACTTCTAAAAATAGAGACATATTTTTCAAAAGAAGTCGATTAAACGAGGCTCTTTACACAGGCACTTTCGGTGTTAAAGAGTGGGATAAGTAAGCACTCTTAGTAGGATTTGAAGTGGCACACGTGTACTAGCCACTTAAATAGTTTCGTTCCTATAGTAAATTAAATAATAATTTATTGGATATTGATTGCTTCCTCGTTGATAAACTACTGGCTCTTGGGGTAGGCGCCGTGCGATTACTAATAGCGGTTCATTTCAGGGGGCGGCACATTTTACGATTAAATGAATGAATCAACTTTTTCTTCTTGTGATAAAACCCATACAACAATAGTTTTTCCCTTACAAATATTCTAACTTACCCTTTTCTTAGAAACGGGCTCAAGGCCCCATATCCAGAAATTTTTTTCGGGAGGGTCCCGATTTCGCACATTGCCCAAGCACACACACATATATACATGTATTATACATTCGGATCCCGACTTACGCGAGAGATGCGTTCCAAGACTCCTCGCGTAAGTCGAAATTTCGCGTTGTGGAAAAGTGTTGTGAATATTACTTTTTTATTAACATATCCAATAATTTTAGACATTTTTAAACACCTTTTAAACTGTTTTAGACCATTTTTCAACTATATATTTCCGTTTCTTACATAAGGAACTGATTTTTTACCGTATTTTTTTTAAAAAAGCTGTATTATTGAAACACTGCACTCTAAACTTGTGTTTTTAGGACTACAATTTCAACAGTTTCTCCGGGGAAGTATCCCCGGACCCCTCCTATCAAGATGAGGAAAATTTTAAATGTGCCCCTAAAATTATTTTCTAGTTGCGTCACTGCCAGGTGAATTTGTTTTTTCAACAGTAAAAGTGATTTGGGCCGAAAAGAACTTACAGACATTTACAACTGATTTTACTGCAATATGTAATTACTTCAAATGTGCCAAATCCTCCTTAACTTGTTGAGCAAATGAAAAAACCTGTTGCTCTCTTGTAACAAAACTTTTAAAATATCCTTTTTAGATTATATTAGATATTAAATTTTTACTTACCATACTTTTTAACTTAAATTTGAACATGTTTCAGCGCGTTTAACATCTGCATGCTTTTTTTAGTATTTGTAAAGGAATTAGTGTTATACAAAAAATAAACAAATAATAAATGATTTATAGAAATGGTTAAAACGCATTGCAATTCACCTTAAAAACATTAATTGCAACATACTGGCTAAATTTTCGATCAAATCGGTTAAGTATTAAAAACGAGCATTTATGGGAGCGAACTGCCGCCATCTTTGATGACATTCGTCTAGAACAGGGCTGTCTAACTGCAAAGAGTCCACGGACCGGAATTCCGGTCACTGATCATCTGGCGGGCCGCAGTTTGAAAGAGTTGAACAATAACCTCTTACCTCTTATACAATAACAATTAATAGTTGAAGAATTATTAATTATAAAACAATGGAACAGAAGGATTATAGAACAATTTGCTTACATTTTAATGGGAAAACTGAGGCCGATCCGCTTTCTTTACGAGGGCAGGAATGTCAACATCGATTCATGTCAACATCAATGCGGGCAGCACAATAAGTGTTGGCGGGCTGCATGCGGGCCGCCAGTTGGAGAGCCCTGGTCTAGAAAATGTACCAGATGGCAGATGTCCACCCAAAGCTCAAAATACTTTCTAGGACACCTACTAAACTTTTTTGATAAAACATTCTCCCTGCTCAAACTTTCTACAGAAGTGTTGAGCGTTTATGAGATCTACCGGTCGCCATCTTTGATAACGCCATAGCAGGAAAATGTACCAGGTGGAGGATGTCCAACCAAGTCCAAAATACTTTCTATTACACTAATTATAAACATTAAAAATAAAAAAAAATACCCTCCCTACACGTGTGCTGTCAGATCCGGAACCAAGAGGCGAAAACTAGAAGATTAAAAGTAAATAAGCACCCGTATCTAAATACTGAACTCGTTTTCGAAAAAAAAGGGGGTAAGGGGGAGAGGGTTTTGAATTGCAATTTTTTTATGGTATACCTCCGTTAAAAAAATCATACAGACATGATTATTGTAAAGTAAATTTTTAATCAAATCCATTCGCACTTTACAGTTTATTAAAAAAACTAAAATACAACTTGATAGAAAAACTTAAAGCAAGATGGATGTGTGCATGGGGGGGGGGCGGCATTTTGAAGTCTTGCTCCACCTCAGAAACTTTCTAGATCCGGCACTGCAGAAAATGCCCCGAAGACAGTTCTGTTTTTTTGATCCAGAGCAGGAGTCAAGTAGCTCCTGATCCAGCATCACCCGGAGCTATTGATTTGGGATGGAAAGAAGACTTTGTCATCACGACACACATTTAACGGGCATCAATCACCATCAGGGGACCCTCGATGGGCGGTCACTGTGACCACCCAAAAAAAATCCTTATTTGGCAAATGTTGTCCGACGAATTGGCAAAATTTGTACACTGCGATGCAAAAGTTTAGACAATGACGTTCTTCAGCTGTAGAATTTAGAGTTGCGATAGTAGAAATACAAAAATCTGCAAACATATTCAAAAACTCTTTTGAAATACTATAACCAAACTACAATAATGTTTGATATGCTTTAACAATATTGTTTTGGATAAAAATAGAAATTTGCTTGTTGCAAAAGTTTAGACACTATTACGAGTTTCTGTGATTTCTTTTTTCGTATATGCGAAGTTAAAAGAGACCACAGACCTCTTGTACTTAAGGTCAGCCGACGATAACACTTGGTAGTCAAGATGCCGCGAGCTGAGCAGATTAAAGCGGATGAGGTAACTAAGATTTAGCAGTTGAAAGCTGAAGGCAAGCTTGTTCCTGAAATTTCGGCTATTATTAATTGATCAAAGAAATCTATTTATGGAGTTTTATCAAGTCACTGCAATTATAAAGCAAAACGCAAATATGGGAGGCCGCGTGTGACGAATAAACGGGATGATCGTCAGATCCAAAGACTAGCAAGTACCCAACAAATGACTGTTCGTGAAGTTCAAAGCTCCTTGGGGCTTTCCGTATCAAAGGATACGATTCGTAGACGAATTTTGGAAACAGGGACAATGGTTCACTGCAAAATGAAAAAGAAACCAGCTCTAAAGCCACATCATAAATCACAACGAATGTTGTTTGCTCGAAATCATATGTCATATGGATCGAAATGGATATCAGTAATATTTAGCGACGAAAAAAAGTGGAATTTGGATAGTCCAGATGACTGGACATCGTACTGGCATGACTTACGGAAGAAACCCAGATGTTTTTTTAGTCGCCGACAAGGTGGTGGCTCTGTGATGGTTTAGGCAGCGTTTTACTACAATGGACAAGCGTCTTTGACCTTTACCAGTGGTCGCCAAACATCACAGCATTACCCTAAGACACTAGAGGATAATCTCCTACCATTTGCTGAGCTTATAGGGGGCCCTCAGTAGGAATTTCAGCAAGACAATGCTTCGATTCACTCTGCAGGAAACACAAAATCTTGGTTAAATTCAAATAATATAAAAGTTCTCAATTGGCCAGCGTTTAGCCCAATCCCTCAACCCTATAGAGAATCTTGGGGGCATCATGTGTCGCAAAGTTTACAGCAATGGTAGACAATACACTTCTGTATCGGAACTTAAGTGATCTATTGAGGAAGTATGGTACGAAATTGAGCCCTAAACCATGCAAGATTTAGTTTCTTCGATGGAAACTCGTATTTATGAACTAATAAAGAAGAATGGATGCACAAGCAGGTTTTAAAACTGTTTTATTTAATTTTTATTTCGTTTGTGTCTAAACTTTTGAGACAATGTTAATTTTTTGTTACAATGTAAAAACTTGTAAAATGCACAAGTGAACTTTTCATTGCTATAAATATTATTTAGTATGCATAGCACCTTAGACTGAAGTAGTCTTAGGAAAAATGAATAAATAGATTTCGAAATCTGTGTGAATTTGCTCATTGTCTAAACTTTTGCGTCGCACTGTAGTTCTATTCGGCAAAAGCATCACTATTAAGAGAAGTTTGGAGTTTCATTCGGCAAAATTACCACCATCCGGTGAAATTGAGAATTTTAGTTCACTCAAATTTAAGGGGTCACATTACCCTCAAAACATTTTTTTTTAATTTAAGTAAATTTTGTTTTTCTTTGAAACCATACACATGCATACGTATATATATTTCGCAATCAATATCTTATTTTCAAACCTTTAAAATATTTTCGCCTTTATTTAAATATTTAAAAAAATTAGGAAAATTTCAATTTTTTAAAATAACTAAAGCTTTTTTGTTTTTGCACTTATTAAAAAAAATTGCTAAGCGATCACAATAATCATCTCTAAAAATCTGTGCATTCATTTGTTTACATATTTATTAGAAAATTTTCTGTGATTAATTATGTTAAACATTGTTATTTTTTTTAAAAATTTTGTTGTTAAAGGTATAACATACTCTAAACGTTTGAGGAATTTATGAAATGCTTATCCAGTAAACAGTTTTGTTAAATACATTATCCTGACTGCAAAAAGTATTACTTTAAAGCAGTATCTTTAAAGTTAATAGAAAAAAAAGTCGTTAGGGATTCTAATGACATGAAAGCACACACACAAAACGATCATTGAGAAAAAGCAGTTTTTCTTTTGCATAAGATCATATAGCGAGCATGACCTAAAACCACATGTTTGAGCTAAAGCGATGAAACTTTTCCCCAGTGTTTATAATAATTTTCAGTTTTAAAATAAGCAATATATATATATATATATATATATATATATATATATATATATATATATATATATATATATATATATATATATATATATATATATATATATATATATATATATATATATACAAGCGGTGAAAGTTTCAGCCAAATCTGCTGGGTAGTTTCTGAGATCTTAGGGAACAAATTTACCAAACTCCATTTTTATATATATAGATTGTCTTTATGATCATTTTTGAGGAACTGTAACCCCTTAAGCTGGGGCACCTGTGGTCACCATTAGTTTACAGGGAGAGTCTTTGAATCCGCGACTCTACAGTTACGAGTCCAACGTTTTACCGATCAGGTAAAACGTTGGTATTCACAGGTCTAGACAGAGAAATTTGTTCTGTAAACACCGTTTTTTTACTCCTACAGTTTATCGTAATGTGAGTTTATTGCTGTTCAGAGTGCAACGGAAAGAAACTGTCCAAAATCAATTAAAATCAATAATTTAATAATGCCAGTAAAACATTACACATTAGTATAAAAACAAGCAAATGTCGCTTATCACTTCAAAATCTTTCGAGTACAAAAATTCGTAAAAATTGCACACTTTCCAAATACATATAGTTCAACAAACACATTATTGAAAATATAATTACAGTATTCTAAAGACATTTTTAACATTTATAAATGGTTTAAGAAAATATTATGTTCCTTGTTGGATGGATTGCATAGAATAATTTGCAATGAGCCTTGCATAAGAAAATACTTTTCTTTCTCTCATTTGTTACATCCTCATTGTTTTCTTTTAAAAATAAAGCTTTAACTAGCTTGTTAACAATGAAAGCAGGGATTGTTATCAGACAAACAATAGGGAAGTTTTCGATTTTTCAATTTTATTTTTATATGATAGAGTAACATGTATGAACATCATAGGTGAAAAAAATTTTGCGATACGATAAGTAGTTTTTTTTAAATTAATTTTTAAAGTTCAAGCTCTTGTGACGTCAAATGGCATAGGAAGTGACGTCATCCCCTCTTCCAATAGGGGAGAAGCGAAGGTCACGCATTCGACTTCGAAGACGAAACGTAAAAGGCTTTCTCCTCGCATTTAACTCCTCGCGTTTTTGGAACATTAAACCTCTCATCCTCTCGAAAATATTCGAATATCTCATTGGTGTTACTTGAGGAAGATTATTTAGATTGTGTTTTACCGAATCCGGCCTCCATAGTGTGTTCAAAAGGATTATTGAATTTCTAAAAAATAAAAATATCAGCGTGCTCAAAATGTTCCTAGCGAAAACAAGGGATCTTCGGCGGAAGGCTGCCCATTCGCGCCCTGTGACGTAGGCTCGTGACGTTTCAGAAGCGCGCACTTTTGCGCGTGGATTTTTAAAAATTCATTAAAAATCAACCACGGTGTTTTAAAATTCGGCGATGGTCAATTTTTTAGTTTTGAGGGTCAATTAACAATATCCAATAGCCAAAATATGAACATTTAATAGGTTGCAACTTCCCTATTAATATGTATACATCATCTGCTAGAAATAGATTAATTTCAAGCTCTTATTTCAAAAAAAAAAAAAAAAAAATCAAGGACTTGAACAAAACTCTCTGTTTTACATAAATGTAATAATGGATGCATTTTTAAGGTAATAACAAACATTTTTTAATGAAACTTTTATGCATTTATAGCCTGACTTAAGTGTCTAAATTCCTCCAAAATTTTGAAATATGCATGCAAAAAATTACTAAAAGCGAAAGAAAAGAAAAGAAATTTGTGTGAATGGGTGTGAGTTTCGTGTTTATAATAGAATGAAAGGGTGTTTTTTGGTTAAAACAAAACATAACTTTGGTTCAAAAAAGTGTTTTTGGTTTACTAGCATAATATTAAAATAAAATCTCATTGACTAGACTCAACAAAATAAAGCAAAAGAAAGCACTAACTATATAAAACGAAGTGCAAAAATAAATAAATAAGCAGTATACAATACAAAATATTATAATACACTAATATGAATAAATTATAACTAATTCGAACATAATCAACAATATTCATTTCAATATATCTTATAAATTAATATAAAAATTTAAAAAAAATATTTCAAATCACTACGTCAAAAATTATATTTCAGTTCACAACTAATAGCATTTGGTTCTTTTCAAAATGGTTATATTCCGTCAAAAATATGTTTTTAAATTTGCCCTTTGTTGATTGTAAAAAATAACGTGTATTGCGTTAAATCCTCTGTAAAGTTAAAAAAAAAAGAAGTCCAAATTTACGCTTATTTCTTTATTTATTTTATTTAACTGGAGTCTGGAAAATTCTCTTTGGGGTTGTCCACAAAAGATGTCTCGCTTTGAGGAGGAGGGAGGGGGCTTCGAGAAAGTGCGACAGTTTGTAACAAGGGAGAAGGTTAAAGAAGTGTGACATCATGCCTTTATTATAGCAATTTCTGTGCATAGAAATACCGTGACATGTTTTAATGGGAGGGGGTGGGTAAGGTGAAGTGTAAATTTATGATAAAAAGAGAGGGAGGGTTAAAAATGTTGAAAAAAAAAAGTGATATCCTTTTTGGACACTCTCTTATTAAAGATAGACAAAAATAAAATAAACGAAAGGGGAAAATTTTTTTTTTTTGGTTCCAACAAATTGCAAAAACACATGCTCATAACTAATTTTGTTCGTAAAACCCCAGTTATACCCATCCAAACAGAAAAATACAGTCACAAACCAAGAGACAACTTTAGAAAGACATTAGTATTTAAAGCATGTATAACTATACATGTACATTGTACAGTGGCCAAAGTTAATAACTTCACCAAATTAAAAATTTTAGCCGCTGTAATGCATCATTTGCCATATAAAGTATTTTATAAAATTTACGATAATGAAGAGGAATATTATGTACAACTGATTTTGCTTTAACTGTGATGTATTTATCCTAACACAGACAGATGATATTTGTTCTTGTTAAAGTTAGTTCAAAAAACAAAAAGTACCAACAAGTTATTTGAACTCAAAGTTTTTGTCAAGCTAAATATTTTCCCGTTGACCAGATTGGGTGTTTATTTTACATACCGCACTTTCACTTCATACTTTTTATACACATTATATATAAATCTATGCAATTTAATAAAGGGAGTTTCGTCTTTGGATATGAAGTTGATACACAATCCAGTTTTATCAAATGTTCTTCTTTAAAGCATCAGCTTCTTTGGTAAATGCATTTAATTAATAGCTTTTTTTTCTCTGCAAATGTTCAATTATTGCACTCAACAAAGAATGTTTTGATTGTTTTGATCTTACAATAAACCCGAGACATTAGTAAGGAACACTTTATTTTATAGTTTTTCTTTGGCAAACTGTGTTGGTTGGATAAAAAAGAAGAAAAAAAGAATATTGCAATGACCCTTAGTTTGATCACAATTAAATGCTCTCAAGAAAAAACAATATTTATCAATCAACATTTGGTTGATCAATCGTCAGGTGTCAAACGGTGAACTCATGTTCACAATTCTGTACGGTGAAACATTCATTTTCTTTCGATTTTAACTTTCGAAGAAGGCAACTAATTGAAGGCATATTTATGTAAATTAATGACACGCAGTTGTTTCAAGGTACTTTTAAGCGAAAGAGGGGGAGGTAGGGAAGTAACCTGCTCTAGGCATTTTCATTCCCTATTAGAGGACGAAGAGTTCCCTTAAGTTTTTTAACAAGTAGGCAGGCGCGCCTCCAACTTAAAGTTTTGGAAGAGGAGGAAATTTTCAATTTATTGAATAATAATAATTTTGCCCATTCGTCAGACAAAATTTGCCAAATTATGATAATTTTGCCGAATCGTCAGAGAAAAAATTTACCGAATTATGATAATTTTGCTGAATTGTCTGACAAAATTAGTCAAATAAGAAAAATTTTGGAGGTCACAGTGACCTCCAATCAGGACACCCCTGCAAGTGAGGAACTTCTAGTTCCCGAAGTTTTTTCACTAGTTATAAAGAACAGTGAGTTAGTTCCCAAAGTTCTTTCACTAATAGAGAACAAGGAGTTTTTTATGCTTTTGAAACAACTGCATGCCAGTATTTTACATGCCAGTAGGTAGTTCTTAAATGTTACGTTTCTTACAAAACTTAACATTTGTTTACACATCAATAAGAGCTTGTACGTAAAAAATATTTTTGTCGTTTTGTTTGTATTCATCAATATAAAATTTGAAGATTTGATTCTTGATGAGCACTAAGCTTATCCTTTTTTTTTCATTTCTTATGTGAAGAAACAAATTAATAATTTTTAACAACTACTCCAACAAAATCGCATTTTAATAGATGCTACTGCTTTAGCAAGCAATATTGAACCAGTAAATTTTGAATATATTCGGAACATTTAATGAACCCTAGACTTGTGTAAAATAATTATTAAAAAATGTATGTTCTAAATTCCTTTTTTAAAAGATGAATTACTCGATCCACAAGTATCGTATTTTATTATTATAAAAATAGGACTAGATGAATAAATGTACTTCAGACTGTTATATATAAAAAAAAAAGAAAACTGTCAATACAAAAGTTGGCACTCCGTGATATTCCGTTTGTTTGAAGCGTCAATGAATGATATGCGTGAATGAGTAAATAGTTTTCAGATGATGGAAATATTGCTTAAAAACTTCTTTTTAAATTGAGTTAAAAAGATATTCACTTTATAAACGATTCAGAGAAACAAAAAAACGTTTCAGTTTTCCGAATCGATTACAGATGATCAATGGAATTGTTTTAATCACTCACAAGTTCAAGAGTAAGAGATGAAGTCTTTTGGATGATAATGGCAACATTGATCTGAGAAGAATCATCGGGGAAAGAAATTGGTTTGGTTGCATGGGTGATGCATATAGGATGCAATATGTCAGGCTTGATCGCTGTTTTGAATCCTTTAAGACGTAGCTCGTCCAATGAGCTTGACTGTACTGCTCTAGAAATTACCAAGAGAATATTCGTGATGATACTAGTAGTGATTTTGATTTTCCCACGGCAAAGTTCGCCCTACGGGATTACTTGTAGCTTTCTCCAGAATCAACCAAGACACACAATTCAATGACAGTACCTATGTTTTGACTGAAAAGTATCAATGACAGTTTTTCGTGAGGATGTCTAGTTTAACTGTTTCTTTTTAAAACCGACATTGATGAAGTTCATGGTCTACCCAACAAGGATTGCCGTATTTCTCTCAAGGATCATCGAAGAGTATTCTTTTTGGTCAATGGCTTTGGGGGCGAGATCCAATGCTGTTTCTTTCGCATGTTGCTGCCTGTGTACGCGCATGCACGATGACTCTTCGTGCTTGTAGAGGTAACTCTTGAGAGCAAAGGCTTTGCCGCACCGGCCGCACACGTAAGGTTTGCTGCTGGAGTGAGTCTGGATGTGAGCACGCAGGTTCGACTTGTCTGCGAAGGCCTTTCTGCACACGGGACAGGTGAACGGCTTTTCACCGGTGTGAGTGCGGATGTGGCCTTGCAAAAGCCACGGCCTGGAAAAGCACTTTCCGCAGTACGGGCACTGACAGCCCTGGCTGTGCGTGCGTACGTGCATGCTGTACGCTGGCATAGACACGTACACCTTTTCACAGTGGGGGCACTTGCGCGCCTTCTTGTCTGTCACTGATCGGTGCGTCTGTCTGTGCCGCGCGAGGTTGCTGGAGGTGCTGTATCGCTTGCCGCACTCGCCGCACACGTGAGTGTCCGACTGTCCGGAGGTCGGAGAACTGCGATTACTAATATCCGGCGAAGATCGGTTCGGACTGGACGATGGTTGTTGCATGAGCTGCCGGATAACGGTGACCAAAGCTGAGGTGTTGGACTGACATGGACGGAAGAAGCCACATTGCGCTGGTGCACTGAAACTGATGTTGCTGTATGTAGCGTTCAATCGAGAGTCATGGTCCAAAGGACGGAATACCTGCGTAAAAATTGGAACACATTCAGTCACTGAAATCAAAACATTCAAATATCTGCAGCATCGAAAATAAACGAACAAGCTAGTGCCGAAAAATTCAAGCCTATCTGGTTCATACGTACACTTTTTGATCTTAAAATACCCGAACTTTTTAGTGGTAGAATAAAATGAGCGTGGTGATATGTTTTAAAGCTAATATTTATTCAAAATAGGATCCATTTAACTCAACACAACGTTTTGAAAGAATTTTTAAATTTTGTTTTGTAATGTTCTTTATCACCTGTCTTACGAATGCTAGAGTGGCTGGAACATCATGGTAAAAAGCTCCTTTCATTGCAGTTCCACAGCAGGAGAAAAACCTGATACAGTGAAACTTGTGAAGTTGATCCCCCTTGTAAGCTGACCATTTATTTTTATGAGGTTCAGAATTAGTGCTATATCACAATATTAACCTCTAATATAAGTTGATCACCTGGCTAAGTTGTCTTTTAAAGTACTGCATTGCAAGTGGTCAACTTACACAGGTTTCACAGTATAACCAACATAATTAAAATTCTAATTGTTTTCTACTCAATTGATTTAATCATTTCAACAGATTGATTCGTGGCTTCATTCGTACGCATAGCGCAGTTCCTTAACGAAAAGCCTATGTAGAATTTTGAAATGTAGCGAAAGAATCAGTTTGTGTGGCTGCTCAGTTATGTTAGGACTTACCGTGAGTCCTAGTGTTGTGGGTTCTTCCACTGAAGGACTCTGCTGGAGGGACCGGGACTCATGCGCTGGAGAATGGGGACTGGTTGGCTTGAGGGACTCGAATCCTATCGAGTCCCCCTCGCTATCGAAGGATGTCGACCGGAACAAGGGTCCTCCTTCCGCTGTCGATACAACGCGTTCCGGGCTCGCCTCTGCAACACAAGAAAAAATGAATTACTTATGAGCAAGTTTTGCAATTAATTGAGGTACAAGAACTCATTTACACGAAATAGAGTAATATGTCTTAGTGAATGACAACATTCCAGAGAACAAACAGCTGGAAATAACGAAGTTTTTTTTTCTTTTGTGAATTGACAACGAAACCTTACTTCTATGCAATATCAAAACGCAAACGAGCAGAAAATTCTGCGTTTGACCACTGGTTAGACTTGTTCATTTACTCGAGATGCTGCATCATTTTTCACTCCCAAAATTACCTGAGTCGTAAAAGTTCTCCCAGTAAGTTCTATCCCAGTTCGCTTTGGGAGTTCTCCCAGTTTTCAGTTAAAAATAACGCATATCAATAAAAATATTTTTGTGTCAAGATCTAAATCACGCAGTTTTTAACGGTATTGTGAAATTCTGAAAAAGAAATTGCGTTTAAGTGTTTAATTACTGCTCAGACTTGCCTATGTTACAGCATTTGCGAAAAATGCAAATTACAAAGATACAATTTCAAAGCATTCTTAAAATGTTATTGTGAGCTGCAAAAGTTATATCTGTACCTCAGAGTCAAACTGACGAAGTTCAAAAACTGCGATTTTCCGTTTATTAGAGCATTGTATGTAGAAGCCTATGCCGCTTTGAGAAATGTGAATGTAATTCTTAATTTAAAAAGAAATCCTTTTCAACCAGAGTTAAAAGAGCACGCGTCGTATTCTTTGCCTATGCCAGAGAAAAAGTTTTTCTCCTCTAGTGTAAAATTTCCATAATGTGGCTTATGTCCTTCTGGCTCTGAGGTTCAGATATATTTTAATGGGTGGTTTTTAAAAATATTCTTCTGCTGGACGAAGGATTTTTCTTGTTGCGAAGGCGAAAAAAAAAAAAAAAAAAAAAAAAAAAGAAAGAAAGAAAGAAAGAAAAAAAAAAAAGCGCAATATCTAGAAATGTGTTTCTGAGATATTGGAAAAATCGCGTTTTGGATTCCATACTAATGATAGGGAAATGTTTTAATTTGACGTTTTTTTTTTTTGAGCTTTATTTTCAGCAGAAACCAAACAAAGCTTAAACAATAAAGCTTAAGTACAATCGATGACAAAAATAAAAAAAAAAAAATAAATAAATAAAATAAAATAAAAAAATAAATAAATAAAATAAAATTGCACAGATACTAGGCTTTACCTTCCCACAGCAGAATACATTTCTGCACACTGAGTGAAAGTAAGTCACAGTTGTCGACTAACAGGTTAATTGTCTACCTTGTTAGCGTTATTTAATCTACGTTGGACTTAACACATCTACGGGAATGAAGCCTTGTTACAACGTTACAACACTCAGCTGGAACAAACATTTTAGGGAATATAATATCAGACTATATTTAGAAGGATAAGAAATGAATGAGTTCAGTGATGGTTGAAAAGATGTGAGCTCCTAAAAGGACGCAATATTTTACTGCCAACTATATATAATAGGTGCAACGATCGATTAAACTTTGTCAAAGTGGCTCCTTATTGCGACAGTGAGCGCTTTGTCATTGTGACGCATGTATTACAGCTGCAGGTCGCAAATTTCAACAACCGGTTTAAACCTTTCTTTAAAACTAAAATGTTGTGTAAAATTGTCTTTGTTAAATAAATTTGTGACCTGTTTTGCAACCATCAATTTCTGGCTGTGTGTGCATGTAGCGAGTCAGCATTGCGTTTGCGACCTTGTGTTCCCATGATTCTTGCTTCTTATCCTACCTCTGACATCCCTTAAAGATTTGCAAAGATTTGCGCAAAAATTTAGAGACACCCTGTATATACGTGTGTATGAGAGACAGAGCAGGATCAGACATAAAACTCTTCGCAGTTTTGAAGTAGTACGTCAAAAATTCGTAGCAAAAAGGGAATCATTGGAACACTGGTCTTGCAAGTTTTCTAAGTTTGGAACGAAAACAAAAATTATGAACATATTGTAGAGAACAGACATTCATCTAAAAAGAAGTCCCTTTATGAGTTAGGAAGACGAAATACAGATATCTCTTGCAGATGGCTTATAAAAACTTGAACGAACGTGTGATATAATATATAAGCCGACTTATCTCTTTATGTCAGAACTCACAAAAATCTTATAGTTTCTGACAAATGTAGGGAAGGCGAATTCGGAGATGGCCATTATCAGCAAAGCACGAAATTCGCAATCTAGACACTTTATAGCTTTCAAACGGCGAACTATCCCGCCCTTATCGCAAGCATTCAAGCCTCTCTTTTCGTGGTTGAGGGTAAAAAAAGAATCGTAACAACTTCATACAAACGGAGTAAGAAATAATAAAAGGGAAATCGCAACGGGCGACCCACAATCAATCTATCAACCCAGAAACTCTCACTTTTAAGGGATCATGCCACACATGTCTTCCCTGGCAGTTTGGGGTTCAGCATACCAGGGGTCAAACATACTGCCCATGCATCAACCAGACTGTCAGGCAGGACGCGGGGAAAGAGAAGACACAAGTTGTTGTTTTTTTACGACTTTTTCGCTTTTCACTAAAACCGAGTTTTTATGTTTTTTTTTCTTTTCCTTTTTTTTTTCTTTTACTTTATCGAACAACTAAGCAAAGTGAGAAACAGACACTTGCCAAAAATTCTATGAAACTACATTTTTTTTTCGTTCCCACAATCTTTTCCTGAGAATATTTTTCTTCCTGGGAAACACACAATCATTGTCTGTAGTATCTGTTAAAAAGGAAATGTCCGTTAATATGTTCTTTTTAGTTTTTTTTTTTGAGAAGTTTTTCTTGTTTTTGACAGATTTTACTGAATTGCGTGTTTTTGATGAGGGGGAAGTTATTTTGGATCAAACAGTAACGTGTTTTTCCTTTCAAACGTCTGTTTACTATTGGAATTGTTCAACACAGAACGACTGATATTATTATTAACCATCTATTCAATGAATTCATATCTCCAAATGCTTTCTAAAAATAAAAGAAATACTAACCATCTAAAGATTATAAGCTTAGCGGTAGAAGATTGAATTTTATGGCGGTTTCATAAAATAAATGAAATATAAATCAATAAATAAAATGAAATCGGATGTCTCGATAACATGAAAAAAAAATCTATACATTATTTGTATTTTATTATTAAAAAACAAGTTTGAACTTAGGGGACACAAATGCTCCAAAATGAGTTAAGGAGTTAAGTTAATTCCGTGAGCTAAATTAATGTCATACCATTTTTTGTAATAATGGATAGAAAGAAGAAAGTATTTTCCTCCCAGCAACTTCGTCAATGAGCTTTCGACAATTAGCGGTGAATGTTAATGATTTAAAAATGTTTGATGACTTGAAGAAAGTGCAGTCAAATTATTTTGCGTTTCGCATGGAATTTCTTAACATAGTGAGCAATCGATAGAACTCTAATTTCAACCGACTTCATTTTAAACTAAGCATAATCGTAATCTTCTACAAATTTTTCCTCCACATAATTATACTCTTAATCTCTTGAATCTTGCACAAGTGTAATCATTGGTTTACTGCATTTTATGAAGTTTTCTATAATAACAAGTGGAAAATTATCCTGGAATGTGCTGATGTGTGCAGTTAAAGCCATGTTAAAGTTAGTAGAATATCCAGTTGAAAATATTCAATCATATCAACAAAGTTCGATTATATTTTACTTTTTCTATAAAAATTTAAGATTCAAAGTATACTGATAAAAATTGGAAAACCTTCTGAAATGGAAAGTTTTTTTTTCTTTTTGTATTTTAATTACTTCTTGCAAACCAAAGTTTGCATTAAAATGTATTCACGTCAACGAAGTTCGACGGATTTTATTGTTTCAATTATTGTACTTTATCAACCGCTTTTAGTCTTTCATGACTTCCACTGGGTCAACATTAATTGATGAAAACAACATGCAACACCGTTCAAACAAGATTTGTTATATGCAGTGGTATTCCCATAGGGTACACTCCATATACGCCTTATACTCTCAAACAATTTTTAGTCACATAGCGTATACTCTCAAACTTCAAAAAATTTCATATCACGATAGATTATGTATATGATCGCATACACATATTGTGCGTAGTGGATTACTGCGAGTATACCCCTATAAAAATTGAAGGGAACATCATTGGTTATCTGTTTGAAAAGCAAGAGTGAATTCTTCTTCAAGTTCTGCAGACTGGCGTGGTAATTAATGGTATTTGTTGATCAGTTAATCCTCTAGATGCCGAGTTCGTATTTCGCCACGTGTGATATAAAGGCAAGCGTAAAACCCGTTTACGCAATAGCTGGAATTGTTCCCAAGTCCTGAAACAAACCTTGTCCCACTTCTTATTTTTTTACGTTACTAAAATTCGAGAGGGATAGCCCTGATATCATTAATTACCCAACTCATGTAACAACAAAAATAAGAAAGAATATCACGTAAAAAGATCATAAAGATGGTTCGCAACCATTCCTAGCAATAAATAAAGTAACTGTTTTGCATAGAGTCGCTTCGAAAAACAGCTCTATAATAACAGTTTTCGAATAAAGGGTGATTTTGTTTATGTTCAAGTTTATTAAGCTTTCAGTCTTACTAATGACAAAATTTGGCATCTTCCAGCGTAAAGTTCTGCTATTAAGAGCATTCCATAGCCGTTTAATGCCCATGTATCAACAATGACGGATTTCTACTTCATTAAAACTATAAATTATGTCACGTTAACTTTTAATTTACTGAAATATTTGTGTAAATTGACTATTTTCAAAGAAATACTAAAAAAAAAAAAATGCAGGACAGATGAATCATTGTATTTTTTAAAGGCTCCTCAGTCCATCACTTTAATGTTTAATAAAAAGAGTTTGAGAAGCCTTTGGATCCCGTACGTCGTGGTGGGCCCTCGCAACTGCAACATGGTAAATTCGCCACTGACACAACTAGCACACTCTTCAACAATATGCTCGTTTGCTGGAAATGCACGCTTGGAACACATTCCAAACTAACCGATCATGTTATGAGCTGGGATATGGATCAACCAATGGACGAAAAGTCGATGCAGCCTCGAAATGTTTCTTTAAAATAGTAACTTGCTAATAAGTCAATCTATCGTAAAGGAGTTATTATTTCACTCCTACAAAATCATCATGAGGAAGATGTATTAGTAAAATCAACTAAGCTTAAAAGACAATTTTTAAATGTCTGAGAAAATCGCTGTGAAACAGCTACATCGAACGCTGTACTCCAGTCGCGTGTTTCCAATTAGGAGTAGGGCTGTGGAGTCGGAGACGGATTGATTAAGGAGTAAAGGAGTCGAAGACGTAAAAATCCAAGAGTAGGGGTCGGAGTCTGTCATTTCTCCAAAGTCCGTCGTTCTGCCAGTACTAGCAGAAACGGAATCAGACGGATTTTGGGGTAAACTTGTTCGAGTCGGAGTCAGAGTCGGGCATTTTCGCTCCGACTCCTCAGCCCTAATAAGATGTATCTTTTGAAAAACAAAGACGATACGTCTGTCGAAATTCATCAAAAAAAAAATAAATAAATAAATAAATAAATAAATAAATAAATAAATTTAAAAAAAAATCTGCGATTCCAGATTTTCTGAGTTTGATTCTTATTCCAGACTTCTTGTCAGTATTTCTTTTAAAAACCCGAATCCGAAGACTTTTCTCACGCTGAACTTCAGGAGAGCTACTTCAAACAGTGGCGGCGGCGGCACCACTTCGACGTGGCGGAGCCGTGATAATCAGCAATCCTTGGTGCCACTCAGTGGTCTACAATAGCGAGAGATAAAAGCGACAAGAATTTCCATATCCGAGGAAATGGAGCCATCCAGCTCAAGAGCTGCCGTATAAAATAGAGACCATGCCACTTGCCTATCTTCTATGGTGCTTAAAAGGCCTAATGGAAACATGCGACCGCAATGATGGTCGCAGACGATCAAGCAGTCGGTTCGCAAGTGTTTTGTTTGTGGGTGGGATACGCGAAATGCAGAAGCTGTTGGGTGTTCGCATATCTGTTGGGAAGCATGGTACTTGAGAGTCTTATCGGCAGATGCTTATGATATAGTTAGATATTCTGAAGACGTTTGAGTGGAATCTTTTATTTTATTCGGATGGAACAACAGGCAGGGGAGTGTAGTTGATTCATACTGGTAACGATTCTGTTAAGACTTCAGGAGCTTCATTTTCTAACCAAAATTTGTGAGGAAAACTGCTAGCTGTTTCCAAAATACAAGAATCAATGTTTAAAGAAAAACCTACACTGAAGTACACGCGTTTTATACATTGAAAGTAGTTTTTATCCTTCTTCCGTGTATTACTACTTTCAGTTAAGTTTTACACTGAAGTTAAAGTAAAGAATTTCACTCCTTTTCATATTTCAAAGGTTATGGACAGCAGACAATTTCAAATATCTCTTACAAAAAGGAAACAAATTTTTTATTCTACGCACTTAACATGATCAAAACAGCACTGTCAAATTACCCTTGACAGTTTCTCTCGTACTAGCAGTCAAGAAAAAACTTCTCACAATACTATTCAACTATTCGGTCAGGATCTCATCATGTTCTCCCGTACTCTGTTATGATCCCATGCACTTTCGAACTCCGGGTTAGAGCTCCTTTATAAGGAGAGATTGGACATCGCTTTTATGGACACCATCAACAATCGAGGCAGTGAGAAGCAAGGGGATGTAAGTGGTTATTTTCAAGTTTTGCGTAAAACGCGTTTAAAGTTCCGGTCCTAGGTAGGCTTTTATTGAAAAGTTTTTCCAAATCATATTGTACAACAGCACCTACTACGGTTACTAGTTAGTACTATCTCTTGTTCCTAGGCAGTGGAGAGGTTCGTCTCATTTGTACTAGTTATCTCCAAATTTTTAATTTTGGCGCTTGACATCCCTTTGCTTCTTCTGCCTCAATAGTGAGTTCTTATTGTAGTTCTTCATGAGTTACAAGTTCTGTTGTGGCTATGGAACATAGAACTTCAAAGCTTTGAAGAATAAACTGCATGTAAAGTTTATAATAAACGAATATCTAACCACCCCTTCCGCGCAAAATTGTGCTCCCTTTTCGAAGAAATATAATGACTTAAAATATAATCTACGATTTTATTCAGGGATAAATTTCACAATTTAACTCTGTAAATTTTGTATAAAATCATAAATCCTTTTTTGGTGTCACCTACAGAAGTATGTCACCCGAGGCGAACCACCCCCTTTGCCCTCCCCCCGGTAATGACGCTACTGTAGTCAATAAGCCAAAAATTGTGAATTTTTGACTTATGAAACTTTTCAAATAACAGGTGTCATTCTAGTAATCAAATCAAAAGTGTTTTTTTTTCTGAGTGTGTGTGTGTGAGCAAAGGAAACAGATAAAGATGTGCTTATTATTTGGCCGAATATCAATTCTCTCTGTGATTGTGACAAAGATAAGGTATAAAAAGAGAATTACGTAGCAATTCACAGGAGTTGGTAAGCAATAGTGATGTTCCAGATATCCGTATCCGTGGATATCCGAGGGAAAGTAAAGATCTGTATCCGTATCCGTATCCGCGGATATCCGAGGGAAAATAAAGATCTGTATCCGTATCCGTATCCGTTCCTTTTTTGGCGGATCTTAAACGGATCTTTTTTATTATAAAAAAATTTAAATATTTGAATAAAAGACTCTTAAATTCCGTTTAAATTACATTTTACTCCCTGTTCAAATAATAAGGAATCATTTCGGATGTCCCCCCCCCCCCCCGTCGCAAAAAGGAAGGGGTAATAAGTTTTTACAGTGTGTATGTGTGTGTCTATTTCTGGCATCGTGGCTTCTAAACAGATGAACCGATTTTGATATTTTTCTTTTCGTTCAAAGGGTGACTTGATCGAAAGTGTTCTTAGCTTGGCCTCGTTTTTATAGATTTGTAGAACTTTAATCACCGGAGATATTAATTAAAAACCGACCTAACGTTTTTCACAATTATGGTAGTTAATACTTTCCCGTACATTAAAAATATTGGTCGTAATTGAAAGAACGAAGTTTTCTGCGTTTGATATTTATTTGGCACTTCCAAGTTATATACAGTAGGAGCTATGATCATATTAAGTAAATTTTTAATGCAATTCTAAGCCTTTATACGCGTGATTGGTAGCGATTTCATAGTCAGAAAATAAGGAGAAAAAGCTCAATGATTTAAAATTTCTATCTGCTGTTAGTTCATATTTGTTAACAATGTTTGTTTTGACCCGCGAAATTCATCTTAATATGAGGTCGAAAATATGTCCCTCTGGGACATATTTTTTTTTACATAATTTTTAATCTAATTTTAGTTTTTGTTATTTATTTAAGGTTTGTGTTAATCTTCATTTTGGTTTTTCTCGACATCCTTCGAAAAAGGAGACTATATTCTCTATTAACTGTTTGTAAAGATGTTCCCGTCTCTGTTATTTCTTTGGTTGGAGTAAGCTGGGTAGAATGGGTCAGCGCTGCATTTATGCTGAAATAAAATGCGAAAAATGATTTTTTGCCGGTCCAATAGCAGCTTTACAATCTTGCTCTTGTATCCTAGATCTACCGAGCAAGCTAAAAATAATTTTTCATATTCTATTTAAGCATTAATGCAGCGCTGACCCATTCCTTCCAACTCTCCCTCAATTTTAACGGAGATTTCTTTAAAGAGTAAATCATAGACTTTATTATATTTGCGCCGTAGATGACATTTTTTGAAGAAACAGTGCCAATACATTGACGGAATACCTTCCGTAACAAATTTTACACTTGGATAGTTGAATTGGGTAAAAAAAAAAGAGGTCTGTATCCATATCTGCGGATTTTGACACTAATCATCCGGATCAGTATCACTTTTTTCTTCCGGATCTACTTTTCTGCCGGATATACTTTTTTAAGGATCCGGCACATCACTAGTAAGCAATAGTGAGCAAAGGTTTCAACCCTTCCAGTCTTTACATAATTATGCAGTGACACGAGAGTCAGATTCAAGTTTTCACTCATGGGTAATTGTGAAAGGGAATCCTTGTTATCATCATTCTCTCGCATAAATTTCATTTTCATTGTTACCGAGTACACAAAATCATCAACATAATTCTTTATAAAAAATCTGTACTGCAAAGCTCCAAAGGTAAACTGCCAATAAATTATAAAAAGAATTATGTAGCAATTCAAGGGAGTTGGTGAGCAATAGTGAGCAAGGGGTTCCACCTTTCCAGTTTTTACATAATTATGTAGTGACAAGAGATTCAGATTCAAGTTTTCACTCATGGGTAATTGTGAAAGGGAATCCTTGTTATTATCATTCTCTCGTATAAATTTAATTTTCATTGTTACCGAGTGCACAAAAATATCAACATAATTCTTTATAAAATATCTGTGCTACAAAGCTCCAAAGGTAAACTGCCAATAAATTATAAAAAGAGAATTATGTAGCAATTCAAGGGAGTTGGTGAGCAAGGGATTCAACCCTTCCAGTCTTTACATAATTATACAGTGACAAGAGAGTCAGATTCAAGTTTTCACTCATGGGTAATTGTGAAAGGAAATCCTTGTTATCATCATTTTCTCGCATAAATTTCATTTTCATTGTTACCGAGTGCACAAAATCATCAACATAATTCTTTATAAAATATCTGTTCTGCAAATCTCCAAAGGTAAACTGCCAATAAATTATAAAAAGAGAATTATGTAGCAATGAGGTGGTTTCCTTCAGTCAAAAGTACTACTTTTAGTCACTGAAATTGATAGAATGAATAAAAAAAAAAATAACATGGACCCAGAAAATACTTTCATTTTCTCAACAGTTATTTTTTAAATAAATTTTTTAAAATGTCCGATTTTGGAAACAAGGCGTTTTCTTTATGACGTCACAAACGATGCAATTTGGCGCATCTTTCTACCACGTTTCCACGTTATGATAATCAAGAAGCGAATTAAATATTGCGCTCTACGCTTGCTATCAACTATATCGTTACCAATACACGTAAGTAAAGATGTGAATTAAATATTTTTCTCTGTGATTGGCAACACTAATGGCATTTCATCATTTGTGATGTCACACGACCGAAGCGTAAGCAATGAAAGCGCACAGATTTCAGTATTTTTTAAAAAATATTAAACTTAAACAAATTATTTAAAAAATGGTCAGATTCTTTGTTTTTGGGCATGCTCTTTCAGAAAAAAATACTTTTAAAATTTTGGAAACGACCCCATAAGGGAGTTGATGAGCAATAGTGAGCAAGGGGTTACACCTTTCCAGTCTTTACATAATTATGCAGTGACAAGAAAGTCAGATTCAAGTTTTCACTCATGAGTAATTGTGAAAGGGAATCCTTGGGTGTGTGTGATATCATCATTCTCTCACATACATTTCATTTTCATTGTTACCGAGTAGTACACAAAATTTATCAACGCTACAAAGTTTCAAAGTTAAATTGCCAAAGATTTTTTTTTTTGTCATCAGGTTTTTTTTAAATGGGAGAACAGCAAACTTAAACAAAAGGGCATTTTATTGTCTTTTTCAAAACCTTTCAGTATTCGCTGCTTGTTCTTTTACTTTTATAAAAGCCGCATCAATGTTTAAATGCCATGTCATTCGAACTTTTTCTAATGCTTATTACTTAACTGCCTTCGGTTTTTAAAATTAAAATTTGATGCCTATTTTTCTTAGCTAACAGTTTTTGCTGTTCAAAATATAAATCATATCTCACACTAAAATGACAGTTAAAAAACAGTAGGACATATTTACAGCAGAGGAATGGGGGGTAAAGTGCAAAAGCGGGGCAAAGTGAAATGGTGAAATATTTTATTCTGGATACGAGCCACCTATCTAGCTGTATTTTAACTACGTTATTAAACATGTTGTTGATTCCAGTCACATCATGAAAATTTCACAATTAAAAAGACAATTTTTCAAACTTAAACTACACGCAATACACTTAAACAACAGAAACTAGCAATTTTTAACTTCCCATCGAAATGTTTTTGCGCATATTGTAATATTTGAGGCTAATAAATCTCTTTAAAATACAACTGCGTAAAACCATGATTTTAGCGGATGCTGTTTTTTTTTTTTTTTTTTTTTTTTTTTTTTTTTTTTTTTTGAGTTGTGTCACTTTCCTCGCCGAGGGGCGATATATTGTTCTTTCGTTATGTACATAATTTGCAAAGTAAATTTATAATTGATTCATTTGGAAAAATATAATTTATTTTAACTGTAGCACTTACCGTGCCTTACATTCCCCTACTTTACTAAATGCAGCTTAAAATGCTGAGTATTCCATCCCTTATCGAGAGAATGATGTTTCTCATGATTTCGACGAACATGTTTAATTAACTGTAGAGATTTTAATCATTTCAAACACGAATTAAAACAAAATTCATAGTGTATTATAAGTTATAAAATCCTAAATCTAATAAGCAAGTTAAGGTTTCAATAATCCTCTGTCAAAGAGATTAAAATTACTTGATGCGCGATGTATATTACAATTTTAGGTTTCAAATGTTTATTGCTCTTGACTTACTAATTACTGGCTGATTATCCATATCTTAGTAGAATAAATACATTTTTTTTTCTGAAGCAATACATAAACCAAAAATAATTGCCTTCCCCCCACATTAGCTAGAAAATAGCACTTGTATGCTTAATTATCAGTATTTTTAACAGTAAAAGAAGTAAAAAGTTTTGATTGTAATATTCATGCAGAAATAATATGTTTCAGAATATAAGGGAATAACTTTTAAACCTTATACTCAGATTGCTTGTTTAAAGGTAACAGAACAAAGATAGTATATTGGAGTAATCTTTTGTTTATTGGGATAATAGTCTTAACTTTTAAAGATATACTTCAAAGAAAGCTGAAGTTACGCGATGCGAGTGAAATTTCAACGTGAAATGGAAGTGTCGATTAGTATTACGTCTGAAATTGGGGCTATCGGAATGGCATTTTTAAAGGTAATCTAGCAAATTGGTTAAGTTATTGGAATGGCAGTGTTCAGTGTCTATCAAGCCTCGCCCTCTCTCCTGATTTCATTGAAGATTTGGACTTCAGACCTTTACCGTGAAAGAAACCATTGCGTTCTGTAAATGTTTTTTAACAACGCACCTTCAGGAAGTTTCCAGCTTGTGAAAGATGGCGTACGTCCAGACTTGTTGCTTTGACGTAAGTACCTCATCCACGACTATTAGAAACTTTGTGTAATCTTGAAAAATATTGATCGTTTCTTCCATTTAAACTTAGAAACACAACTAAGTAAATTGCAAAAAAAAAGAAAGAAAAAAAAATGCGCTCAGCTACATTTAGATTTGGTAATTCATACACAAATTGGTTGCTGTTATTTGAACGATTAGAATTGCGGATTCGTCTTTAATTGAACTGAATAAATATTTTATTTATTTTGCAATTTAAGTACTTTAATTCTACTTTTTTATGTAAAGACAAATGCCATAAAAATGTTTGTGAAGCAAAACTTTAATGCTGTGTAAATTAATTAATGGTCCTTTATTACCTTAACGTTTAATTCTAATCTTTTAATTACAATTA
The DNA here is from genome assembly GCF_026930045.1 of Uloborus diversus. NCBI lineage: Eukaryota > Metazoa > Arthropoda > Arachnida > Araneae > Uloboridae > Uloborus > Uloborus diversus. The sequence goes on from NC_072734.1 coordinate 38,507,871, forward strand.
TTTTTACATATAGTACTTGATTGCTTAATATTTTTGCAAAAACTTTAGTCAATGTGAGCATTTGTGTTATAGACCAGCGGAGGTGAACATTTTTACGACCGGAGGCCTCATTAAAATTCTGCAGCAATAAAAGAGTTCGTATAAGTTTAAAGAATAGCAATTCAACGCGTACCCATAAGTAGGTAACAGAGGAAAAAGCATTTTTTAAATGTTTAGTAAATTTAATTGCTGTGTAATGTTGTATCAGTTGGATATAAAATGATTTATGCATTGTATACTCGTCAAATTTAATACGTACTAACAAACCACCGACTTTGACACGTACTTCATTATAGCCTTTTAAAATTCGCAACCCTTTAAAAGGGCTGTGAATGAAAAGTAAACTAAGAGATGTATTTAGTCTGCTCATCAATATAAACGCCTCTGATTGGGTGAATATAGCTTTCGACTTTATAAATTTCATTTTAGAGAGAAAAAGTACAGCTACCAGCTCTGTCGTATTTCAAGACCCCCTGAGTGGAAATGCGGCATCGGTTAAAAAAAAAAAGCACTGATGATATTAATACATCGATCAAAAAATGTCGATGCTTTAAAACATTGTTCTGAAACGTCAGAGGTGCCCCCCAATACCCTAAAGACTCCCTTACCAGCGAGAACCCCTCCCCACAAAAGAAAACATACCCCTAAAAACATCCCCCCCCAAAAAAAATTCAATGGCACAGTCCCCTGCGACATGTCCCCCCCCAGAACATAATTTAAAAAATGATTTTAAGTGAGAATTGAATTCTCACTTAAACTTTAGATATTTATTGAAACCTAAGAATTTTTATATTCATAAAGTTGATGATGATGATGATAAAAATGAATTTTTACCGTTGAAATATAAAGTAATACAAAGGGATAACTCAGGCATATATTTAAAAGGCAAAACGTAGAAATTTCAGCACAAAGTAATGGGAATAATTTTTAATGCCTTTAAATTTACTACCTGAGTAATAGAAAACTAAAAATGAGTTATTTAATGATTTTAGAAATTTGTTATATATAAATAACTAGGTACTGCAATGAAAGCGAAAAAATAATTGTAAAAATAAATTGTTGTTCTGGTACACTTATTTCCAACGGTACTACAAAGTAGACTTGTGCAAATATTTTTATTGAAAACGCAAAATAAGAGGCGGCGATTGGGACTGAAAAAGGGGTGGGAGGGGGTCAAAAAATAAATAAATAAACGGTAACTAAAAACCATAGGATTTTTATAGCAGCAGCAAAAAGTGAAAGAATTTAAAAGAAAGAAAAAGAAAAATAGTACAAAATTTTGCTAAGGTTGGTTTTGAGAGCATATATGAGTGGTAATTGACACAAATTTAACGTTCTAAGTTTCGTTTTTCTTAAGATTTTGATGAATTATGTATATAATAACTTTCCCTGAAGAAACACTTAGACATGAATTAGACTGACCCCATTATTTACCCCGAAGTATTTTGAGCTGTTACAAACACTTAGTAATATTTTCATTAAGGTATGGCTTGTTTAAGTAAAATAATTTAAATTTATTTAACAATGAATACATAAACTAAAAATTACTGCTTGTGCTAAATAATGTTTCGTAAACACATATACAAAGTAAGACGAATAAATATGTTCTAAAAATTTCGACATTTCTGCTTTTTTTTTAATAATTTCAAGTTTTTGGCTCTTTAATTGGAAAATTAAATAAATAAATGAGCCGTTAAAAGAGGGGGGGGAGACGGTTGCTCCCCGAATCGCCGCCACTGCACAAAATACATTTAAAGATATGGGGAAAACTTGTCTTGAGTGATGCTCAATATATTCTAGTTCAGGGATTCTCTCCCGTTGGTCCCGCGGACCGTCGTCGATCCGTGATTGACAAAACAATTGACCGTGATTTTATCTTGTTCTGGTTGAAAAATGTTCCTTCTTCAAGAAATAATAATTACATTTATACGAAGTTAATTTTGTTTTTAATTTTCACAATTTTCTCTTATTTTTCTCACAGGTTGATTTACTCTTGTATTACAAGTACAATAATCTACCTCTACATTTAAATATTTTCGTAATTAGTTCAGAATAAAAGCATTTCAGTTAACTTATGTTCAAATTCTTTATCCCCAATCTTTTTTTTTTGCAAAAAATAAAAAGAAACTTTCACCGGTTAGTGATTTTTTTTAACGTATTTTTACCGGTTTATAAGTTTGGAAAAGTTGAGACACTCTGTTCTAGTTAACAGTGAGCTGAAAATAAGGATTGTTAACTTTCCTCCTATATAAATCTACTTTCGATAACTAACATTTAAAAAAAAATCACTCTTTCCAATGTTATGGATGTCACGAGCACTGCATAATGATTCAACTTTCGTCACAATTGTATTTTTACTGTTAATGAATGGAAACAGGGCCGTATAGTTGGAAAAAAAATATTTTGGGGCACTCGGCTTTTAAGGGGACAAATGTCATGATTGACTAATTTTTGGTAAGCCAAAAAAAAAAAAAAAGTCAGTTTAGATTACTATTATCCAACTTTAATTTGAAAACCTGACACTTATTTATTTATTATTTTATTTTAAGAAGCAGGTTCGAAACAATTTACATGAAATTTACACACTAATAAGTCAATTACTTCAGGGAATGGCGACCCCAACCCCAGCATTGAACAAATAAAAAAATTTTTTTTTCATAGTGTTTTTGGTTCAATTATAAAACATTGACATTGAAAAAACACCAAAAGCATAATATCGATATTTTTACAAGAGCATCGATGTCGCAATATTCCACTGAGTTTTTTGATGTGCTGGAAATCCTGTGATGCATTTGAGAAAACCGAAAAGTGGGCAACATCTTTCCTATACTAACAGTTGTAAGTGAACTAATTAATCGGTGAAATACATTTTGTGGATTTTTAAAGAGTCATACGTCTATCGCCCGTCAAAACTCCAAGCTGTCCGCGTTCGGATTTCTAATTTATTTTCCCCATTTCACTGTCTGCGAAAAGTGCCTTCCTGATTTATCACTCAAGATTGTCTTCGTTACTCATTAGGGTAGCATCTTTCTCCCTCAGATAGTGATAAGGCAGCGCATCAAAAATAATAATCATAAAAAAAAAAAAGAAATTTGAATTTGTTTCTGAAAATTAGTTTTTCGCGAGTGAGAATTACAGCCAAGTTATTAACCTTCATCTCCTAATGTCATAATTTTTGCAAAAGTTTTTGTTAATCTTTTCAAATTTTTTATCCATCTTCTGATTAAACACTGTTATAATTTCCTGATTCAATAACCTTTTACTTTTTTCGCAGCAGTTTATTACGTGAATATGGGCTTTTGCTCGCGTGAACTGTATTTTTGGAAAAAATAAGAGACGACAATGAATCAGTTATAAATAAATTGGTATTTTAATTACAAATGTGTGATTTCATTTTAAAAAAGAATGCCGCAGAACACTTTGAGACATTTTTTTTTTGGAACTTGAATGTATTGAAAGGTAGAAATTTTGCAAATTGTTTGAGTTATCATATATTCTTAGATGGTTTTTAGTTCAACGGATATTACAGCCGAGTTTTAATTTTTGCTTAAATGGCGAAATAGAAATAGCATAGTTTCATGTGTTAAATTTTGAAAGATAGTTAATTCTTTAAAATCATTGAAGTTCTTGACAGAATTTTTTTATTATTATTTTTGGTCCAAAAAAAAAAAAAAATAAGGCTGCATTTCTGATGAATTTTGTCAAGGTTGTATGATTTTTTTTGAATGTGATATTCAACAGAAATGGTCATTTGATTGGTCTGATCTGTCACAAACAATACTTTACTCCTTACACCAAGCTGATGTCGTAGTGAGATCAATAAGTAATCTTCTTGATTGCTCAAAACAACCTGTCTGCGTAAAGTTGATGGAAATAATTTATCCAGAAAAACAAATGTTGCTACAAAACAATACCTACGTTAAAAGAAGTTGTCAATGAGCGTCGGTCTTGATGAAAACTTCTTACTTTTTAAGAAAACAAGCTGAATTAATCCAGTGTTCAAAATTAAACTTATTTTAAAATTAATATAATGCCACAAAATGTATACATTCAGTACGAGGGGAGAAGGAGAAAGCTCTTAGAAACGACTTCGAAAATCAGTCTGTGTACAGGAAAAAATGTTCTGCCACAAAATATTTAATGAAAAATAATGGTTCGAGACATAACCAAAGGAAACAATTTTTCAAAAAATTTTTTTTTCCGCGAAATTATTTCACGCGGATTGAGGTAATCAATGAAATTGAAATTAAAAAAGAAGTAGAAACAAAAATAAATAAATGAAATAATAAGTAAATAAATAAATAATACGTAAATAAAGAGTAAGTAGTACTGCTGTAAAAACTGCTAGCACTTTTATTAATATGATTAACATTCATTTCAGTTGTGAAATTTACAAAAATTGGTATTATTTGACCATCTTTTTGAAGGAGCAGCATTTTTCAGTAATTGAAAAATATATAAGATTAAATAAAAAGAGGTTTAGCAATAAATTCATTAATCGTATTAGGAAGATCTGAATTTCTAAGTAAAGTTTTGATTATATTTTAATTATTGAAAATCGATTGAATGTAAATTTTTGAGGACATTTAATCACCTAAGACTTAACAAAATATTGGACTTACAATTGGACAATTTTTGGACAAAATGTAAAGCTGTATTGTTCTGATGGTGGGATCTTTAACTTGTTTAAGGTTGTTTAAGATTTGAGTTCTAAAATTTCCCCTTTCTCGATATGCTTCATAAAAACGAATGAGATGCTCTACTCTTTGTAAACAGTATTTTACACATTAGTATTTAATTTCTTAATAAATAAATAAATAAATAAATAAATAATGAATGAATGAAAGAAAGAAAACCCTATGATGTGGTATTTATTACTGCAAAGAGGAGTCTGAATAAACCTGTGACTGATGTTCCGCGGGAGAAATCTTTTCAAAGATAATTTAAAAGGAATTATGAATTTTTGGATTCATTTTTTTCTTGTCTCCGCCCATGCAAGTAGGTTGTTTACGTGGAAAAAAAGATCAGAAAACACCGTAATTCAAAAAATGTGTTGATTTTTGTCCATTACTTTTCCAGATCTTTTGAAACATCAAGTAGTATAGAAGCAGGTATCTTGCTTACAAAGAGAAGGTAAAAATTTAAAATTTTAAAATTGGTCGAAATGAAATTTCTTAAAATAACTCTTATAAAGTACAATTATTTTTACATACTTCAATGTAAATAATTTTTTAATGATTATTAAGGAAATTTTCTGCCTTATTCTTGTACTGAAATGAATCTGAAATCGGTATCAGTAGACAATTACTTTGAAGCAGAAGAAAAAAAAAATCATAGGATGTTTTGGTTCATAATCCTCGTGATGCTTTTGGTGATTGTAACATAAAGTTTAATGTAATAACTAGCTCGCAAATAACTATTAGAAGCTCTTGAAGTAATTACAAAGTTAACGAAATGTTCTATTTCTTACCTCTGGATATTCGATTTTCTTCATAATCCACCGCAGAATTGTACCTCTTATTGGTGATCAGGAATGCTCGAGGCATTTTCGCATATCACAGAAAATTAGTCCACAAAAAAACTTCTTTCACATCAATAAAAAAAAAGTGCTGAAGTCCAACACTGCAACTGTTCTCACAGCATGCATTCAAACGGTGCCGGCTTAAGTCTTCGGTGTTTCCTTCTGTGCCACTTGGCTGATGGAGAGACAGTGACTGTACTTTTAAAACTCACTGAAGATGCCAAGAGCAGGAGGATGGGCAAGCGTAGGAGGGGTGGGGGGTATTCACGGGGTTGTTGCGCCACGTGGGTAAAGTTTGAGGGGGGTCTGCTTCCGGTTAAAAGAAGATGGGACTCCCCTTTTCTTCCTTGGTTCTTCCTGTCTTACTCGTCCATATTCTTTTTTTTTTTTTTTCTTTCTTTTCGAACATTAATTTTTACTCGGAGATCTTTTATTACAGAGGCAACCTATGCTCCACGCAGTTGTTGTGGTCTTAGTTTTTATTTTTTATTTTGGTGTCGCATGTCTCAACAAGTGGTGATTTTTTTTTTGCCGTCTTATCTTCCATCTGTTTTTGATAGCTCGCTCGTTGCATCGCATCCAAACTTTGATAACGCTTTGATGGTCAGAAGCAGCTGCAACAGTTGATGCAAATAGTAACAAGTTAATTTTACTGCAAAATACTCACTTTTCAAGGCGTTAGTAGTTAATTTTTCATCTGTGTAAGCACGCATAAACTAAATATTTTTCATCAAATCTTTTACTGCGTAAAATTATTTCTTCATTACTTCATGAGAGTCTTTAATGGAGTAGTGCTGGGCACTGTGCGGCAATTCAAATATTTCAGCAAACATCTTTAGAAAAAACAGGAGAATTTCCAAATTCTTTGCAGTTCTTCATGGAATATTTACTGGACAATATTTACTGCAAAAGACGATCAACTACTTTCTAAATTCTCAGTATCTCTCATTCCACAAATAAATCATTGTGTTGCCATTTTCAGCATAAAGTAAAAACTTCAAATAATTTCTAAAAAAAAAAAAAAAAAAAAGATCTTCGGCAATTTGAGAAATCAGTTAACGACAAAAAGTTTTTCTTTTTCTGTGAACGAAAAATGCTCCAGTGGCAACAGTCGATTAAATAAATTTTGAAAGAAAAAAAGACAAATTCTCTCGAATCAGTAATTACATGAATGAAATCATGAATTATGAAGCAATAAATATTCGGTGGTTTAGGCTCTTGGAGCTTTTCTCCCTCCCCCCTTGACATGGGTTGGGTAGGAATTTTTTTTTTCACTTATTACGATAACTTTTTACCCAATTTTCAGTTCTAGGGCTGGAATACGCCATGTTGCTGCGATTTCAGAAATTAGCCGAAGAGGTAAGACGTTTCAATTTTGCGCGGACAAGTGATGTGTCATTGGACTTATACGCCCTAGTGTATATTCTTCGGAATAACGATAATAATGTAAAATATAGTTTACACAACGTTTAAGCAATGAAAGTAGTTTTTGCAAAAATCGAAAGACATACAGTGGCTCCCAAAAGTGTTCGTACACCTACGACTTTCAATGAAATAGGACCCTATCCATTAGTTAGGATTAATATTTCGGAATAGGTATTTAATTATAAGATCTATGATCAATTTTCAACAAAACGACATAAATTTAAAAAAAAAATATTAAAACTTAATTTTTTAAAAATCAAAAACCGAAAAGTGCCTGAAATTTTATCTTACAAAAGTCTTCGCACACTTTAAAAAATGTCTATATATTATTGAACAATCTAACTTTTTATTAAGTTATTATTTAGTAGAATATCATGCAGTATCAATAACATCTTTTAAACGTCTGGGAATATATCTCATTCTTTTTTCTTTCTTTTTTTGCGTAATTTCTGAGTAAGTGTTCAACCACACTTCGAGTCTTATTGTTACTAGCTCTATTTTCGTTTCAAAGCCGTATTTTCGTAATCTAGCCTCCAGATATCTCTAAATATGCCACATTAAGTACAAATCTGGAGATTGAAGGGGTATTTTCTAAACTTTAGGACAATTTTTGAGGCACTAGACGCAAACGTTGAAAACCGTGTGCTTCTTATCGTTGTCTTAAAAAAAAAACAAAGTTGTTTCCGATAACCAAACTTTTGGCTAATAGTTTAAAATTGGTTTTTAAAATATTTAAATGAACAGCATGATTCATTATTTCAGCAAAAAAATCCAAACTACCAAGTCCTGGTGCTGATATGCATCCTTACACAAGAACGCCTTCACAGTCCTGATTAACTGGTTCAACTAAGTTCTTAAGATTAAGTTCTTAATTTTGTCCTTCTATTCACAATCATATAACGAGCTGATGTGTGCCTCACATGACTTCCTTTTACTCCATTTTAATGTCATTTTCCCATTATTGGCAATTTTAATGTGATTCAATAGTTTAATCTCTAAATATTAAAAACGATGGCCAAATTAAAACCAGATAAAAAAAATCGCCAAATTTTCCACCAAGTTGGCGACAAAACTTGGCGACCAAAAGACTGGCGATATATCGCCAAGTGTCCGCCAAATTGTAACACCACTTAAGTTTGCATTGATATTAACAATGATTTCCCCCCAAAAAGGTGCAAAAGACCCCCTTAGGAACATCCGAAAGCAACCAAAAGGGGAGGTGCACAACTAGACCCCACTACGAGTCTATGTACCAAATTTCAACTTTCTAGGACATACCATTTTTGAGTTATGCGAGATACATACGCACATACGCACATACACACATACGCACATACATACAGACGTCACGAGAAAAGTCGTTGTAATTACCTCGGTGATGGTCAAAATGGATATTTCGCGTGTCTATACATTCTTAGGCACTTTTCCGCATGTGGTCGAATCGAAAAAAAAACTCAACATTCATTTGGGGGTGAGCAAAATGGAAATTAAGGGCGATTTTTGAGTGAAAATTTTTTCGCGAATACAATACTTCCTTTTTTGTAAAAGGAAGTAAAAATTTAACCGAAAATGTTGAATTCATTTTTATCTGTAAGTAAGACGTAATTTCAAAGCGTTTTGAGCTTATTTATCACTGATTTTGTGACGAAAAGCGTAAGCTTTCTGTTTTTTGCACGGCCAAGAAAATTTCTGCTGGAAGAGGTCCCATTTAATCCAGCTAATCAGAGAACTTGGCGAACAATTTTAGGTGAAAATTAAATGTAAAAATTTTCATTTAACTCTGCAGAAACTTTTACAGCACTCAAATGTGTCTTTTTCGTAATTTTTTTAACTGTAAATCTCCGATCATACTTTGTCAATTTTGCCGGTTGACCTTTTCTTACCTTGTTTTCGGTCCGATTCTTTTCTTTAAAGCATTTTATCAAGCACTTGAATATAGAATGAAATAAATTAACTAGTTTAGAGACATTTCAAACCAATTTACCGGTACTGTGAGGAAAAAATTCAAATTTCGAATGGTGTTTGTGGTTTTTTACGATTACCAGCCATTTTAAAGTAATAAGCACAGTATTAAGGAATCAATAAACAAAAAATTAAAATCAAATGACTTTTAAGGGTCAACATAATGCAAAAACAATAAAAAACGATATATGATATTTTTAATCATGAATTTATTCGAAAATATTTGAGTGTACGATGACTTTTGTGGCATATGATTTCTCTGTCTCTTCGTTTTTTGACCCATTCAAAAAGAAGATACGTCAATATTTTAAAAAGAATACAGGGTTTTATTAAGAATGACATAGCAATGATGTGAAAAATAATTGGATTTCATATTTGAATTCAGTTTCACGTTATTTTGGTTTTACTAAAAAATTTCAAAGTGTACGAACACTTTTTGGAGCCACTGTATGTCAAGCCAGGGTTGCCAGACGTTCCGGATTTCAAGGGACAATTCACGTATTTTGAAAAATTGTCCCGCGTCCCAGGGAATTTCCATACGGGACGGCTAAAGTCCCATATTCTAGCTGATAACAATATTTTACACAACGAAACACTATTTTAAGGGAAACAATCAACGGTAAAATTAAAATTTTTAACCCCCCCCCCGATTGAGTCGCAAATGTAGAATCAAGAGGGAAAATTGAAAATAATTTTAAAAGCCTTATATTATCCAAAATCAATGTCAAGTATTTTATTTGCTATTAAAGAGAAACTGGCAACAAATAAACAATTTTAAATCATTACGTTTTATTTCCATGTGGGCCAACAATGAATTCGGTGATCAATCGCGTGAATAAAGGCTTAACCGTTATTAAAATCTGCTTTAAAAAACGTTATAATTCAAATTCTATGAAACATGGATGTTCCAAACACATTCTGTCAGACACGGAAAAAAAATCTCTTTATTTTGGTGTTAAATTTTAAAATTTTTAACTATGTTTTCACTGCAAAATTCGCTAAAAACCTTTTTGAGGTTTTAAATTAATATCTTCGTTAATTAATGCCATCCAAAGATGCAAAGAACACTCTCGATCAACTCTCCTTTCAAACAAATGTTTTTTTTCTTCAAAATCGGTTCATCCGTTTAGGCGCTAGAGTGCCACAGACAGACGCACATATATGTCAAACTTATAACCCCCTTCCTTTGTGTGTCGGGGATTAAAAATAAAGTAAAACAAAAAATGTGAAATAATGAGCAATAAGAAAATCATGTGGCAGCAAACGCAAAAATTGTTTCCGTTTTGAATTGGTTTGTATGTTTTTGTTTTGCAATAGACCATTAGGAACCGAAAGGGTGCCCACCTGGGGGGGGGGGGGGGAGGTCATAGCTCAGACTGCGCCATTGAAACTTTTACGGGGGGGGGGGGGTGTTTTGAGGGGTATTTTTCTCTTTTTGGGGAGAGGCTCTTTCTTTTTTTTGGGGGGGGGGTTCCACGATATTGAGGAGGTGCGCCCTTGCTCTTGGCGGGGGGGGGGGCACCCCAGAGGAGTCGAATGGTTCTACTTCTTTGCTCATTGACTAATATTGGAAATATATCTCTGCGCATGCGTCGTCATTCTCAATGAAAACGATTTTTTATACTTTGATAGACGACATTTTGTGAAGTTTAATGCTCTGTTGGATTGAATTTACAACGACGTTTCAAAAATATCCCCCTCCCCTTTTTCACATCTAGAAGCCTGTCCCGTATTTACTGTTCTAAAATCTGCCAACCCTGAAGACATTTCATAACTTTTTCATTTGAGTTGAAAAAAAATTTTCTAGTATAATGCGTGATCAAAATAACCACCCTAGTAACAGAGCCACTACAGTATTCGCAGGGTCGATCCTAGCAGGTGTGCAGCGTGTGCGCCGCACATGGGTGGCTAAAGCAAAGGGCAGCCGCAGGCCGCATTATATAGTTCTTATAATCAAGCAAAATTCCTCAAGAATTTCGCACAAGATAACTTATAATAAGTCGAATAAATATGCTGAATTTTAAATGTTCAATTATCAAAGTATGTGTCGATTTCTCGACAGCATAGCATAGTTTAAGGAAAATATAATGTTAGGGAACATTGTGTTAGTTTGTTGTCCATTAATATCTACTCTTAACACACATGCTTCATTTGGTTGCAAAATTTGTGGCAGAACCGGTAATCAGGCATGGATACAGGGGAGGGGAAATGAGGGAAATGCCCCCTCCTCCCTCCTGAAGCATGAAAGGGTGCCTTCTAAAAGGAGCACCGAGGGCGGCCACTAATGTTTACTCTCAAGCTTTTATAGACCTAAACAATGAAAGCACATTTTATTTATAAAAAAAGTTATACTGATTAGATACCCTCGCAAGCATTTCAAACAACAAACTCTGTATTCCACAATCGTGAATGCGTGGAGGGAAAGTGGAAAATTACGACGCCCCTCAGAGTCAAATATACACTCCAGCTTGTGAAAATTGCAACACCACGAAGGACTTACGCGAGTGAGCTGAAAATTGCAAGAAATATAAAGTAGGGCATGATATGCAAATGATTAGAATTGCAGACCGGTAGCGCATGCGTATACTGAGCAGCGCCCTCTGAACGGCCAGTTGAACCGAATATAAATAGACGGCTGTAGCGAGGCGAGTATGATTATCGGTGGTTATATGCTAGAGTAAACGTTAACTGAATCTTTACTATGCCTCTTCGACGAAAGAAAGCGAAATTTGAGCAAATTTCGGAGTTTGAAGGGGGCAGAATCGCCGGCCTTCGTGATGCTGGATTGTATTATCGTGCAGTAGCCGCTCGTGCGCAGCGTAAAGCAGCACAATCATGCGTGTTTGGAAGCAGTGGACGGACGAGGGTCAGACAGCTCGGAAATCCGGGAGTAGACACCGAAATGTGATGTCAGCTCGCGATGACAGACACCTGGTGCGTATGGCGCTGACGGACCGCACAGCTTCTTCTAGACAATTGGCAGTACAGTGGTCAACAGCTTCATCAATTCGGAGACGTCTGCTGCAGCGTGGGCTGCGCGTAAGGATTCCTTTATACAGGATTCCTCTCACGCAAAACCATCGCCGCCTGCGGCTGCAGTGGGCCAATGTGCAAAGGAGCTGGCGTGCTGATTGGCAGCAGGTCGTTTTTTTTCCACGAATCTCGCTTCAATGTGTAGCACCACGATGGCCGAATTCGTGTCAGGCGCTATGCCGGTGAACGGTACATTCCGGAGTGCATTATTGAACGCCACAGTAGACGAACACATGGAGTTATGGTCTGGGGTGCCATAGCATATCATGAACGACCACAATTGCTGCGAATTGTGGGCAATTTGAACAGTACCCGATATATAAACGAAGTTTTACAGCCCCAAACCGTTCCTTTCCTGCAAGGATTGCCAGGGGCTGTATTCCAGCAGGATAAGGCCCGTCCACATGTCGCCAAGACTGTCAAATCCTGCCTTGATTCGCAGCAGATACAGCTTCTTCCTTGGCCTGCATATTCCCCGGATATGTCACCGATTGAACATGTATGCTTCTTCTGCAGACGTATGGATCTTATCAGATAGCCCCAGTGCCATCCAACATTTAAGTACCTGGTCAGGAGTTGATGATAAGACCTCTGTCTCAATCCTTTCTTCTCTTAAAGAGCTTACCCAACGGCAGGAGATATTCTTTCAATGAATCCGATCTCACACTGATATATAGGGAATGAAATTGCAGATACTTTGTCGAAGAAGGTGTCTGAAGTGCCAGTGACAAGTAGTACTTTGACCTTCACAGAGATCTGCTCCAAAACAAAAAACTGAAATCGGCACCTGTGGAAGACCCCTCCGACTCACTCATGGTATACTAGTCAGGCTCCGGGTGGTGCTTTTAACATCAAGGTGGATAGAACTACCCAGTCTGCTATTAATAGATTTGCAATTGGTCATATTAAGAGCCTTTCTTTTGATAAGGGGCAAAAATTATATTTGATGTGTCCCAAATGCAACTTACAACAGGCCTCTCCAGAACATCTGTTGAACTGCGCGGGCTTTAGCAGGGAGGACATATATTCTAGTCCTCTTCTGGTGTTTGACTTTTTGAAGGTTTTTGGACTCGTGGACCTGATCTAGCCTAGCGGCTAGATCAGGAGGGATAAGACAACAACAATAACCAAATTCATTGTAGGCCGACAAGGAAATAAAATGCTATGATTGAAAAATTTCATCTGTTGCCAGTTTCTATTTAATAGCAAATAAAATACCTGACATTGATTTTTAGCCTACTTTCCGAGTAAAAGTCAGAAAAAGAAGAAAAAAGCATGAAAGAAGGCTTAATACATCATAAAAATATCGCGAAAAACAAAAAAGGGTCAAAAATAAATAAAATAATTAAATAAATATCGAAAAATTAAAAATTGGAAAGTAGGGCATTGAGATGGGAAAAAATGTCTGTCGGTCTGTCTGTCTGTCCTTCCCTAATAACTTTTGATGAATAGTCCGATTCGAACAAACTTTTTTTGTTCGAAAGATCTCGGCGAGGATACCTCATTCCCATATTTTACTTTTTCATTTGAACTATTTTTTGTTCAATTTTGAACAGTTAAAAAAAACTTAACATTAGCGCCTACGGGGAAATTCAAGGCAATTCCGAACTATGAGGCGAATTTGCTTCAAACAAACTTTTTAGGTAAAAGCTTTTGATGAAAAATTTGTATATAAATTATTTTTTTGATTTGAACAATTTTCCGTTCAATTTTGAACAGTTCAAATCCCTTAACATTAGCGCCTACGGGGAAACTGAAAGACAATGTAGATTCCGTACTTGAAGACGGATTTACTTCAAACAAATTTTGTTGGAAATAGCTCTTGACGCCAAACTCCAGACTCCGACTCCGAGAATTTAGGGGCACCTGACTCCGACTCCGACTCCTGTGCCCGACAATTAATCGGACTCTGGCTCCCCGACTTCGACTCTGACTTCGTAGCTTTGGCAAACGGAGGACAAACGACTGACTCCGATTCTTGGATATTCGACTCCGACTCTTTTATCTCAAAATGAGATTGACTCCGACTCCACTGCTATGGTTTTAACTGTGAAATAATTATTGTTGATATGATTTGTTTTTATTTTCACGCTAAAGTTTTAATTTAGGTATTCAGTTTTCAGCGAATAAACTCGAAGTCATGTATGTTTCTACATAAAGATATGCGCAGACGTTTTTTTTTTTTTTTTTTTGAAAATGAAAATTATTTCTTTAAGTTGACATTTTATTGTTTTTATTTATTTTGGTAAGTGCATTAATTCATTTAAAACATTATTTTTGGCAACAGGGGAAAAAGAAACGATTTTTTTTTTTTTGATATGATGTATTTATTTTAATTATTATTTTTTCGTTTTGAAAGCTGTTAAAGATTTTTTTTAATGGAAAAAAGTATATTAGCTGCTTTGTTTTAAAGGTGCTGCTGTTTTATTTGTTCGGTTTTTTTTTTATAGAAAAGTAAGGAATATTTTATTCCTAGAAATCAGCATAAAATATTTAAAAAATATGTTTGAAAAAATTTGCGATTTTAGCTATTTTTGAGAATATTGATCAGGTACTAGAAAGTAGTATGGGTATACGGGAAAGTAGGCTCATTTAGTTCTAGACAGAACTTCTTGTTAATAATTTAAGGCTTTTAAAATGATTTTCAATTTTCCCTCTTGATTCTACAGTTGCGACTCAGTCGGGGTTTCTTAAAACTTTAATTTTATCGCTGTTGATAATTACTGAATTCATTATCACAGGTTTTCTCGTGACGTCAGTATGTACGTATGTATCAGAGGTAAATTCGTAAATGTTTCAGTACCAGAAACGCCAATGGGCAATTCCACAAAACATGGGAACTTGGTGTTTAAAAAATAAAAAAAAAACTTGAAAAAAATTCCCCAAATTTTTTTGTATGTTTTCTGTATTAACTGAAGTTTACAAGTTAGAATCGGGTAACTCCAGATGAACTATTTTTGTTCCGTAAAAGGGCTTGTTTTATGAGCTTACATTTAAGTGAATTCTCTCTCCGCTACAAGCAATTTTAAACGGGCATGTTTTTATTGTTTTATTCTGTTTCTGCCAACTATTTACCTTTTCCGGAGAGATTCATTCCATAAGGAGCCAGTTATTGTAGTTGGTTATAAAGATTCTCCTAAAAATATTTGGAAGGAGTTGATTGTAAAATTATTGAATTATGTGTAACGTGAGTCACGAAATATTGAATTTTCGAATATTTCTACATTTTATAGCTTGTAAATTAAAACAATCTTGCTGTTGCTTCTACTCATTTATGTAACTAAAAAGAAATTGTAGACCAATTTTAATTTTTTTAATATTATATTTTGGAAATAAGCATATTTATCTTGTAACGTGAGTCACGCGTAATGTGCGTCACAGCCAATGCAAGATAACATTAACTTCCTAATGGTATATTATGTGCCCTAAAATATTATTTTAGGGGTTAATGGGAGGTTAGCCTTTACGTACACGCCTATATATATGATTAATAATACTACTAACATTACTTAAATAGCATAATTTTATTCGGTTTATTGTTTCATAATGTTTTAATTATTGCAAGGGTCAATATTTTGGCCCTCGAATTGCTAATCTCTTTACATTATGTGTTCTACATGAAGATTTTGTCTTCTGTACTTCTAAAAGTCTTTTCCTACCAATAAAAGAGAAGTTTTTAAACAAAGGCATGAGCAGCAGAATGCCAGCAATAGTGCCGAAAAACTGTAATGCATATAAACAGAAACATTGTCTCGAGAGGAAGGAGTACAGAAAGACGAAAGTTGCAAACGAAAGAAGTTGCCCTCAAGCAATTCAAGATAAACTCAAATATAAAGAAAGAAAACTTCAAGTGAAAAAGTGGCTAAATTTAGACTTCTTTAAAATTGCCTTAACAAGTACACAAGGAGAGGCACAGTCCAAAACAAGTAAAAATTTGTTCAACTCTCATCGCTTCAAAGCTGTAATCGCGAGAAAGTTATCCATCAGTTAATGCAATATAGATTTGAGAAGAAAATTTCAGTGTCCAGAAAACTCATCCAAAATTCTTTATCCCAAGAAAATCGAAGCTAAATGTAAGAGTTTTATGAAAGGAATAGATCAACCATATTAGCTTGAGGTAGATAAGATTTAGTTACTATGTGGAAAACTTTGAAAAGCAAGCTCAACATCTCGTTTATTCTTATTTGAACTGTTTAAAATCCACTATTCATCAGTCGTTGTAGATAAAAGTAATTTCTTTGATGAGACTACTTTTAACAGCCAACTATTATTACAACCATTACGCAGTATTAAATTTAATTGGCATTAGCTGGAATATGATAGTGTATTGTATCCTGTAAAAGTTCTCGGTTGTATCAAGATCAAGATAGAATTTGAAATCACTACGACGCAAATACGACGAATATCCTGGAAGGGGCATGAAAACAAGGAAAGAATATTTTATCCTCTAAGTTGATTAATACACTAAAAACTCATTGAATCAACTTTTATTAATTCAAGATGATATTAAACACTTGTACCACTGTTCTTTCTACAGCATAACTGTAAATTTTAATTTTTCAAAAGTTATTTTTATTAGCTTTAACCTATACTTTAATATTTATAAATTTTTAATTCAAATTCAATATTTTTAAAGTTATTAACTCATTAAAATAGGCAATTAACCATTAGTTACACCAAAATCAAGTGAAAATGCAAAAAAAAAAAAAAAAAAGATGTTTTGAAATCAGTAATATTTTTACGTCGAAGACTAAAGTTGGAAATGTAACGTAAGTCACAAAACAGCGTACCGTGAGTCACGCGCAAAATATTGATTAACATAATCAACAACTGTAGAATGAATGAAATTTTTAAGTACATCATAACTTAGAAATGTATTTTATTCCATGAATTAGTTTTTTCAGATATTATTATTTTGGAAGAGCAGAAATTTTAAAGTTTTAGTAATCCGCAAAACTTTAATTCCTTTTTTTTTTGTAACGTGAGTCACGGTACTAATTTCAGGTTTAAATACCATCCGTTTGTATTGAAATTTAAAATAATGATATCCCTAGCTTTTTACTGTATCCCAGGTGACCGTAAATAACTTTATTTAAGTCAGGTATGGTATCCCTTTAATATATATAGCATTTACTTTTGTAAAACTTCGTTAAACGGTTACGTGATTCACGTGGAATTGCCCCAATGAGAAATAATTAAATGATGATTCCTAGCCAGTTTTGTATGAAAGCGGAATTTAATTTTCTTGAAAAGTAACGGCGTTTCGGTAAATTTAAGCACCAATTCACCCCTGGTTTTAATGTATCTCGCATAACTGAAAAACTGTACGCCGTAATAAGTTAAAATTTTGCATGTAGACTGAGTGGAGTCTGGCTGTGCACCTCCCTTTTTGGTTGTGAATAGCGATTTCAAAAGAAGTGTTTACACTTTTTCTTTTTCTTTTTTTTGAGCCAAATCGGTGTACTTTTCAATGACGACAAAAAAGCATATTTTTCTCAATAATGTTCGATTCAATAGAATTCTATCTATCAGTCACGTAGCGAGAAATTTTCTTCTGGGTGGAGTAAAGGAAATTTCTGGTTGCACTTTTGGTTGATAGAATTCGTCCGAATCGAATTATCACTTATGTTAGAGTTGAATATGCCCTTGAAATGATGCTATGAATGGACGACCATCTAATGACAAATTGAGCGACAAATATTTCACTAGGAACTCTTTCTAATTTATTATTTCAATATGACTTTTCGGAAAAATTACTTCTGGAATAAAATTTTGTGAAAATCTGATTATGAGGTCTATTAAAAGCTATTCAACGTAACTTGCTTTCTTTTAGTGGCATATTCAACTCGATTGTGTTCAATTCGATGGAATTCTATCTACCAGTAGCGTAGTGAGAAATTTCAACTGCATGAGACAATGCAAATTTTTGGCTGAGCTATTGGTAGATACAATTGTATTCGATTCGATCGAATTCTGTTTGGGTTGGTAGATACAATCGTATTCGATTCAATCGAATTCTGTTTGAGTTGAATGTGCCACTTCAATTTAAAAATTTTCAGTTGTACTTGAATTTTTTTAATAATGCGATTTTTTAAAAATAAAAACACGAGTTCACAGAAATTCCTGGTCAAACTGATTTAATTATACTTTGAAATACAGAGGGCTTTTTAAAAAGTTAAATTGTCTCAAAGAAGAAATAAGTTCCCTAATGCAGCTAAAAATTAAAACACGTATTTAATTTACATTTTAAACTGTCGCACTTAGAACCTCTGAACTCCTATTTTGCAGTTTATTAAACACATCTTGTCGTAAAGTAAAATATTTTTTAAATTAACCTGTTTGACATAAATACACATTTTAAAATTTACATCACATTTCAGGAAGTAGCACTGTGGAATCTTCATCATCTTTGGGCAAAAGTTTAATGAATTGACTGTTGGTCAACTTAGACTTATTTTGTTTCGGTCGAACGTCTAATTTAATTTAGTGTGAAGAGTTCATTGTTTAAAGCCTTTTCAAAATACGAAAAAAATGAATTTCGGTTTCAAATGTCTGGAAATTTAAATACAAACGTCATCAGGAAAAACAGTCTTAGATAACTCGAACTTGAACAGAAGCATGTTTATTTCTTTCCAATAAAAGGAAATCTTGAAACGCATCTGCAGAAATCGTTTACAGCTTTACTACTAAACAGTCATTAAACTCAATATTTTTTAAATTAATTTATTCGACACATATATAGATTTTAAAATTTACATCACATTGCTGGACAATTGTATTGCAGAATCCTCGTTTTTACATGCAAGTCGATTCTATTGCAAAATTCCTTAAAAATTTAATTTATAAAAGCTATTTTATACATTTATAAACTTCATTAGTTGAACACAAATAATATATGTCACCTTTATTTACACTAAATTCTCTTGGTCACTTGAATAATATTTTTCTTGAATGAAACCCGATCCCCCCCCCCCGCCCATTTTCCCTTCCCTTTTATCATCAAATATAGCTAAAATGTTTTTAAGATATCATTTTTTTTTGTTGAAATTTACGGCGAGATTCTTCAAATACAGCTCAAAACTGTACTTTTAAAATTAAAATTTAAAACATTGAAGTTGGATATCCCTTTAAGTACCCTAAAGATGTTCTTAATTCTTCACCTCTGAGTCGTTTTCGGAGGGGATTATTCATGGAACCTCTTACCCTTATAATTTACTAATGACGGTCTAAAATTGCAAATTTAAAACTCCAGTTTAATTTTTTTTTCTAGAAAGCCCCCTCCCCCCTTTTCTTACCTTTACATTACCAAAGACAGCTTAAACGTTATTTTCAAAAATCAGCTTTCAAATCAGCTAATCAGCTTGAATTTCTCCTGTAAGTGTTATTCTTAAAATTTTTCGCACTTTTTAATAAAATACCATTTATAATGTACAATCAAAATATTCTTTAATGAACGCATTCTACGTCGAAAACTCTTTCGAATCAAATTTGTCCAAAGTAAATACGACTTTTACTGCAGGCACCAATGTTTTATTGAACTGTTCCAAATTATACTATAATATGACATATGAGGCAATGAAAAGCAAAGGGATGCAAGTGCCAATAAAAATTTGGAGATAACCAGTACAAATGATAGGCGAACTTCTCCTCAGTCTTAGGGCAAGAGATGGTACTAGTAGCTCTGGTAGTTGTGACAGCATGATTTAGAAAAAATGTTCAATGAGAGCCTACCTAGACCTTATCTTTAAACGCGTTTTACTCAAAAATTGAAAATGTCCGCTTACATCTCTTTGCTTCTCACTGCCTCATCTATACAGTAAAACCTGTAAAGTTGACCACCCTTGTAAGTTGATCACCTGTCCATCTTGACCACCAATATGCACCAAATTTGGCTGTGAATCATATAACAAACTCTTTGTAAGTTGACCACTTGTCTAAGTTGACCACTAAAGCAGTGCACCGCAAGTGGTCAACTTACATAGGTTTGTTTCACTGTATGAGGGGACGAGAGTGTTGCATCTTGGAACGTTTGTACCTTGGGACACTGCTAATTTCTATAAATCTATTTTTAGCAGCCATGTTTTTGTAATCTCTAATAGTAACATTCACCAATAAATGGTGCCATAGTAAAAATCAGCATCAAATGAGTAAAATTGACGATTTTGTGAGAGAAAGAAAATGTCATGACCCCAAAGTAAGTATTTTCTTGGTTTTTATTTCATTTTCTGTCTTCGTATTTGTAAAACCAATCAACTGAATTTTATTTTGTTATAAAAGAGAAGTACTTTAAATATTTTGGTTATGAGAAAATAATGATAATGCATTATTGGTTTTTCTTAAACTATTTGGTGATTGTACCTTGGGACAGCCTAACATATTGTACCTTAGGGCACATTCCAAGGTACAACATATGCATGGTTCTTAATTATTTCGACATGTTTATGAACATTTACGACATGTTCTAGTTTTATGCTGTTTTCTAAACACATTTAATGTTAGATATAATTCATAATTCATTATTCATAATTCATTATTTATGATTTTATTTATTGCCATAAAAAATGTTTTCTTTTGTAGTGCAAAATTGGTTTAATTATATGGCTGTTTCCTGAATCATACAGACTTTCCCTTAGTATCGCAGGATGTGACCCAAGGTACAATAGGATGTTGTACCTTGGGACAACTTGGAACTTTTACTTTAAATGGCTCGCACTATTTTATTTTCAAAATGTCTGAATTAAAAAAATATGTATGGCATAGAAATAGGTTGGAGTATTTTAATGTGACTTTTACGTTTTAAATTTGCTTCAAATAATTGCCGTTAAAAATTAAAATATGAAAAGTGTCCCAAGGTACAACATTCTCCCCTATTGTATAAATTTGTTTCGTTTTCTTTTCCCAGCTTCTCCGATTTGCAACGAAGAATTTCCTATTTTCATCAAAAGAAAGATGTAATACATGAAGGTAAGAATGTTCCTTTGTCAAACATTAAAAATTCTTAGGCGTACATCCACTAGTTTTGAACTTTAGTCACCTAGTTCAGAGTTTCTCAACTTTTTCCTTCTTTTTTGATCCTTGAACAGGTAAAAATTTGAAAAAAATCCACGGATCGGAGAGGTTTCTTTCTTTTTCTTTTTTACAAAATAAATAATCAAAACCCTGTTTGTGGAGTTAAAAAACTGTTACATTAGTTAATTGCTAGATTTTATTATATATTAAAATATAGTTGGTATAATTTTTGTATCACCAACAATAATATTCAAATGTAGAGATTTTATGTAGAATTATTGTGCTGATTCTACGTAAGAAATAATCTTTGAGAAAAACACATAAATAAAGTAAAGTAATTACAATACATATTCACTTATAAAATATCGTATAACATGCGTTTGTTATTATTTTTTTAATGTCGATTTTTTTTTCTTTGCACGAAAAAATTAAAATTTTGAAGGATTGGTGAAATTTTTCCGCAGAGATTCCCCAGTCTAGTTGAACTCTAATCTCAATGGGGTTGTTTCCTTCAGTCAAAAGTAGTATTTTTTGTCACTGAAATTGATAGAATAAGCAAAAAAAAAAAAAAAAAAAAAAAAACATGGACCCAGAAAATACTTTTATTTTCCCAACAATTATTTTTTAATTAATTTTTTAAAATGTCCGATTTTTGAAACAAGGCGTGGTCTTGATGACGTCACAAACGTTCTCCGTGAATGGCAACACTGAATGGCATTTCATCATTTGTGATGTCACACGACCGAAACGTAAACAGTGAAAGCGCGCCGATTTAAGTAATTTTTTAAAAATATTAAACATAAACAAATGATTTAAAAAATGGTCAGATCCTATGTTTTTAAACATTCTCTTTCAGAAAAAATACTTTTAAAATTTTGGAAACGACCCCATTCTGTCATCAAAACGTCCCTCCTTCTACTCTTTTTGAAAAGATAACGCCGGAATGTAAACTATTTCTGCCACGGAGGATATGATCATGATGGCAAAGACCAAGACTTCATAAGTTGGGGTTAGAATTGTTTTTTTTAAACCTTAAAAGAAGTGGTAGCACATTTAGCTAAAATTTTCCTCCTCCGATTATGACAGCTGCAAGAAGAAATATGAAATACAATTTCAAGTGTCCTGTCATTTTGCCAAAGCCAGGATGTTTAGAAACTTACAGGAGTTTAGAAAGAAAAAAAAAGGGGGGGGGGGACCACGAAAGAGGTGAAAGTGCCACCACAACAGGAAGAAGTGTGATGTCAGCAAGCGAGGGTGGTGGAAGGGAACGATCATCCCGAGAAACGATGAAGGATGCAAATATCCACCGAGAGGATCGGGAGCTTTCTTTAGGCCTCCAGCCAACGTACGTCCACGTGCGAGCGGGTATGGGGGCGGGGAAAAGCAACCGGAGATCATCCAATGGAATGCTCGCGAGCGCAAAAATAACTCTCGCTAGTGGGTTTCTACATCTGGTCCGAGCGCGTGGCTCCGCATCTTTCATCAGCCGAATCGGCCATTTTTCTTCGCTTTTCATGCGTTTCGTGCGGGGTTTTGTAACTGCAACTCGGGCGGAGGAGAGACCCTAAATTTAGGGATTAGTGTTGTGACGGGGCAGAAGCCGGGGTGAGGAGGTATTTTTGACCATGTTCGGTAATGGTCCGTGAGGTTCGCGGTGTCCATTTATATATTTGGGGAGGAGATAAATCGTTCAAGTCGTAACTTTTTGCGGTAGAATGAAATCGGTCGTCCTTGTTCTCTACCGGATGTGTGGCGGAACATGAAAATTTCTGTGAAGAATTAGTGCATTCCCAGAAAAAGTTAAATTTGCACTTTCTCCCTCACAATCTCTTCTTTTTTTTAAGGAGGCAAATTATTCCAATCTTCTTTTCTTTCTATTTTTGCATTTAAAATTGCTTTATTATCAACCATTTAGAGCAAATAATGCTAACATGAGGTCCGAAGCAGACATTTCAAACATGCCTCTTAAGTATATTTTGATTATCAAGCCAAAAAAAAAATGCATTTTCGACACGAAGTTATGAAAATGTTGTGCATACCTGGAAAAAAGTACGTAAAATGTCACAGCATTCAAGTGATGTCTAGAACACGTATGGTTTTTTCCAAGTTCAAATATTCAACAGTTGTTTTAATGTTTTTCTAAAAATATCACCTCGCCCTGGTATTTATATTTTTTTTAGTTCTTCCAACTTTCCTACAGGACACAGAGAAACAAAGTTACCACGCAAAATTTACGGAGTTTGGATCCAATTCTAAGTAGGAAACCATTGGAGAGCACCCACAGGTTAATGGGGCAGGAACGCTGCAGTACGACGTTCGGTTTCGATGTTCTTCCGCAAGGCGGAATGCCGTTCGAAATATTATTTCAAGTTAATACTCACTTTTATTTTATTTAAAAATTCCAATTTTCTTAACAATAGACTAATTTTACTTTTCAAATCTGAATCCTTCTTAAAATTGATATATTTTAAAAAATCCTTATCTTATTTTAAAGCGCGTAAGTCAAAACTTGCGCATGATGGATGAGGATGAACTATTCAGCTGAAATGTTAAAAGTACTGTCAAAGCATAGTAATTTTCAGCAATTACATTACATGAGGTCATGAGAATCAAATCTTTTTTCCCCCTTGGAGAGTCCCCCCCCCTCCCCTTTCTATATACATCGATGAGCAACAGTACGAAAACAACGATGGTTTAATAAAAACTTTGAAGGAAATAATTTCACTGACAGAGACACCACTGGTGGAGTCGTTGGGAAAATGACCGACTACGACTCCTAGAATTTTAAGGCATCCGACTCTTTTACCTCAAAGATAGGCCGACTCTTATTTCACTATTCCGAGTCCAGAACTACATCACCAGAAATCACCAACACAGCTCAGTGCAACAACTATCAATAATCTTTTTGAAGTTTCCGTCAATTAAATTTTGGAAGCTTCATAATTGGGAATATTTGTTATGCAACTAAAAATCAAAATTCCAGCAAAAGTTTGCAAGAAAAATTGAAGAATATTTCTAAAACATGCTTTAAATATTGAGCGATCTGAAAAAGAAGCGTGACTTGAAATGACGTCACCTGTACCTTCAAACCTCAAAGCTCAAATTTACAAAATTTCTGATTTTATTTAGATTTAGTGCTAAAGCTAAAAATCTTTAAAGACAGAAACAGAAACTAGATTCTGGGAGCGCTAATGAAATAACATTTAAAAGTTTTAAATGGAAACAGTTTCTGATACTTTTAGTGATAAAAATTATCAGTCTTCAAACTGCCAAAAACATGGAATGTGTTGAATTTGAATAGTAAGTTAGGGAAGAATAAACTGTAACTTATTCTGAGTAAATTTTATGTCGTGTATAATTTAGTTATATACTATATTTCATTAAGAACATGCAAAGATAAAATAATTAACACCTAAAAATAGGGCTGACACAAGTGAAACCAAAATCAGATTTTTGCAACTTTAACATCGTACTCCAGTAATTTTGTCTATTAAAATTTTTTCTCCATTGCATTTTTTAAAGGGAGGTTTAAGGTGAATTCTAATTTTCGCTGATGTGCTGAAAGTTTTGATGGATTTTAACTGTGTGCCATGCCATAAGACATAAAAAAAGTTGAACATTTTCCAAACATTGAAAAATCATGTTTTCATTAAAAAAGATAAAACTCACAGTTGCCATTGTTGAGTTTACTCGGCAGGAATTAATATTTGTTACGTTTTAGAAGCTTGATTTTATCATGCCCCTCTCTCTCCATCTGTAAGAATACCAGCGTTACTATTTAAATTTATCGTCTGCTGCGCTTTACATTTATTATTTATCAGTTTATAATCGTCTGCTACGTTTTCTATTTATTTTCATTATTTAATTTAATCATCGTCTGCGCTATTTATTGTTTCATTGAAACGGCAACGATAAAAGAAATTAGAAAAGTTGAAATGTTTTGATGGGATGTGAAGGGTTTTTTTCTGGCTAAGAATATTATTCGGTATTTTACGCAAATATGTAATTAATTTTTTTTTTAAACATACAATATAAAACGGGGGGAGTCTGATTTTATTTACTGGAGAGCTGAAGTAGGGGACTGTGGGGTAAAGTGAAATGGTTAAAATGACTGAGCGTTTTCAAAATGAACAAATTGGAAATCTATTTTGTAAATTACAGTTCATAAAGGAAGAACATTATATTTCATAGTAAAACTTACATTGAAACAGTATTTTTTATTTTTGGCAGTAAATTTGTTCCTTCAAAAAAAAAAAAAAAAAAAAATAAATAAATAAATAAAATAAAATAAAATAAAAAAATATATAAAAAATAAAATAAAAAAATATATAAAAAATAAAATAAAAAAATATAAAAAAATAAATAATAAAAAATAAAAAGTGAATTGTTTTCACTTTTTTCTATGGGGCAAAATGAAAAAATGAAACATTTTCTATTCAATTATAGAAAATATTTCCGATCTAATGAATCAGTAAATATAAGGTTTAATGAATAAAAGAAAAGATACTGAAACAATAAACTGAAAATTAAATTAGTTAGCTAATATATGAAGAAAAATAAATGAACAAGTGAAAGAGTGAATGAATAAGAAAATAAGTAAATGAAAATGAATAAATGAATGAATTACTAAATGGAGGAATGTAAATGAACGAATTAATAAATAAATGTGTTAGTGATTTAGTAAATGAATAGACGATCCAACAGAATAAACTATTCCACTTTATTCAGTAAGTTACCGCCCTATAGCCAGGGCTAAGGCAGAAATACATGAAATACACCTCCAGCTCAGTCAATTCCAGGCGAGGACTGCAGTTTCGTGCTTATTAGCACTCATCAGCCCGGCATAGGAGTGACTGAGCTGGAGGTGGAAAACCTCTTAAGGAAGCCTAGAGTGTCAAACAAACTGGTAGCTAATTCAGAATTAGCAATGTCCAAACGAGTGACCGAAACAATGGTTCGGTTCAACTCGAATATTGCAGGCAAGGCAAGGTATATTCAGTAAGTTACCGCCCTATAGCCAGGGCTAAGGTAGAAGGAACTCTAGGATGCATTAAGAAGTTTTTCACCTCCAACTCAGTCACTCCTATGCCGCGCTGGTGAGTACTAATAAGCACGAAACTGCAGTCCTCGGCTGGAATTGACTGAGCTGGCGGTGTATTTCATGTATTTCTGCCTTAGCGCTGGCTATAGGGCGGTAACTTACTGAATATACCTTGCCTTGCCTGCAATATTCGAGTTGAACCGAACCATTGTTTCGGTCACTCGTCTGGACATTGCTAATTCTGAATTAGCTACCAGTTTGTTTGGCACTCTAGGCTTCCTTTAGAGGTTTTCCACCTCCAGCTCAGTCACTCCTATGCCGGGATGATGAGTGCTAATAAGCACGAAACTGCAGTCCTCGGGTGGAATTGACTGAGCTGGCGGTGTATTTCATGTATTCCACTTTACCCCGCATGTACTTGATTGATTGCAGAAAATATTAAAAACACAAACAAGCTTAATATCTTATCAAATAAATATTTCATTGCTTATTAGAAGTTCTCAATTAATATTTAAAATGTTAATAACCAGAACTTTATAATTTTATAATAACAAAAATAATTTTTGACTTGCAATAAAATATTACAAAATGAGTATCAATTTTTGAAAATTGCCTGTATTATCATTTGCTTTAATCATCAGTGATATTTTTTTACTAACTGGAATAGATTGCACGTGCTGCTATATAGTTAAAATATTACCAGATAGGTGGCACCGAAAGCAGAGTAAATATTTTGCAATTTCACTTTGGCTCGCTATTTCACTTTGCCCCACTTTCCCCTACATTTATTTCAAAATTTGAAAGAAGTAGAACGGAAGAAATATCTTTTGGAGTCGCCGGCGACATTCGAACTCGTGATCTCCTTGTATTTTTTTTCCTTGGGCAAATTTTAAACCGAAAATATTGGATTCTGTGCGAACAGTGCTTATAGAGAATTTAAAGAGAAGTCTGTAATGTAGATGCAGAGAATTAAACGGCTCACGTTTGCAATTTCCACAGAAGATATCTGTGATAGTTCAGACTGTAGCCTGCAAATCATTTAGTAGTTATATCCGTAGAGAGCAAAGCAATCAGCATTTTTCATTAAGTTTTGCTTGACTGAAATTCGAGAAATCAACATCCTCTTCTGTATACATAGCTTGAAAGTTTTAACTGTGGATGAAAGGCATACTTCCCAAACAGATTGTCCTCCATACGTCACCGAACAACGGAGACATTTAAAAATCAGCGCGTTACATACACACAAAGTGCGACGGAAATCATCATTTAAAAGACGTCGGACGATCGAAAGACGAGCCTTCGCGACCCCCTCTCCACCCCTTTTAGAAGACATATTTTCAGGATGGAGACGAGGTTTCCCCCGTCCCCTTTTTCTTCGCAGTTCGTTAAGAAGGGACTTGAAATCTCGACCAAAAAGCATCCGCTTGACACGTGCTACAGAAAAGAAAATGAAAAAAAAAAAAAAAAAGAGAGACAGGAGTTTCACGGTTTTTAAGAGGAAATCCTCGACAGTAGATAACTGGAAGGTGTAGGTTATACCTACCAAGAGAGATGAGGGGAGCGGAGGAGGCAGACAAATCAGCGTGATTAAGATTTTCTAGAGTAGCTATGCTCTGTCTGGGTTAACTATGGTAGCTAAATTTCGTTATTTGTAAAAATTCAAGGATTTAAATGGGCTGACCATGTTATTAGAAAGAGCAACGAACGTTCAACACAGAAAATACTTTTTGCCAAGTCCACGGGATTTAGAACCAGAGGTCGAACAAACTTCAGTTCGATTGATTGCCTAGAAAATGATTTCGAGTTAATAACTGGAAGATCATGACCAAGATTAAGAGAGGCCTGAAAGAAAATTCTTGAAAAAGCCAAGACCCAACCAGGGATGTCGAGAAAGATCGCCGGAAGGGCTATTCGAACACATTAACTTTTGATTATTTTTCATTAATGAAAATTGAATTACTACACATTAAAATTTTTCTTTTCCTCTTTCTTTTAAGCAGAAAACTGCCATTACATTATTTTCTCTAGTTCGTACTCTTTAACACTATAACCCTTGACGCGAATGTTGGATAAGACAGAACAACACAGACATCCATCTGTTATTTTAGATTGCTCTCGTTATCAAATATTATCAAGACATTGACCTTGCTCTGGTACGGTAAAAATGACGTACACCATTGGTCAGTTGCGTAGCGAAAAAAATCAGGTAATTTTTCTGAAGTTTAAAGTAAAGCCATGGCCTCAAGTTTATACACACACACACACACACACACACACACACATATATATATATATATATATATATATATATATATATATATATATTACTCTTTATCAAATAAACAACAAAGGACATTATAAACGTATTTCTTCTTTGAAAATACCTTGATCAATACTGCCGTCATAAGAAAGAAAGCCCTGTCTCCTGTCTCCAAGAGGAAAAATGTTGCGCAAAACAGGAAGACATAAGCTTTTTGCCGTCATAAAAGCTATTATATTAAATAAAAATCTTTTAGCTCATAAACAGAACCCTTCAGGTTCGACTGAAAAATTATTTTTTAGGACTCATGGGGGGAGATTGACCCCCCCATCCCCCCATGGCTATGCCACTGCCATTGGTACAGTAGAAGAGACAAACCAATGCGCAATTCTTCGTTTTCTTTAATTGGGCATTGATTTTTCTACGTTTAGGGTTGTTTCTATCCTACCAGCACACAGCCCAGGAACTATAAATCGATAATGCAAAGTTGACGAAGCATTGCAAGCTAGGAGAAGTTTGATCAATGGACAAATGGGAGCATTTTCGATTTGCTAATTACCAGTAAGGTTGCAGTCTTTGACTGCAACCTTCTCTTCCTGCTCTGATGATTAATTAATTCCTCTATCTGCTCTGTCCTAAAGGTGCAAAATCTAAGGTTTTAACCTTTTGAATACTTCATGAGACTGATTCCCAATCAACAGAAAGAATGCTGCCGAAATCTCCAAATACTGGATTACAGCATTATTGGCGGCCATTATCATGAATGAAGCGAGATTCAACTATACGAGCTAGGAAATACGATTGCAATGGGAAATACCTCTCTACTGTCTTTTTTTGCGTAATAATCAAAATTCAGTAGTTAAAGTTTTAATTGCTCATACTGCTGGATGCGAAACTGAAACCACGTTCCAATCAAAAATGATACCTATTGCGTTGCTATTAATAACCTCCTCCGACCCAAGATCAACTTTGAATGCTAATTTGAAAAAAGAAATGTGTTAATTAGTTCTAAGCACATAGAAAAGTACAGAAAAATGTTTAAAAATAATTGTAATTTTTACTCTAGATAGAATTAGTGTACCCTGGAGTTGTGACACTAAAATAATAGAGTTCTAAATCAAAAGAAGGAAGATATGAGTGCAAAATTGATAATCTTATATGAAAAAATACAATATTTAAGGAATTAAGGAGCATGTTTAATAATGTTCTACTGTAAAAAATATTTAAATATATGGACACTTCCCAATGCGCGTGCATATATTTTTTTTCTCTCTCAGAAACTGATATTTTTATGTGGCAAGCGGCAGTAAGCGAGCAATGAATAAAGATCTGTCGATGGACCTCACTTATCCAAACTGAGACCAAAGGCAATCCGGATAAACGAAAATCCGGATAATCTGGGTAATAAGTAAAACATATTCGTAAAGCCAAAATGCGATGCTTTATAACAAAATTACATTGGATTGGTACTCGCAAACACTTAACCATTGTAGTTCAGCTGCGGTGATGTTGGTCTGACACTCCAAATACGCCATGTAATTCATTAGATGACTATAATTTATTGCACAAATGTAGGAGTATTGTATTTAATCAAAATACAGAACGACTATTTGACACATTTATAGTTCCGGTTTTCGCTATTGTTATTTAGAATTATTATTTAAGAGGAAAAGTTTTTACTTTACAAATTTGATCGGGATAAATTAGAGATCCGGATAAAGCGGGCCGGATAAAAGAGTTTCTACCGTACCTTGTTATTTTACCTACCTTGTCGGCAATTTTTTTTCGTGTTGTTTACAGGGGCGTGCTTCTGGGGGGGGGGGATGGAGAGAAAGGGCACCTGTTGGCTCAGGCCCGATATTTTTAACATGAGAGGTGAAGTATATGTAGTGACTTAGGGGTAACCAATATGGAGGAGGTTCTGTAAAAGTCATTTGTGACGGGCCCTTAAAATTTCTGTGCACACCCCTTTCTTGTTGTTTAGTGTCTCCTACAGGCGACGCCGCACAATAAGGCGAAAACGCAAAAAAAAACGCTCAAAAATGTTTTTAAATATCTCTCGCTTGTTTGTTCACACAGGCATGTTATAATGGAGTTTTCTAGATTTGTTTGGTCTCAGGATCCAAAGTTCGCAGGTTTACGCAGCTAATTCCTTTCCAGGGTCTTTCTACAGACCATTTATGACTAATTAATATTAAATTCTAAGAGGACATAAGAGGACATTTTTTGTAGAATGTTTTGAAAAAAAAAAAAACCTTGAATTCAAAAGTTTTCGATGCTGATCAAAACCGATTTTCGGTTTCAGAATTTGATTACTCGTTCTATTACTATCGTTGGACATGAGAGAGAAATTAAATATACCCCGCAAATTATAGACTGCTTAAAAGCAATTTTTGTAAATTCCCGCGCTCATGGTTCTTCCACTTTCTAAAGGTTTCCTTCAACTTTGTAGTGGAAGAAGGGCTGTAAAATTCCTGTTCTGATTACCTGAAAGGTAGGCCTGTGCAAATTTATTAATCCTCAATTAGTTGGATATAGGGAAAAAATGACATTTATAAGCGCTTTTTTGCGTTTTCGCCCCACTGTGCGCCGGGAGTGAGGAAGATAAACTAGTGATTCAATAGTACTGGTATTCATCGACCCCTGATTATATCACATTGAACCCCATAGGTCTATATGGACCACTTTGATGGTCCTTGATCAGATACAGACTAAGAAATAAAAAATTATTTCTCAAGGAAAGTTTCCTTCTGGAAGTTCAGGAAAGAAGTGATCAGAATTTTTCTGCAATTTCCCACAAGCTCTCAGAGGATGATGACGCTTTCTTATTGGCAAAAGTCCCGAATAAACGTCGGAGATTATTTTGTTTCTTTCCTTCTGTTTCTATATATATGTAACTTACAGGTGGTAAGACGCCATTAAGGGCCAGATGGAAGAACATTTAATGGTGGGCGCGTTTTTTTCACTCATTTTTGTTACTTCCACTTGTACTAGCGAAGTGCGTCTTACTTTTTTGAAAGGCTGAGCACAACTTTCAAACATTTTTTCCGGTTGAAAAACAAACACATTTCTCGAAAATCCTGGGTGAGATACATAAAAAGGGTTTTAAAAATTACTTTTCCGAAATATCGTCAACTGATTTTTTAACGCAGCAAAATTTTTCTTAAAGGCATAAAAAATAAAAGGGAGAGGGGAGGGGCTTGACCCTAAAGGAGTAATTCAGCACCTCAAAGGGACCTTAAATTCGTGATCAGAGACAGGGGTTGCTGAGTATTTTAAAGGGAAAATAATATTTAAAAAAAAGACAGAGAATATCGAAATTGAAAGCGTCTTTGAAACCGATTGTTTTGAGTTCAGACAAAGAATCTCAAGTTTAAAAAGAAACAAATTAAAATTCAGAAGCTTTCTCCTCATACTTCGCTTGAATTAAGGAAGCATTTCATTTTTCTTCACAAGCTCATGAATTTCCAAAACCTTTTTTTTTACATTTTTAACTTTAAGTGTCAGTCTTTTGAACTCCTCCAGATTCCACTTAAAAAAATTAAAAAAATTCATAAAAAAATGTTCTTATATTTTTGAAAAGTAAGAGAATAATCTTTGTAAAGTATTTCTCTTCAAAATCCTGTCAGTTCGTTTTGGAAAAGAAAGAAAAACAAAAAGGTACATTTTTACTTATTGGTGGTGTAGGACTGATTGGACGAAATAGCTTTATCATATGTATTTTACTTCAGATTTAAATTAGGCATTTGTGTTTCCAATAATACCAATGTTCACTAGCGTCCAGTTATGACTTTTTCAAGGAAGAAGGGGTGGGTGCAGTAGCGTAACTAGGGGCTGGCAGGAGTGGCTCTCGCCAGGGGCGTAGCAGCTAGGGGGGCGGCATTTCGACTGATAAAAAAATTTTTTTTAAAGAGTTTTTTTTATCATAGAATTTGAAAAATGCTTTAAAATTAAAAAAAAAAGATCGCAAGAGAAGGAGCTAGGGTGGTATTTATATATATATATATATATATATATATATACAGTGGCTCCCAAAAGTGTTCGTACACTTTGAAATTTTTTAGTAAAACCAAAATAACTCGAAACTGAATTCGAATATGAAGTCCAATATTTTTTCACATCATTCCTATGTCATTCTAAATACAACCCATTGCTTTTTTCAAAATATTGACGAATCTTCTTTTTGAAATGGGTCAGAAAACGAAGAGACAGAGAAATAACACTCCACAAAAGTCATCGTACACTCAAATATTTTCGAATACATTCATGATTAAAATTATCATATGCCGTTTTATTTATATTTTTGCATTGTGTTGACCCTTATAAGTCATTTGGCTTTAATTTTTTGTTTATTTATTCCTTAATATTGTGCTTATTACTGTAAAATGGCTGGTATCCGTAAAAAAACCGCAAACACCATTCAAAATTTCAATTTTTAACCCACAGCAGTTGTATATTGGTTTGAAATGCCTCTAAATTAGTTAATTTATTTGTTTGTATAGTAAAGTGCTTGATAAAATGCTTTAAAGAAAGGAATCGGACCGAAAACAAGGTACAAAAAGGTCAACCGGCAAAGTTGACAAAACGTGATCGGAGATTTAAAGCTAAAAAATTTATGAAAAATACACATTTGAGTGGTGTAAAAGTTTCTACAGAGTTAAATGAAACATTTCAAATTTAATTTTCACCTGAAATTGTTCGCCAAGTTCTCTGATTAGCTGGATTAAATGGGACCTCTTTCCGCAGAAATTTTCTCGGTCGTGCGAAAAACAGAGAGCTTACCCTTTTCGTCGCAAAATCAATGATAAATAAGCTAAAAACGCTTTAGAATCATGTCTTACTTATAGATAAAAATTAATTCAACATTTTTGATTGAATTGTTGTATAACTGTAAGTAGAAGAAAAAAATAGGAATTCAATCTTAAGAACTTATTTGGATCAGTTAATCAGGATGGTGGAGGTGTTCTAGTGTGAGGGTGCATGTCAGCATCAGGACTTGGTAGTTTGCAATTTTTTGATGAAATAATGAATCATGCTGTTCATTTAAATATTTTAAAAACCAATTTTAAACTCTTAGACAAAAATTTGGTTATCGGAAAAAAAACTTTGTTTTTTATCAAGATAACGATAAGAAGCACACATGTTTTCAACGTTTGCGTTTAGTGCCTCGAAAATTGTCCTTAAGTTTAGAAAATACCCTCTCAATCTCCAGATTTAACTTATTGTAACGTATTTAGAGATATCTGGAGGCTAGATTACGAAAATAGGGCTTTAAAACGAAAATAAAGCTGGAAACAGTAAGACTCGAAGTGTGGTTGAACACTTATTCAGAAATTACGCAAAAAAAAGAAAGAAAAATAATGAAATCTATTCCCAGACGCTTAAAAGGTGTTATGAATACCGTATGATATTCTACTAATTAATAACTTAATCAAAAGTTAGATTATTCAATAATATATAGACATTTTATAAAGTGTACGAAGACTTTTGTGAGATAAAATTTCCGGCACTTTTTAGTTTTTGATTTTGAAAAAATTAAGTTTTAATATTTTTTAAAAATTATTCCTGCAGTTTTGTTAAAAATTGATCATAGATGTTACAATTAAATACCTATTCCGAAATATTAATTCTAATCAATGGATTGGAGCCTATTTCGTTGAAAGTCGTAGGTGTGCGAAGACTTTAGGGAGCCACTGTATATATACATAACATCTACTGAGAAGGAACATTGGGCATCATTGAAAACAATTCTAAAAAAGAAAAAAAAATTACAATGCTTCCTCTTGTTCGTCGAATCAATTAATCAAAATGTCCCCCCCCCCCCAATTTTTTTGGAGGTCACAATGTGACCTCCGGTGACTTCCCATGTGGGCGACCCTGGAGGGGGCGCAATTTGTTTCTTCCGCCAGGGGCGCTAGACCCCATAGTTACGCTACTGGGTGGGTGATAGGTGACAGTCAGTATTTTGAGTGGAGCGATGGTCTCAAAAAGGTTGAGAACCACTGCTCTAGAACTTATAATTTTCGTTTACAGAACTGAACTGTGAATATAATATTTCAAGATCGATTTGGTAATTCAAGATTTTTTTGAGGGGTCCGTGGCGCATTTTGCGCCATTGAAACTTTTAGAGGGGGGGGGGGATTGATTTGAAACGGGTTTCGGTTTCATTTTGAGTAGGCTATCATTCTGGGGGGAGAGGTAGCTCCCACAGCAACCCCCGAAACGAGAGCTCTTGAGAGGAACTCAAGGGGGCACCCCTAGGGTAACTTTGTTCCGCACTTTCTCTATTTTCAACAGCCACACTCGTATTTTAATAATGTTACTAGCTGCGTGCCCGGCGTTGCACGGGCTACTTAAAAAATTAAAGAGATGTCCAATTGATGTTTTTTTATTACTCTGACATCAGTTTCTTAACCGCTAAGGAGTAAATAAATACGCATAATGCAAGGTTTGCAAAACACCAGTGGAGAATATTTTTGGCAAAAAACTCTTTAACGTTAATGATAGCTATCAAAGTCATGAGAATTTTCAATTAGCACAAAAGATGAAAATGCATTATCAACTATAATCTGTGCTCACGTTAAAATGAATTCCATCCGATAAACTATATCTGAAATATTTATATACAGTACAATTACAATCAGTTTTTAACATAAAATGACACACACTTTTTAGTTGATTAAGTGAAATTAAAGCACTAAGATTAAATAAATACCAATAAGCATTAATTGAATACCAAGTCATCAGATTCCAAATTAGCTTTAGTTAAAATCCTTAAAAACAATCTTTTTTGTTCAACTCTGTTTCACTTAAAGAAACCCAAACAATCTTAATTTAACTTGTTCTTTTAACGATACAAACTGTATTTCAAAATAAGAAACAGGAAGGAAAAAGAGAGTTATTACAATTCAAAAACTCACCCATGTGACGGGAAAATGTCCAACAAAATAAACATAATTAGTCGCACATCCTAAATGTAACAAAATATGAGGCCGGGGAATGATAAACTACAATCAATAAACATAGCTAAAGAAACCACTTTCATATGCTGAAAAGAGTTAAGAACGTTGAATGTAAAAAATAAAAAAAAGACAGACGATAAAATAAAGGCTATGTCCGAATAGAGCAACCAATTTTAAACTAATTTAAAATAAAATTCTAGATGGAAACGTTGTTTTAAGATTTGGACAGCAGCCAAAAAAATCTCTTTTAAAACAATTATTAGAATTTTACTTGCTCACGCATATGCAAAATGGCAACAGGAAAGAAATAAAAATTCCTGAATAACGTTATGTTAATTAACGTTTTAATTAATATCTCCGCTAATTAAAGTCGCACAATTACGAGATTGGTCCTATTGTTTTCTTTGGAAAATTTCGAATTGATCGGTATCTGGTTTGACTCTCGATTCGCAGCGGTTCTCGAGAAGATCGATCTTCAGACAGACAGACAGACGGACGCGAACAGATTTTAATATTATAGTGATAATGTTAGAGTATCTTTTGGCAGAAAACTGGAAAAACTCCTCACTTTCATGTGTAGGGATTTAAAATTAAGAAATAATATAATGGGATCGTTTCCAAAATTAAAAAAAAAAATTTTTCGGAAAGAGCATGCTTAAAAATATACGATCTGAGCTTTTTTTTTAAATAATTTGTTCAAGTTTAATATTTTTAAAAAATTACTTAAATCGGTGCGCTTTCATTGTTTACGTTTCTGTCGTGTGACATCACAAATGATGATATGCATAGACTAATAATAAGAGTAGACCGAGCTTTCCCAGACTTGCTGATAAAAAATTGGTTCATGAATACATCATGTGACTAGTGGAAGGATTGG
Source organism: Uloborus diversus (assembly GCF_026930045.1). NCBI lineage: Eukaryota > Metazoa > Arthropoda > Arachnida > Araneae > Uloboridae > Uloborus > Uloborus diversus. The sequence goes on from NC_072734.1 coordinate 38,544,000, forward strand.
CGAAAACTTTGGCGGCATGGTTGCTAGATGGCAGTATTATCTACAGTTCGGCACTCGACATGTATTTTAAGATGTAATGTGTATTCATTATAATTTTTTTCCAGGTGCAAAAATTTTACTGCTTTTCTTTTAGTTATGCATTATTTTGACATTAGTAATTAGTTTTTGATCACAGTTTTCAGTAACTTTTATTCCATTTGGAACTGCTACGTTAGCGTTGGCGTGAACGTAATGGCGTAAACGTTTTGCGTTAACGCAAAAATTTACTAATCGGTATCTTAAATTGAAATTGTATGCAAAAATCTTACCGTTTGCCGAATTCTTTTTGGGCGCTTGAATCTTTAATTGCTTAGAGAGTTATTGAAATTGACTAAAGAAGTACTATCTAAACGGAAAACTCACTATGTTAACAAAATATTTACAACTTAGAATAACAATTTTACAAATCGGACTCCATAAAAGATCATTCTTCCGTGTTCCATCAATTCTATTTATTTTATTTCTCGCGGGCGTTGATCGTCTGCTACGATCAACACACGCTGTTGCTAGGATATCCACCAGTCACGTGGTTTGGTTTATGAGCAGCAAAAGGGTTGCCATAGCTCAGTCTATTCTTATTATTAGTCTATGATGATATGCCATTCAGTGTTGCCATTCACGGAGAAAAATATTTAATTCGCATCTTTACTCACGTGTATTGGCAACGATATATTTGATAACAAGCGTAGAGCGCAATATTTAATTCGCTTCTTGATTATCATAACGTGGAAACGTGGTAGAAAGATGCGCCAAATTGCATCATTTGTGACGTCATAAAGACCACGCCTTGTTTTCCAATTCGGACACTTAAAAAATTAATTAAAAAATAACTGTTGGGAAAATGAAAGTATTTTCTGGGTCCATGTTATTTTTTTTTGCTCATTCTATCAATTTCAGTGACTAAAAGTAGTACTATTGACTAAAGGAAACAACCCCATTGTAAAAACCATACCCTTCAACATGAAATATTAACCTGGTTAAAAGTTATTCCGCACTTCAGGGAAGATTGATATTGAATGCTACCAAATTGTTCAAAATTCAAGTTTTAATACGCAATTTTAGACTGTCTTGTTATGTTAGGGATTCCAGCTGCTTTCCCCCGGCAATTTCTTGCCCCCTCCCTATGAAGCTTTAAAAACATTCTTAGGATATGACTAGTAACAATAAAAGAAAAAGAACAGGGTTTTTCGAAACTGAAGTCCATTGTAGACTTTCTTGTTGTACGGAAACATCCAACTCCACAATAATGGAAATACTATATCACACGATTGGGCTTGCTTATCTGTATAAATAATTTTCTCATGCGACTACCCAAAAAAAGTGTAAATTACTAATTTAATTCGGAATTTTCTTAATGAAAAAATTGTTCATTATCTTTAGAAATTATTATTTTTCATCAAATATTTGATCTGTCACCTGGGCTACAAAATGGCGGCTTTTTCGTGGAATGGTTCTTTAATGATTTATTTATTTATTTGTAATTTGTATTTCCTATTCAGGGGTGCTCCCTTAGGGTATACTCTACACCGTTTATTCTCGAACATTTTTAGACGTATAGCGTATGCCCTCAAGCTTCAAAAATTTTCATTTATAATTCAGATTTTATCATCGAATTTTCAAACTTTCCTACAGCAAAAATAATACATTTATTAACCATATTTTTCCGCACAAGTAACCTTATTACTTTATATTCGTTAACACTAAATACATCAACTACTTTTGAAAATATGCAAGGAATACAATATCATTTGCTTATATTTACTTAATAAAAAGAAGTAGTGAGTACAGTGGTTAGTTAATTAAAGTTAAATTTCGAAACATAAGGAAAATATGAAACTTTAATTTTACCAGTTTTTTTCTTCTCCCTGGAAAACTCGGAACTCTATCACCCTTGGGTTATACCCTCAAGAATTTCTGGACATATTAAGTATGTGATCGCTTACACATATTGTGCATAATGGATTACTGAGCGTAGACCCTCAGAAAAATTGATGGGAACGTCACGGCTTCTATTAACACTCTTTGGAAATCAGTTATCCACGGTGCTGGCGATATCGAATCAGCTGCCTGTTCTATGAAAACATTTATATCTCAAAGCTTCTCTCTTCTTACAAACCGATTTGTTTGTCATCGAGGTGCTTCGTCTGCCGCAGACGACATTTAAAAGTTGCTTTTTCCTCTTCTTTCGTTTCTAGAATTGCTTTTTTTCTTTTTTATATCATCTCGTCTGTGCTGGAAGAAAAGTGTTTTTGCAGATAAACCCGGATATCGTATCCCGCAAAAGTCCGCTATTCCTAACACGCCATCCGCCTTTGTCGGTGTATCAAAGTGTCAGCTGAAGATTGCGGGCGGATTTATAGCTCTCAGTGTCGTGATTGCACTCTTTCCGTAACGCTCGTCTTCCTTTTTAGAGAGCTTTCAGCACGCTGTTTGAAGCAGTCCGCTTGATGATTTAAAAACAGTTTTCTTGGGTTTCAGTGATTTGGTGAGTTATCAAGACGAGAGATTTTTGTTCAGAAATGATATCAATGGATGTACGCACGTTTGATATTACGGCTGTAACTTATGCTCTAAGGACGCAATCTGGTGTTTTATTCCATGTAGTCTGCCTCGCAAAATACATGACAATATTCAGGATCAGGGAAGCCCAAACTTAAATTTTTGGGAGGGCGGGAAACCTTAATGTGCCGATTGAAAATTCAAATTTCCAAATAATAATAAATGACGAATAATAATAATTTTGTTCTTCAGTTTTATGCCAACAGATGCAACAACACTATGATGTTGTGGATCAAAGTTATCCTGAAGACAAGCCGTCATTTAGGGCAGCGATTCTCAACCGGTGGGCCGGCGCACCGGCACCGGTCCGCAGAAAATTTGACCGGTTCTTAGGGATTTTTGCACGTCTACGTTAAAAAAAAAATCGTTTCTCAAAAAAGAATAGCACCGTAATAATAATAATAATAAAAAATCTTTATAACATTCTTGACTTGAATTTTGTGATTAATTTTTGTATTTTTCTATGATTTTTTAGCAATTTTTATTATTTCTGTATAATTATTACAATTTATCTTATTCTTAGCATTTAAGTATTTTTGGTAACAGTTCTGTCACACTGAGTTTTATTTATGTGTTTATTAATTTGTTTATTATTATTATTACTTTTTGTAAAAAAGAAATAAACTCTCAGTCGTTCGCAACTTTATTCACAAGTATTTAACGATCTTCGAGTCGTAAGTTTTTTTTTCCTCAAGGGGAAAAAAATTCAAAAAACTTCACTGGTTCGTTATTAACATGTTTTTTTAACAATCAGCAAAGCAAGACCGGAAAAAAAAAGAGAGAGAGAGAGAGAAAGAAAGAGAGAAATGTGAGGCAAGAAGAAGAAAAAAACATCACCGGTCATCGATTTTTTTCCAAAGGCTATTACCTGTCCGCGGGTCAAAAAAGGTTGAGAAACGCTAATTTAGGGGGGCCTGGAGGGGCAGTTCCCCCCCCCCCAAGTTTTGATAAATCGTTCCATTTGCAAAACGTGGGCGTACGTTTTTGTTGTCTTTCGATACATAATATGCATTGAGTCACTGAGTGCACAAAATTTATCCCCCCCCCTCCCACGAAAAAAGTTGACGAGCCTGCCTGAGCGACCGTATGCCTAATGGAAATGATGCTTCTTCAGGCAATTGGTCCTTGGATACTCTAGCAGTATTGCTGCGTTAAAATATAACATTCATTTACGCTGAGAATAAACAAAGTGGATACAAGCGTAGACTGGTTTCTGGGATGTCTTACATTTTAAAGATAGTCCAAGATGTTTTACAACCGCGACAGACCTCCCCCCCCCAGTCGGAGGTATTCCGTAATATTTATCAACAACCGATACCACGAGGAAATCGAAAATCGCCACCTACAGGGCGAAACCTATGTTATCAGATAGGCCTGATGCTTTCTTTTAACGATCGAGATGTTTTATTAGAGAGTGTATATATATCCTTTATCTATTCCTCCGTGACCAAATGCTAACGGAAGACTCGTGCCACTGACAGCTCGATCGTTGATTGGACTATCTGTTGGATGTAGTTTCGGAAAAGGTAAACATCCGTTTGGATGGCAGGATCTGACGTCACCGGCAGCGCGCGCTAAACGTAGTGTCGGGCGTTCTATATCATAAACAATTTTTTCCTTTTATTTTTTTTCAAGCCTGTTTTTGCTGACGAACGCGTTCATGAAATTTTCAGCTCTGTTTCACCGGATATGGGCTTGTAAACTTTATACAGATGGTTTTTTGATAACCACATGTGACCATTAAGTGAAGTTTAAAAAAAATCTTCAGAATGTGGAAAGCTGTTTGATAAAATAATTGCAATTTATACCGGCGAGACGACACTGGTAAAAACATACAACTGAAGTAAATTTAAAAGCCTGTAATAATATAAGCATGGTACTGAGGTGGAACATAATTTTGAGCTGATTCATGAACCTTCACATGTTTTTTTTTTCTTCAAAATTTCATAAAAGAATTTGAATTTTGCTAATATTTCTTTGGGATTTCTTTGCACTTTTGCTTTTAAACTGTATTTTTCATTATGCTTCGAAATTAAGTATAAAAAAGTAAAATAATAATAATAAAAAGATACAGAAAGGAAAGAAAGACAAAGAGATAGAAAAAATATTTTGGAAGACAGAAAGTACAAGTTTTATAACTGAAACCTCAAAACAAATCTGAATTATCTTGTTACACTGTACTTGTTGTCCTGTCTTATTTCTTTCCCTCCTCTTGTCATTTTTTACGCTGAAAAAGCTGTTGTAATCATTCATGGAATACTGGACACATTTAACATTACACTAAAGCTCGAATAAAATGCAAAATGCAAAGCCCAGTTCTAGGATTAGTGTAGAAGTTTCAATGTATAATTTCTTATTTTAAATCCACTTTCCCAGGAAAAGTAAAAGAAGGAAGAAAAAAGCATGAAAGAATGTTTAATGCATTTTACAAAAATCGCGAAAAAAAAAGTCAAACATAAAAAAAAAAAAACATTAAATATCTATTGAAAAATTAAAAATTGGAAAGTAGGGTATTTGGATAGGGGAAAATGCCTGTCTGCCCTTCCCCCTCAAATAACTTTTGACTGAATAGTCCGATTCGAACAAAAGTTTTTTGTTCGAAAGATCTTGGCGAGGAGACACCTCATTCTCATATTTTACTTTTTGATTTGAACAATTTTTCGTTGAATTTTGAACAGTTCAAAGAATTTTAACAGCGCCTACGGGGAAATTCAGTGTAATCTCAAACTTAGTGGCGAATTTGCTTCAAACAAACTTTGCAGGAAAAAGCTTTTGAAGAAAACACGCATTTTAAATATCTTTTTGATTTAAACAATGGGGTAGTTTCAAGAATTTTAAAAGTATTTTCTTCTGAAAGAGCATGCTTAAATACAAAGGATATGACCATTTTTAAAATAATTTGTTTAAGTTTTATATTAAAAAAAAATACTTAAATCGGTGCGCTTTCACTGGTTACGTTTCTGTCGTGTGAAATCACAAATGATGAAATACCATTCAGTGTTGCCATTCACAGAGCAAAATATTTAATTCGTACTTTTACTTACGTGTATTGGCAACGATATAGTTGATAGCAAGCGTAGAGCGCAATTTTAATTCGCTTCTTGATTATCATAACGTGGAAACGCGATAGAAAGATGCGCCAAAGAGCATCATTTGTGACGTCATCAAGATCACGTCTTGTGTGAAAAATCGGACTTTAAAAAAAAATACTTAAAAAATAACTGTTGGGAAAATAAAAGCATTTTCTGGGTCCATGTCATTTTTTTTCCGCTTATTTTATCGATTTCAGTGACAAAAAGTACTACTTTTGACTGAAGGAAACAACCCCATTTTCCGTTCAATTTTAACAGTTCAAATCCCTTAACATTAGCGCCTACGGGGACAGTGAAAGTCAATGTAGATTCCGAACTTGAAGACAGATTTACTTCTAACAAATTTTGTTGGAAAAAGCTCTTGACGACAAGCTCCCGACTCTGATTCCTAGAATTTTGAAGCACCTGACTCCGACTCCAACTCTTATACCCGAAAATTAGTCGGACTCCGACTCCCCGACTTCGTCTCCAATTTCATAGCTTTGGCAAAAATTTATACACGGAGGAAATATGACTGACTCCGACTCCTTTATCTAAGTATGTCCGACTCCGACTCCGACATTGGCAGAGTTGCGGACTTTAAGGACATAACCGGTTCAACTCTGAGTCTTTGAATAAAATCAGCTAGCTCGAATCTGACCCTTTTGTCCCAAAATAAGATTGACTCCGACTCTGACAAGGGTGGCCAAATTGTTGTTCTTAACAAATCATCTTATGTTGATAAAACTAATGATTTGATTTCTTCTGGGCCATATGCTGAAATTTCTAAAGATCCTAGTGATAAAGAGTTAAAAACTATTTCATCTGCTGTCAAGTCTGTTAAGTCTATTCCTTCAAATGTTAAACGCTCTATTGTTCCATCTATTGCTAATTGTGCTTTCATAGTTTCGTTCCAAATAATTCTTTTATGGCTTCTTTTGATGTTAACTCTTTATTTACGAACGTTCCCGTCGAGGGTTCATTGTTATGCCTTCGTAGAAGACTTTCTGAATTTCATTTCACCAATACGGAAATTGAGGATTTAATTTTCCTTACCCGTACTTGTCTTAAGCAATGTTCTTTTGTTTTTAATGGGAATTTTTATATTATGTTAGATGGTCTGGCTATGGGTAACCCACTTAGCCCCATTCTTAGTGATATTTACATGCATTATTTTGAGGTTAAGCTGTTCCAAAAACTGCAGTTTCAATTTTATGTTCGGTATGTTGATGATTGTTTTGTTCTAATGAACCAGAATCAGTTTGAGAGTGATGAGGTTTTATCTATTTTAAACTCCATTGATCCTCATATTCAGTTTTCTTGTGAGAAAGAACGGAATAATTGCATTTCATTTCTTGATGTACTTGTTTCTCGTACTGAAATTGGTTTTGAAACTACTGTTTATCGCAAACCTTTTGCTGTCTCTTTACCTCCTCATAGACTATCGTCTCATCCTCCAAATCAAAAATATTCTGCTTTCAATTCTTTTGTTTATCGCGCAATTAATATTTGTTCTTCGTCGGAACTTCTTAAAGTGGAACTTAATTATCTTAAAGCTGTGGCAATTGATAGAGACTATCCGCCAACTTTGATTGATTCCATTTATAAAAAACTTTCAAATAAATCCCAAACTAATGTTCTTAACCGAACCTTCATCAGAAAGAATTTGGTTGTTTTGCCATTCTTTCCATCTGTAAGCTATCAGGTTGCTAAGATTCTAAAACGTTTCCAATTCCAGGTGGTGTTCTCTCCTATTAATAAACTTTCATTCTCTTCTCTTAAAGATCCTATTCACCCTCTTAATTGTTGTGGAATTTATAGAATTAATTGTAGTTGTAAACTTGCCTATATTGGACAGACTCGGCGTGCTTTAAAAATTCGCTTGAAAGAGCATCAAAATTATGTGAAAAAACAACAATTAAATAAGTCTAGTATTGCTCAACATTGTTGGGATTCGAATCACTCTTTTGATTTTAACTCTTATCAGATTATCCAAAAATGCCCCAATTCATCAGATCTTGACTTTTGGGAATCCTTTCATATTTTGAGGAACAGTTCTAACTTAGTTAACGATCTTAGTGCAGTTCCATATTTTTCTAACATTTGGCTCCCATATCTTTAATACTGTCCTTTCCCCATCCCCCCCCTTTTTTTCCCCACTCATTTTTATCTATCTTCCTTTGTTTATTTTTACCTTTTTGTCTTGATTGACACCCCCCCCCCCAATTTTCTTCTATTTATCTTTATTTTTCCTTTTTTCGAATATTTTTGTTTCTGTTTATTTTATTTCATGGTTTTCCATTCTGCTTTTCCTTTCTTGCGGTTCACGGTTACTGACAATTTCTTTTCTTTTTGTTTAAGCTTCGGCTTAATCCTTGTCCAATTGAATTCTTTCTTTCTGGGTTCGTACCTAAGAGAAAGCTCCTGGCCTTTGCTTGCTTCCTATTGGTTCTTGATCGGTTTATAACTTTGTCATTGGTGTTTGGCTAATCCGCTGTTTTTATCTTTTAAGCTGCATGCTTATCTGCTCTTGGCTTTTGTCGGATGTCTTTTCATCCATAAGCTCATTATTTTCTGAATTGAAAAAGGCGTTCCCTGTAACGCCGAAACACGTGTCTGCTGTAATTTACAAATTTGTGCTTCTACTTACGTTGTTTGGGTCTGACTTTACTATTCAGCACAAAGGTATTTATTTATCTTATTATTTTGGCTTAAACGGGCTTTACGTTTACATTTTCCACCTTTTATGCAATTTGTGTTTTTGTTTTTGTTTTCGGAATTTTTGTCTATTGTTGTATTTTGATCGTGACTTTTTACTTCTTGTTTCTTATTTATTCTGTTATTGTTTGATTTTGTTTATTTTCATTTGTTTTGGTTTTGCCTTTGATTATGTCTCAAATCAATAGGTTTGCCAATCTTCGGATTAAGAAATTTCGTTTTTTGAACCATTTAAAATTTCTTCAAGAGTGTAGGCGCAAGAAAATTATTCCGAAGTTTATTTCTTTGAAATGTAATTTACCACGTTCTGTAAAAATTGACAAAGTAATCTTTCGGTCGAAATTGGCTTTACTCAGAGCTTCGATCCAGGAAACTAGGAAACATTTATCGTTTATTGAACGTGAACTTTATGATTTACATCTTTCGGTTTCTAATTCCATTCCCAACTTTAACATTATTGACAGAAATTCTTGGTCTAGAACCCTTCGTTCCTCTGATAAACATCAAATTGTTTTGAAAAAGAAATTAGCTATGCTTTGTAAATCTTCTCATGTCGTTCCTCTTGATAATTTACCTGTTGTTAATAAGAATGTTGTTGTTAATCTTTCTAGCGTTCCATTAAGTAATTCTCAAATTGAGGCTCTAAAATGTAATGATAATTTTGCTGTGAGTGTTAATCCTTCTTTTTCAAAGCTTATTGCTCCTGTTGAGAAAGCTTTTAAATTTAGTGCCTTAACTTCCTCTCAAAAAGATTCGATTCGGCATCTTATAGCTTCTAATATTGACTTTAACTCGAAAATTTCTAAACCTGTATTTGCTAATACTGTTAGCCGTTCTGTTAAAGACTTAGTTTCGAATTCTGATCTGGTTGTTACCAAAGCTGACAAGGGTGGCCAAATTGTTGTTCTTAACAAATCATCTTATGTTGATAAAACTAATGATTTGATTTCTTCTGGGCCATATGCTGAAATTTCTAAAGATCCTAGTGATAAAGAGTTAAAAACTATTGCATCTGCTGTCAAGTCTGTTAAGTCTATTCCTTCAAATGTTAAACGCTCTGTTGTTCCATCTATTGCTAATTGTGCTAGATTTTATGCTTTACCTAAGGTGCATAAAGCTGGTATTCCTTTCAGGCCGATTGTTTCCAATATTGGTACGGCTTCGTACAAACTTGCAAAATATTTAGTCTCTGTGTTTTCTCCCCTTAGGAGTCACAATTTATTTACTATTAAAAATTTTGTTGAGTTTGTTAAAAAAATTCATAGTTTCGTTCCAAATAATTCTTTTATGGCTTCTTTTGATGTTAACTCTTTATTTACGAACGTTCCCGTCGAGGGTTCATTGTTATGCCTTCGTAGAAGACTTTCTGAATTTCATTTCACCAATACGGAAATTGAGGATTTAATTTTCCTTACCCGTACTTGTCTTAAGCAATGTTCTTTTGTTTTTAATGGGAATTTTTATATTATGTTAGATGGTCTGGCTATGGGTAACCCACTTAGCCCCATTCTTAGTGATATTTACATGCATTATTTTGAGGTTAAGCTGTTCCAAAAACTGCAGTTCCAATTTTATGTTCGGTATGTTGATGATTGTTTTGTTCTAATGAACCAGAATCAGTTTGAGAGTGATGAGGTTTTATCTATTTTAAACTCCATTGATCCTCATATTCAGTTTTCTTGTGAGAAAGAACGGAATAATTGCATTTCATTTCTTGATGTACTTGTTTCTCGTACTGAAATTGGTTTTGAAACTACTGTTTATCGCAAACCTTTTGCTGTCTCTTTACCTCCTCATAGACTATCGTCTCATCCTCCAAATCAAAAATATTCTGCTTTCAATTCTTTTGTTTATCGCGCAATTAATATTTGTTCTTCGTCGGAACTTCTTAAAGTGGAACTTAATTATCTTAAAGCTGTTGCAATTGATAGAGACTATCCGCCAACTTTGATTGATTCCATTTATAAAAACTTTCAAATAAATCCCAAACTAATGTTCTTAACCGAACCTTCATCAGAAAGAATTTGGTTGTTTTGCCATTCTTTCCATCTGTAAGCTATCAGGTTGCTAAGATTCTAAAACGTTTCCAATTCCAGGTGGTGTTCTCTCCTATTAATAAACTTTCATTCTCTTCTCTTAAAGATCCTATTCACCCTCTTAATTGTTGTGGAATTTATAGAATTAATTGTAGTTGTAAACTTGCCTATATTGGACAGACTCGGCGTGCTTTAAAAATTCGCTTGAAAGAGCATCAAAATTATGTGAAAAAACAACAATTAAATAAGTCTAGTATTGCTCAACATTGTTGGGATTCGAATCACTCTTTTGATTTTAACTCTTATCAGATTATCCAAAAATGCCCCAATTCATCAGATCTTGACTTTTGGGAATCCTTTCATATTTTGAGGAACAGTTCTAACTTAGTTAACGATCTTAGTGCAGTTCCATATTTTTCTAACATTTGGCTCCCATATCTTTAATACTGTCCTTTCCCCATTCCCCCCCCCCTTTTTTCCCACTCATTTTTATCTATCTTCCTTTGTTTATTTTTACCTTTTTGTCTTGATTGACACCCCCCCCCCCCAATTTTCTTCTATTTATCTTTATTTTTCCTTTTTTCGAATATTTTTTGTTTCTGTTTATTTTATTTCATGGTTTTCCATTCTGCTTTTCCTTTCTTGCGGTTCACGGTTACTGACAATTTCTTTTCTTTTTGTTTATGCTTCGGCTTAATCCTTGTCCAATTGAATTCTTTCTTTCTGGGTTCGTACCTAAGAGAAAGCTCCTGGCCTTTGCTTGCATTCCTATTGGTTCTTGATCGGTTTATAACTTTGTCATTGGTGTTTGGCTAATCTGCTGTTTTTATCTTTTAAGCTGCATGCTTATCTGCTCTTGGCTTTTGTCGGATGTCTTTTCATCCATAAGCTCATTATTTTCTGCATTGAAAAAGGCGTTCTTTGTAACGCCGAAACGCGTGTCTGCTGTAATTTACAAATTTGTGCTTCTACTTACGTTGTTTGGGTCTGACTTTCCGTAGCCATGGTTTTTACTGTGAATTAATTATTGTTCATTATGATTTGTTTTATTTTCACTCTAAAGTTTTAATGTATATGTAGTATTCAGTTTTGGGCGAAGAAATTCGGAATCCTTTATGTTTCTACTTTTTATGTTTCTAGATATGCGCAGAAGATTTTTTTTTCGACAATGAAAATTATTTCTTTAAGTTGACATTTTGTTGTTTTTATTTATTTTTGATATTACATTAAGTCATTTTTAAAGTTATTTTTTGGCAACAGGGGAAAACAAACGATTTTTTTTTCTTTTTTATTTTTGATATGATGTATTTATGTTAATGAGTTTATTAATTTTAACGTTTTTTTTTCTTTTCTTTTTGAAAGCGATTAAAAATTTTTTTTTATTGGAATTAAATGTATTTGCTGCTTTGTTTAAAAGGTGCTGCTACTTTATTTGTTCGTTTATTTATTTTTTACACAAGGCATATTTTATTCCTAGGAATTGATTAAAAATATTTTTTAAAATATGGTATAAATAATTTGCGATTTTAGCTTGTTTTAAGAATTTTGATCAGATACTAGAAAGTTGATTGGTATACGGGAAGTAGGCTCGTTTAGTTCTGGGCGAAACTTCTTGTTGGAATTAACATGTTTCTACGGCGTTTTCTCTCAGTAAAAATATGAAGTCGTAAAACTAATTAAAAAAAACCCCTAAAACTCGTGTATCTGCATTTCATAGCTCATGATTTTCAGCAGGTACTCCGCGAAATCGTGCAAAAGAATAGTGATTATTAAGTCTCCAATTTTATTTGTTATTTTTTTACGCTAAAGTTTAATTTACGTCTTCAGTGTTTGGCGGAGAAATTTGGAGTCCTTTATGTTTCTAGAAAAAGATATGAGCAGACGAATTTTACTTATTTATTCATTTATTTTTTTAATAATTAAAATATTTCTTTATGTTGGCATTTTTTTTTTTTTTTTTGGCATAGTGTAGGGGAAGCTACTGTACGAAGTTATTATGTAGGTACATAGAGAGTCATACTATCATGAATCTAGTTAATATTTTGTTTAAAGACATATTAATTATTCATAACATCATTAACTCTCTTAAGAGTAATAATTATTTTAAAGAGTTCACTGATGTTAAAAATTAAAGAAAATTAAAAAAAGGGAAAAAACCTTCGGTTAATTTCCAGAGTTTAATTTCTGTTGGATATTTTTTTAATGTTATTTTCAACGGATGTTTGAAGTATTTCAATACAAAATGGCTTATGAAAATGTATTGAGTATAATTGAGTTCCTCAGACCTATTTATGTATTATTTTTTTTTTTATATTTCCATGGGTACAAAGGCACCTGTCCGCGGGCTGAACGGGTGTTGTACCCATGGACAAAAAATATGGCTTTTAAGATTTTTTTTTTTGAAGATGAAAGCTTTGAGATTTTTACCTGACAAAAATTGCCAAATTAGATGATAAGTTGTAGATTCTGCCAGAAAATTTCACGATCTGTTTCTTATCCATTCCCAGAGACTAGCAAAAATTGAAAAGTAAATTTTGTCCGTGGGTACAGCAGCTTCTTCTATTTATTTTAATGAGCTTTTTTTTTCTTTTGGAAAGCGATTAAAAGATTTTTTTAAATGAAAAAAAAAAAAAAACATTAGCCGCTTTGTTTAAAAGGTGCTACTACTTTATTTGTTTGTTTATTTATTTTTTACGCATCTCGTTCTTCAGATGAGTAAGGCATATTTTATTTCTAGAAATCAGGTGTTATGTTTTCAAATAATGTTAAAATGTTACATTTGAAATAATTTGCGAGTTTAACTAATTTTGAGAATATTAATCATACAGAAGAAAGTCGATATTAGCAGAGCCTGATTACCGCAGGGCTTTGTGGGGCATAGGCCTCTCTTCTTAGATTTCGGGGGGGGGGAATCCCCTTGATTTATCATGTTTATTAAAAATAAATAATGATTTCACTCAGAATCTAGAGTACAATGATATCATTGATATTTTTGCAAATGCCAAGGCAAGGAAAAAAATCTCTTATTTGTTGATAAAAATTCCCCTTGAAAATTTGATCTCTTTACAAATCTCAAAAACACTCGCAAGTTTAGTCCGTATTTAATATTAAAAGCTATATCATAGATAACTTTGATATTTACTGTAAACTGCAACGAGCAAAATTTAACCACATCTTTTATAATTATCGTATACTATATCTCTTCTACTTTTTAAATTTTGTGATATGAGGTACCACCAAATTCAGCATGGCTGTGTTAATACGCAAGTATCAAAATATTTTATAGCTTCAGTATAAGCGGAAGTAGGGGGAGAGGGCAAAAATGGACTTTCATGCCCAGTATCTTCAAAAATCTTAGTCGGGATCTAGGGGGGTCCTGAAATAGAAATGTGTCCCATGTCCAATATCAAAATGATCGTGCTCTGGATATTGGTATACGGGAAAATAGGCTCGTTTAATTCTAGAGGAACTTCTTTTTTTGAAACACTCACGAAGTTAAAGAGATTACTTGTTACCGAGCAAAAATGGAAGGGAAATAAAAGATTGTAAACTTATGCAAAATTCAACTTCCTTCGATTAGATTATCAAAATTAAATACTGCAAGTTGTCTTTTTTGCGGAACAGTTATGAGAGTAAGGGAATTACATGTACAGATCCACATCAGATGGGGAAAATAGTTCTATCCTGTCATACAAAATTCAACTTCACTCCTTTTTAGCCTACTTTCCCAGTAAAAGTCAAAAAACGAAGAAAAAAGCATGAAAAAAGGCCTAATGCAACTTAAAAATACCGCAAAAAAATAATAAAAAAATAAATAAAAATTAAAAATAAATAAATAAATAAATAAAAATAAAATAAAATAACAATAATAAACAAAATAATTAAATAAATATCGAAAAATTAAAAGTTGGAAAGTATGGTATTGAGATGGGGGGGGGGGAATTTCGGTCCCCCCCCAAATAACTTTTGAATGAATAGTCCGATTCGAACAAACCTTTTTTCGTTCGAACAAAGAACTTCTACGGGGAAATTCAAAGCAAATATAAACCCCGCACTTATAGAGGCGAATTTACTTCAAACAAAGTTTTTGATGAAAAACATATGCAGAAAAACATCTTTTTGATTTGAACAATTTTTCGTTCAATTTTGAACAGTTCAAATCTTTTAACATTAGCGCCTTCGATGAAACTAAAATTCAATATAGATCCCAAACTAAAAAACAGATTTGCTTGAAAATGTTTTGTTGGAAATACCTCTTGATGACCAACTCCTGACTCCGACTCCTAGAATTTTAAGACACGACTCCGACTCCTGAACACGATAATTAGTCGGAATCCGACTCCTCGACTCCGACTCTGGCTCTGTAGCTTTGGCAAAAATTTAGACACAGACGAAAAATGGCGGACTCCGACTCTTGGAAATTTAAAGTCTTAGACTCCGACTCCAACTACCTTGTCCAGAAACGAGTCCGACTCCACAATCATTGGTAGAGTTGTCTACTTTAAAGGAAAATAACCGATTCCGAATCCGAATCTTTGTATTAAAAACTTTCGACTCTCGACTCTGACTCCTTAACCCAAAAATAAGATTGACTCCGACTCCACAGTTGCTGGAGAGCTTTCTGCGAAATAATTATTATTGATGCGATTTATTTTTATTTTTACTCTAAAGTTTTAATTTATGTATTCAGTTTTTGGCGGAGAAATTCGGAGTCCTTTATGTTTTAACATAAAGATAAATGCAGATGATTTTTTTTTCTTTTTTTTATAATGAAAATTATTTTTTAAGTTGACGTTTTATTGATTTTTATTTATTTTTGAAAGTACATTTGTTCTTTTTTAAAATTATTTTTTAGCAACATGGAAAAACAAACGATTTTTTTTTTTGTTGATATAATGTAATAACGGGTTGGTTTCCTTCAGTCAAAAGTACTATTTTAAGTCATTGAAATAGATAGAATGAGCAAAAAAAAAAAAAAAAAAAAATCATGGACCCAGAAAATACTTTAATTTTCCCAACAGTTATTTTTCAATTAATTTTTTAAAATGTCCGATTTTTCAAACAAGGCCCGGTCTTTATGACGTCACAAATGATGCTTTTTGGCGCATCTTTGTACCGCGTTTCCACGTTATGATAATCAAGCAGCGTATTAAATATTGCGCTCTATGCTTACTATCAACCATATCGTTGCCAATACACGTGAGTAAAGATAAAATATTTTGCACTGTGAATGGCAACACTGAATGGCATTTCATCATTTGTGATGTCATCGGCAGAAGCCGTAAACAATGAAAGCGCTCCGATTTAAGTAATTTTTTAAAAATATTAAACGTAAACAAATTTATCAAAAAATAGTCAGATCCTATATTTTTAAGGATGCTCTTTCAGAAAAAAATACTTTTGAAATTTTGGAAACGACCTCATTTTAATGAGCTTATTATTTTAATTCTTTTTGAAAGCGATTGAAGAATTCTCTCTTTCATGGAAAATAATACAATATTCGCTGCTTTGTTTTAAAGGTGCTACTGCTTTATTTGTTCTTTCATTTATTTTTTACGCATCTATTTCATTAGATGAATAAGGCATATTTTACTTCTAAAAATCAGTTTAAAATGTTAAAAATTTATGTTTGAAATAATTTGTGATTTTAACTAATTTTGAGAATATTGATCAGATACTAGAAAGTCGATATTGGTTTGCGGGAAAGTATGCTAGTTTAGTTCTGGACGGAAATCCTTGTTTAATTTCGCACAATATCCCTTCTGCTGCTTTTATAACTACAGCACCAGGGGTGCCCTATGGGAAGTTATAGGAGGTCACTGTGACCTTTCAAAAATTTTCTTAATCGGCAAATTTTGTCTGATGATTCGGCAAAATTTGTAGTTCAATTTGATTTATTGAGTGAGAATTTCTGGCTTCCCATAGAATTTATTTTCTAGGTGCCTCTGTACAGCACTGATTCTATGTTGTGTTAATACAGAAAATGCACGGGATAAGTGATACTGAAACACATAAGGGTGCGTTCATTACAACGCATTTAGAATTACAGCCAAATTTTACAAACTCTGTCGAATTTGTTCTTTAAAATTTTCCCAAGTTAATGATTGATGATAAATTTGAAGAAATTGAGAGCCTAAAAAAATGTAAAATGTCTAAATATAAAATACAAGTACAGAATCTTAAGGAAAATTAGACCTCTATTATTTATTCAAGGAACCCCCCTTTTTAATGCAAAACAGAAAGCTTTTGGATGTAAAGAAATCCGGTAAAAGCAACGACAATGAACAGCAAACAGCTTAAATATCTAGACAAAATGGAACTCACAGCCGAAATTTATTGCAAGATTCCCTTCGAAAAAAAACCTGTTAAGTAATAAAATTCTCCAAAAATCCCCGTAATAGTAAATTCTTCTGTCAAAATAAAACCGCTAATTAATAAATTAACCATAAATTTCCTGTTAGAAAAAATTTGTAACAAATAAATTTTTACATTTAGTGAAAGGCAGAATATACGTAATACAGGAAAACCAGAAAAATGTTGCAAAAAGTTATACAAGAAATGGATATGTTAATACAGACAAGAAATGGATATGTTAATACAGACAAGAAATAATTAAGAAAGACAGAACAATTTTCACCCTATAACAGAAAAACCCTGGATGTTCGAAGAAAAGGACGAAAAAAGACTATTGGGCTCTAAGCTTTTTGAGCTGTCTTCTGTTCATTCTCGTTACTTTTACCGAATATCTTTACATCCAAAAGCTCACTATTTCGCATTGAAAAGCGGGTTTCTTGAATTATCGAAACACGTGCCGGTAGTAGTCAGTATTTTTGCGTTAAAAATGTTGGTTATATCCTTTTACTTCTTTGCAGAAAAGTATTTATCTATTTCTTAAATGAGGACAACCAGGTTCAGCAAAGACAAATAAAATATTTTTTCTCCATTACTTTAATAAGGTTTATTTTTGGGGGGAAAATCTCATCATAGTTAGAAATAACTTCCTATAATAATGAGGTCGTTTCTAAAATCTTAAAAGTATTTTTTTTCTGAAAGAGCATGCTTAAAAACATAGAATCTAACCATTTTTTAAATAATTCCTTTAAGTTTAATATTTAAAAAAAAAAACTTAAATCGGTGCTTTTTCATCGTTTAACGCTTTTGCTGATGACATCACAAATGATGAAATGCCATTCAGTGTTGCCATTCACGGTCCAAAATATTTAATTCGCATCTTTACTCACGTGTATTGGCAACGATATGGTTGATAACAAGCGTAGAGCGCAAATGTAATTCGCTTCTTGATTATCATAACGTGGAAATGCAGTAGAAAGATGCGCCGTAGTACATCATTTGTGATGTCATAAAGACACCTCCTGGTTTGAAGAATCGGACATTTTAAAAAATTAATTAAAAAATAACTGTTGGGAAAATGAAAGCATTTTCTGAGTCCATGTTTTTTTTTTTTTTTTTTTGCTTATTCTATCAATTTCAGTGACAAAAAGTACTATTTTGACTGAAGGAAACAACCCCATTATGTACAAGGAATCTAATTTTTGTCAAGATAATGTTCATTTGAAGAAATTGAGTGACCACTCAGTCCTGTTAACTAGAAAATGCAAGTCCAAAATATCAACGAAAATTAGACGGATATTATTCATTTTACAAAGGTATTTACTTCCGAATTGAGATTTTTTTTTTGCCTCAAATTAATCCAAAATAAATTTCGAAACCAAAAATGTTTCACTTGCCTTCAGTGAACCCGGCTCTCATCACTTTGCTCGTTTCGTGCACGTGTAGCGGTGAAAGCCAAATGCCAGGTGGAGCAAAACAGATCGGTAAAGTTTTTATGTTTTCGTGAAAGACACCAACTGATAAAAGAGAGCGAGAGTATTTTTCTCTCGCTCATTTTCATTTTTATCACGAGAAATCTTAATGTCTTCAAAGTATTCTTTTCATTTGTGATTTCAGTAATAAAAATCGATTGCTCTTGTCATTATTAATTAAATCCGTGCAGTGACTTCATGTTTTCCTCAAAACGAGACATTTACCTATTTTAGACAACCTTAGGTGTGTCTTTTTTTACTTCCTTTTACAAAAAAGGAAGTATTGAATTCGTAAAAATTTTTTTACTCAAAAATCGACCTTATTTTCCATTTTGCTCACCCCCGAATGAATGTTGAGTTTTTTTTTTCGACTCAACCACACGTGGATAAGTGCCTAAGAACGTATAGACACGCGAAGTATCCATTTTGACGATTCCCGAGTTAGTTACAATGAGTTTTCTCGTGACGTCTGTATGTACGTATGTATGTATGTGCGTATGTATGTCGCATAACTCAAGAATGGTATATCCTAGAAAGTTGAAATTTGGTACGTAGACTCCTAGTGGGGTCTAGTTGGGCACCTCCCCTTTTGGTTGCATTCGGGTGTTTCTAAGGGGGTCTTTTGCCTCTTTTTGGGGGAAGGGGAACTATTTGGAATTTCGATGTAAACTCAAGTGTTACAATTTGGCGGACACTTGGTAATATATCGCCAGTCTTTTGGTCGCCAAGTTTTGTCGCCAATTTGGCGACAAAATTTGCAAATTTTTTTTAAAATCTGGTTTTGATTTGGCCACTGTTAGCGATATTCAGAGAGTAAACTATTGAATCACATTAAAATTACCAATAATGGGAAAATGACATTAAATTGCAGTAAAAGGAAGTCATGTGAGGCACACATCAGCTCGTTTTCTTTTAAAGCCGCGTATTTTACAGTTTGTGTTTATTGGAGAAAATACAAATAGTAAAAATTAGCTCCTAAACAAGAATTGTTGTACTATTATATTTTTCGATGTGCAAGGTTTTTTATTATATTTGGTACTGATTTAAAACAAGAAGAACAGTCGTGGCAGGATTTAATAAAATCTCCTCTCAAAATCAACGTGGTTTTAAAAACTGCTACTGGCGTTCGCAATTTAATCGAAAATATCATTTTAATCCGATGCATAAGGACGATGAAAGCATCACACATACATGAATTATGCGAAAGTTCACATGAATTGGTATGAAGATGCTTAAACAACACCCAATGACTTTTAGTCGTTGGGGTTAGTGAAAACATTTAGAGTGTTCCATTTTGTCACTTCAGAAATCGGGACACGTTGCTGTATACGGGGACAACAAGATAAGAGTTCCTATAAATCGAACGTAGGGTCACCTCACGTATGCCACTATTGACGAAAATGATTAATCAATGCAAACGGGACAGTATAAAAGAGCGATGACCCTCACCTCTCAAACGCTTTGGAGCACTACCCCCCTTAGAACGGAAAGCCCCAAAATTGGACCAAAAATCCTCTCAAGTTAACTTTCCCTACAAAATTTCAGTGGCGCAGTCTACGTCTTGGAAAATTAAAAAGGACAAATTATGTTTTTTTTACTGTTTTCCAAATTTTCATTCCTCTTAAAAATGTTAAAGCAAATTTTCAAGCCCTGAGGCAAACAAAAAAAATTCTCCAGCATTATCTCTGTTCGCCATGGAGGCTAGTTACGTTTCTGATGTTTAGCAGAATTGTGGATTCTAAAAAAGTGCATAATGGTTGAATGAACTTCTTGAAAGAGGAGATGAAAGCAAAATTGCTCATCTCAAATAAATATTCGACTTTCAATAGCGTCTTTGGAAAACCATTGCTTTAAAATGTTCAGTTTTAATTACTTTATGTGGATAAAAATGAACTTAATGCAAGACATCCTCAATACTCAGACAACCGCAACAAGGGTTGAGGTTTTATCATATCTCATTCGCGGCGCCAACAACTTCCTCTACTTGTGATAGAAAGGGGAAAAAAATCTGCTTATATATCCAGAACAGGTGTAACGAAATCTTCCTTCGTGGGTGCATGGACCGATCTTTTTTCATCTTTCATAACCCGGCAACTTTTGCTCCATATTTGTTCCATAATTTTTTTGTCCTCACCCTTGGGATCTCTAGCTTTCGTCAGCTGGGTCGTCCTCCCAGAAGAAGTGAGCCGAGCACGCGAGAGCGCGCGGCTTTCGGGAATTTAAGTCTTGTTTATGTCTTGAAGAAAGAGAAAGCTTCTTCAGGGGTCAGGATGGCAGGAGCATTTTTCTCTAAAAATAGGACCACGGCAGCACGTTGACATGCGAGGGAATGTTTTTAAGGAATAAAAGAGGGAGGATGGTAGGTAAATCGAGTTTTCAGATGCGGGTGGGGACAAAAGTGTCTGGTTCTTGTTATTTTCCCCGAAGTGAATCCAATCGGAAATACCTACGGCATTCCAGTGTTTAGGGAAGAAAGCATTTGGAGAACGATGTGGAGTCTCTCCCACCGACAAAGATTCTAAAAACCAGGAACGCCAAGAGCCACGGCGACTCTTTCAGACTAATCACCGGGTTCCCCTCTCCCAATAAAACTTGGAAAATTCATACGACTCCATTTCCAAATCAGGTCCTCTCAATGGCTGGGCCTCTAGATTCCGACTTGGCTGACATGACCTCTCGGCGGCCCTGCCAAGAGCTACCAAACTACATTGCCCAAGACCTTTATCCAAAAGGCTCGTTCTGTCTCCAAAGTTGGGTGAGCGGAGGGGGGGGTTGTTTGTTGACTGACAGGAAACGTTGACACTTTTGACCATCAGTAGTGATGCAGAAGATAACACATGTATCGCCAGTAATTACTTATCATTATCGTTGATAACCGGTCAGTGGCAACCCAAACAGTTTCGAACAGGTCCTATGTAGTTATGTCCACAATTTATAAAATCAGGATTGAGAGGAAAATAAAGAGATAATTGGGAATTTTTCATCTCACGCTGCGTAGTTAACCCTGACTTCACACAATCGAGTTCAGTGTCAGTGGAAATTCAGACGCTAAAATCCACTTTAGCAGCTATCACAAGAAGCTCACTTTAGCAGCTCACACTTGCCTTTGCAGTGATTTAAGGCAAGAAAGTCTGCCTTAAATCACAAGATTTAAGGCAGACTTTTCACTCAAATAAATAATTTGATTACTGCATCTCAGCAAGGATACTTCATTCCGTAAGATTTAATTCCATTTACTCTAATTTAAACGATTTGTTGAGCAGCGCATCGATAATGTTAAACGATAGGTGAAAAGTTCTCTAAAGGTCGATAAAAGATAAGTTAGCTTTCGGAATGGGACTATTTGGTGCGGCCGTTTCGGCGCGACCCATTTCAAAACGACCTGTTCACAAATCAAAATTGTCTGCATGCGAATATGCCAAATATTGCTTCAACATTTTAGATGCCTTTTGGTTTTTGAGTTTTGTAAAAAGTTTTCTGAAGTAATATTTTTAAAGATGTATTTTGTTTTCTTTTTTTATTATTAGTTGATAAAATTAAAGTTTAAAAACATCTTCATAAGTTTTCGAAGTAGATAAGTTAGGAGACAGTATTGGCATTTTTCTATGCAATTTAAATTTAAAACTCATTAAATTTACATTGAATATTTTTTTCGTTGATGATCATTAATTTGTGCACTTATTTAAATATCTTTTCTCTACATAAAAATTAAAAACTGTCAACCAATAATAAGATGATTTTTTTATATTTTTCATTGGCAAAAGTTAACGTGTTGAGAAAATCACCCGTAATCCTGCTCTCAATAAAGTTTTAAGTTGTATAGCGTGCTTTGAACACAGGATACACAAGAAAAAACTTGTAAGACTACAAGGTACAAATAATCTTTATTATGTAAAGATTATTATTATTACATACTGCTTTTAAGTTTCATAAAGACTAATTATTTTTTTAATTAAAATAGAATATTTTGTGTCTTTATTTCCTGTAACTGTTCTATAACACTAAATTGTCGACAAACTATTTAGTAACAAAACGAAAAGCAATAATAATAATAAAACATTAAAAAAAAGGTAATTTGCAATAAATTTAAATCGGTTACAGAGAAATAATAATGTTTAGAACTAACTTTCAAAAATAAATAACTTTTTAGTCAATAAAAAAAAAGCAAACATTGCCCTAAATTTACCTTGATGTTCATGCATGGGTTCGCAATAGTTAAGTCGAGCTCTTTGGTTAGTTTGAAAAGGGTTTTCACGTGAAGAAGACTGATGAAATTATTTCTAGTAGCTGCTACGACAAAGAAGTAATCACCACAAGACATAGAGGTAGAACTGATACTGCTGTTATTTATTAATTTTTCAAGATATTTTCCTTTATGTTATCGCAGTAAAACATACGTGGATCACATATGCCCCCTCTTTCCTCCCAAGGTAATTTTTAAAATAAATTTTAACTAGCTTCTAGAGCGCAAAATTCTCATAATTCTTCCAGAAATCTTTTTTCTTCTTTGAACTAATATTTCTGAAATTCACAAAGTTCAGAATGCAAAAATCTGGCGCCGAAACGGCCAACGACGAATTCTAACAAACCCATATTCAGTATCTTTTAAAGATAATTTTCCTAATTTACTGAGGTCACGTCAATTTTGCTAATATTAATATTTTTTATTTTATAAAGTTTAATTAAATATTTTATACCATCAAACATGTGACTTTTGGAATGGAAAACAAATATCTTACTACTCGGTCACCGATAAATATCTTTAAAATCCAAATTTTATGGTTTTAAACATCTAACCAAAATATTTTTTTATTTAATTTTTACTGGCATATTTTCTTACTGTCAAGAAGTTTTAGTTGCTTTTTCTTAAAAGGATATTACTGATTCAACGAAACATTTTCAATGTACGTGAGTAAATCTCTCAGGGAAATCGTCTGTAACTTTTTAAAAATGTACCAAGACGTTCAAACAAATGAGTTGTTCCTCTGATGAACGGATCACTACGAAGAACAACATTGCCCATCTCTTTAGTATAGAACGAATTCCACTTCGGTGGCGTTCGGATTAGAGCAGCGTTTCTCAAACCTTTTTTGACACCCGCGGACCGGCAAGAGCTTTCGAAAAAAATTCGAGGTCCGAAGATGTCCCCCCCCCCTCTTCTTTTTTTTGGGGGGGGGGGGAGAAAAAAAAGAAAGAAAAAAAACCTTACGTTTGAGGACAGTTTAAAAAAGAACTTTTTTTACGGACCGGTGAGGATTTTTTTTTTTTGCCCCCCCCCTTTCAAAAAAAAAAAAGCTTTCGATTCGAGGACCGTTAAACACTTGAAAAATTTATGACAAAGGGTTGAGGTCCCCCTTTATCATAAGTCTAACTCCCCTGTTTTAGAAAGTAAAAAAAAAAAAGAATTGTTAACTATAAGAATTATTCTCGACTAAGTGTTAAAGAAGTTACAGGAAATATTTAAAAGACAAGAATAAGATAAAAAATTATTATTGTAATGATTATACATAAGTAATAAGCAAAGCAGAAAATCATGGAAAGCTACGAAAATTAATCACAAAATTCACGGAAAAGAAGACGTATGGGATATTATTATTATTTTCATGTTTTCTTGTATTATTATTATTATTATTACTATTATTATTATTATTGTTATAATTTTCTTTTGAGTGAGGAAATTTTTTTAACATAGACGAGCAAAAATCTCTGCGGACCGGTGCAGGTCCGAATCACTGGATTAGAGGACATTTAGAATAGAATAAAAAAGCTCCAATTATCGAGATTCCTCTTTATTTGACTTTTAGGCTACATACTTCTACTGACTTTGAGTCATTTGTTCTTAATTCTTCAACCATTTTGGCAAATCACAACTGTTAATTCCGAGAACATAGCGACCCACATTGCTTCGGCTGTTTTGTCAGAATCTGTCTGGGGGTCAAAAGATAAGAGGCTGGAAACCTGCTTCCCGTCATCGTTCTCAGATTAAAAAGGCTCAGGCAGGGAGTTCGAAGCTCGGTCTGACGATGGATGAAGTCAGGCAGTCGCGTGCCATCATCGACTTGCTGTCAGATAAGGATCAGGGGTCAGAACATCTCGAACGAACAATGTTCAATCCTTGTCTTCAACAAGTCGTTTCTTCTGCTAAAAAACTAAAGTGAGCGATTCAGCAATCAGAGAAATCATTCAGAAAAGCAATTCAGTTAGTCATTGAAACCAGTTAAGCAGTTTTTTGGAAATCAAAATGTATCTAGATCCCCCGCCGGATCCCTGAAATTTCGCTAAATATGTAATAATTGGAATTTTTTTTTTTTAATTCAAAAATTTCTTATGTATGTATTTTTTAATCGCCTGTGGTGGAAAAAATTGAATAGCAAGACCCTTTGTTTTTGAACAAAATCATTATTTTATCATATTATCTTAAAGCCTCTTCCTTGCCTTCAAAAAATTTGGGTAATTTGCTATTTTTCTTAGCTTCTGCTTAATTTGAACTCTCGGTGACAGATGGTGCGATTGCGCAGAATATATTTATTTTTATTATTCTGTGGTATAATGAAACTATTTTTATCACCCACTCCCTGTCTCACAAATCGGTCTGTTCTTGGCATTTATCCAAGTAAATATGAATCGTATAGAATTCGATGTGTCTGTATTCAAGCGATATGTTCTGGAAATTGTCCAAAATCATTGTCCACCAATCCACCAGATAAGCTATTTCATGCAAGGTGATTTACAACAGCAAAAAGATTGCTTCGGTTTTACGTAGGTCAGTGAGAAAGTTAGTTGCACTTGAAAGTTAGTTGCGTAAATCTGTTCCGTCTAAGACAATTTTGATGAAATTCTGTAGCAATACTTCAGATCTGTACCTTTATCGTGTGACTTAGCGGCTTCCCCAAGACAAGTTCAGTTTTTCTGATTATCAGTCGCAAACATATCTCGACAGCTGCAAGTAGCGTCCATATTGGAAATGCGTGATTCAATTTTGTGGGCAAAAAGGTGCAACTGCACTGAGAAACTTATGGGCAGTAGCATGAAGTATACAGTGAAATGTCACGTCAAGCTATCGTGAAATGGTGCAACATGTTTGAGAATGGACGTACAGATATTGACGACGCTGAGCGCAAGGGAAGACCAAGTTTAGGTGGGAAGTGTGGGATCATTTTCCCGAGTCAGCCTTACCTTTCACCTACTGACTTCGATGTTTTTGGTCACATAAAACAGGAACTTTCAAAGCGATGATGCCATTTGGATGGTGAAGTGAAAGTTGCAACTCAACATTGGTTATTATCGGACATTGGACGGGATTTCTTTGCAGAAGGCATCGAAAAACTTGTACCACGCCTCGACAAATGCTTGTTGATCATGTTATTCAAAAGGAATAGTTTTTATGGTCAGCCAAAAACTCCGTTGATTACCGTGAGCAACGACACACTATGACACTATCCTCTGAAGAAATTCGATCACAGAACGATCCTGGGGTAGGGGGGAAGAGAGAACCAAACTTTTACTAATGAAACTGTATGTGATTTTGTCATTTCAACTCTCAATTTTCAAGAAAACGACTATACAGAATTGATCAATTAACAAAATTGTGCACTTAAGGATCCTCTACTGTCCTAACAGATACCTAATGCGGAACTTGAGAAAATGCATAAAACGATAACTTTATTGAAAGTGAGTGTCTGAATTTGCACAAGAGAGTTCGAAACAGTAGTTAGTGGCTCAAGCATCTTCATCTGTTTGTGGAGCAACAAGTTGTGATGACTTTTTACGTAAAATATTGTCGTCTTGAAAATTAATGCCAAAATTCGAAAACAAAGCAAAGGCAGTATTAGGTGTAAAATTTCTAGAATACAAAAAAAAAAAAAAAAAAAACTAGTGTGCCTAAATATGGGTGCTTGGGAGGGCGTAATGCAATCTTCGTGGCGAATTCTAAAATATTTCCCCCTAATTTCGGGAAAACAAGCGAAGGGCTGCTGTAAAACAGCGACGCAGGTAGAGCATCAACGGCCCTCCTGCACTTTCATCTTTTACACTTCAGTTTTAACTCGAAAGAATTATTTAGTGTTATTATAGGAAAAAAAAAGTGTAAAATGGCTTTAATTAAAAAAAATGGTGCTGAGTAAAAATTTTGCGTCAAAAGATCAAAGTAATAAAAACTTTGCAAATCTTCCAAATTTCACCGGTGGAGGGGAGGGGGGCTTAAATATCGTACGATATCAATATAACACATATATAACGATTTCGATTTTTAAAAAAAGTTAAAACCGACCCACCCTAATACACATCCCTTAGCTGTTATTAACACTGCTTGCTTTTACCGTGTGATACTATTTCAGAATTTTATTTTGTAAGTGGAAAAAGGTAAAGAAAAGCTTATGCTAAGGTATAACTGCTGCTGTTCGTATGCATTTAATTACTTTATTATAATGCTTAACGGTGGTACATTAAAATCTAAAAGAATATGAATATCAAATTAGACTGAAAAAATCAGTGCTTAATTAGTTGCATTCATTTTGAGTTTTATGTCTGAAAAAAAAATAATAAATTAAAAAAAATAATCAAAGAGCTATTTACAAATGACTGACCATCTCAACAATAGTATATCAATGATAAGTTTTTTCGGAAATTTAAAGTCCGGAAATTTTCAAAAGAATTTATTAAAACATTATTTCATTTAAAACATTATTCATTTGAAACTTTCGTAATAGAGCCCGTTTTTGTTCCTGATTATTTATGATTCGAAGTCAGCTGTCTTTGACCCATCCTTTCTGCAACGCTTTTGGTTGCTCTTCATACTATCTCAATGATGGATTAAACTCTACATGGTGTCTCAGTTAAATGTTTCAGAACTCCCGAGAGGGGTAAGGTGGATCCTGATAACTCAAAATCCTATAGCAAAGCGGGGTCGGAAATGCTTTCCTGAAGCGGTGATATACACAGAAACACCGTAAAGAAAAGAGACGGTATGTGAAAAATCTTTTTAATAATACATATAACAAGAAGTTCTGTCTAGAACTAGACGAGCCTACTTTCCCGTATGCCCATACTACTTTCTAGTACCTGATCAATATTCTCATAAATAGCTAAAATCGCAAAAGTTTGCAAACATATCTTTAAAATACTTTAAGCTGATTTCTAGGAATGAAATATTCCTCACTCATCTAAAAAATTAAATGCGTAAAAAAAAAAAAAAAAAAAAAAAAAAACTGAACAAATAAAATAGCAGCTACTTTTAAACAAAGCAGCTAATACACTTTTTTCCATTAAAAAAATCTTTAACAGCTTTCAAAACGAAAAAATAATAATTAAAATTAATAAGCTCATTAAAATAAATACATCATATCAAAAAAAAAAAAAAAATCGTTTCTTTTTCCCGGTTGCCAAAAACAATTTTTAAATGAATTAATGCACTTACCAAAATAAATAAAAACAATAAAATGTCAACTTAAAGAAATAATTTTCATTGTCAAAAAAAAAAAAAATGTCTCTCATACTTTATGTAGAAACATAAATGACTTCGAGTTTATTCACAACTCCAACGAACTATAGGGGGCACTGCAGTCACTGTCTAATGGCGGACGAAAAACTAAAACAAACGCACGTGGTAACGAAGAAAATGCTAAAAGTGTTGTGATTTTTGTTCGTATGTATGATTTTTTTGTTTTATCCTTTATAAATCAATATTTTAAGTCCTGAGGATATTTTGGCCCTCGTAGAAAGAGATTAGAATTCAAGATGCATTACTAAACGTCAAACATTAATGAAAACTACGTAGTTCGTAGTTCGAAGCAGCCATTTTCACGATGTTGAGTTCAATATTTATCAATTCTTGATAAAACTAAATAATAATTGTGGCCTGACAAGAATAACAATTAATGCTAGAAAATTTAATGTGACATTACAAATTATTACCAAAAGAAGATGATACTTCTTTGCTTTGCTTGGCTAGCGCTTATCGTTTTGCATTTGTAGCTGAGTTATTTCTCTCGAATTCTCGAATCGGTTAATTTAAAAATTTTCTGTTTCGATTTTTCTAATTTCTGAGTTACGATTTAATTGTGTCATGTTATGCAAATCATCAACAAAATTCTCACGGATATATGGTGGTAGTTTTCTTTTCAGTTGATTGACCGTTATTTCTTTTCACTTATCGAATTCTGTAATCTTACTACCATTTTATTCCACTCATGATAAAAATTAAAAATGGTTTAACTAAAAACGCGAAATCTCGCCAAGGCTACTTTGCTCGCACAATACCAAAACTATAACCCTAAACAAATTTGGCGAAACCTTTCAGCTGAGAATAAAAGGAATCAAGTAAATTCTTTCTCGGTTAAACATTTTTCATTTTGTTCTACGATAATATATTCAAGAAAATATTTTGCATACTGTCCATTCCAACTAAATGCTGCTGTAAAGTATGGTTAGTTAAATTAATTTAAGATTAAAAAAACTCGTATTCTTACAAATTCATACAAAACAATAAAATTTTTTACTTTGTATAACGTTATCCAATCACCATTTCTCAATCAACTCATATTTTAGATTTTAATAAGGAAAACTAACATTATTTTGAGAATCTCGAGAATACTACTAAGGGACGAATTAATTTCTGTAGCTGAAAGCAAACTAAGACACATCGATTGCGTTAATAAATACTCAGAACAAACTTCCTGTGTTTACGTCAACAGACACACGTGGAACGCAACGTGGCAATGTTTTAGTTTCTTCGGCAGCTTTGTAAATCACCGCAAGGTAGCGTATTCGAGCGCTGGAGTTGCGAATTCGCCGAAAACTGAATACCTAAATTAAAACTTTAGCGTAAAAATAAAAACAAGTCAGATCAACAATAATGATTTCACAGTCAAAACCATAGCAAACCATCGGAGTCAATCTCATTTTGGGGTAAAGAAGTCGGAGTTGAATATCTAAGAATCGAAGTCGGGGAGTCGGAGTCCGATTAATTGTCGGGCACAGGAGTCGGAGTCAAGTGCCCCTACATTCTCGGAGTCGAAGTCTGGAGTTTGGCGTCAAGAGCTATTTCCAACAAAATTTGTTTGAAGTAAATCCGCCTTCAAGTACAGAATCTACATTGACTTTAAGTTTCCCTGTAGGCGCTAATGTTAAAGGATTTGAACTGTTCAAAATTGAACGGAAAATTGTTCAAATCAAAAAGATATTTTATATACAAGTTTTTCATCAAAAGCTTTTTCCTACAAAATTTGTTTGAAGCAAATTCGCCTCACAGTTCGGAATTGCCTTGAATTTCCCCGTAGGCGCTAATGTTAAGTTTTTTTGAACTGTTCAAAATTGAACAAAAAATAGTTCAAATCAAAAAGTGAAATATGGGAATGAGGTGTCCTCGCCGAGATCTTTCGAACAAAAAAAAGTTTGTTCGAATCGGACTATTAATTCGAAAGTTATTAGGGGGGGGGACAAACAGACAGACCGACAGACATTTTTCCCCAACTCAATACCCTACTTTCCAATTTTTAATTTTTCGATATTTTTTTAATTATTTTGTTTATTTTTGACTTTTTTTGTTTTTCGCGATATTTTTAAGATGCATTAAGCCTTCTTTCATGCTTTTTTCTTCTTTTTCTGATTTTTATTGGGAAAGTAGGCTAAAAAGTGAAAATATCATAACAAACAAAATTTCACCAAGTTCACAAAAAATGGCTGCCACTGTTGGCTTTTGGGAGCCATTTTTAATATATATATATATATATATATATATATATATATATATATATATATATATATATTCAACTCAAAAAATAAATGATTTTAAGTAATCCGAATTACGAAGTCTCTGAATTACGTTTCTAAAATGGAGTCGACTGATGCGCTAAAAGTCGCAGGACTGGATTCGCGTTGAACGATGTACAATATCATTTTTAACAAATAAAGAAACGTATGATCGCCACTTTTGACGAATAAGACTCGAATTTTTGGTCGCCATTTTCAATGAAATGATCGCCTGTTGACAACTGGTGACCGCTGATCTAGAGCTTTATCCCATGGAACTCCAAACAGTCTGGAATACTCCCGGCATACATAGAATTTTTCGAGAAAGCATTTCCGACCCCGCATTTCAATATGATTTTGAGTCTTCAGGATGGATCCTCATGCTGTCAGGAGTTCTGAAACATTTAACTGAGACACTTTGTATAAGTGAGTTCGACCGCAGATTTATATACGTATGTTAGTTCTATGCCTCGGAAAACTTCATCAAATTGCTCTTATTTACCTTCTGATTACGGAAGGAAGGAAATTGTTAATGTATAAATCATTTTGAATTAAAAAAAAAAAAACATTTTTAGAGTTGGTAGTTGAGTATTACGCAATCAGAGCCCCGTTATATAATGTGTGTTTTTCCAATGTAAAAGTCCATCTCTCAAATTCTGCTTGTCAGCTTTTACTTCAGTATTCTCTAATTACAGTTCCGAACAATTACCTTTGCTAAATTTAACTTACTTGCTTAACTTGTTTTTACTATTTCTTAGCTTTGATTACTTTGATTTCATTATAAAGTGAGGAGCAGCTGTTGATGACTTAACTCGAATCTTCTCTACTTGTCGCAATGTCCTTAAGAAATGGCGCGCAACCTACATACCTGTTGATGCGAAGATTTAAATAGGAGCTAGCGGAGGAGCCAACAGAATTTTTGCTTTCGGAAGAGCAAAAAAAGTGACGATGTGAAAAGAAAATGGTGGTCTGACGCAAACAACCACCAAGTGGAGAAACTTCTTGGCAAGGATTTCGCGAAATCGTTGATGAGGACGACGACTTGGCGAATTTCTTTCTATGAAAGGGAGCAGGCTTAAAACATTGAGTTTTTAATTTACCGATCGTCTTCCAAGACCAACTGTTGACTTCAGATCATTATAATGGCCCTCCTGTCAGACTTTCAGAATGAGTACCTTCAATCAACTTGATTTTGAATTATATTTCAAATTATCTATCTGCGTATCTGATTCTAAGTTGCTGGGCTAGAATCAATGAATATACGTTGGTGATTTCAATCAGAAGAGTTAAATTTGCTTTTTGTGATTTCAATTATGAATCGCACTTTTCTGTGGATACCAGTTGTTATCTTTTTTATTTGGCTCCGCCATTTTTTGCAATTTCTCCCAAGGAGCTTCCAATAATTTTTCTAGCATCTACAAGACACCGTACCTCCAGTATTTACGGTCCAGTATTTCTTTCCTCAAATCCACTGTTTTCTCAACAATTTACAGTTGTCAGAAAACATTCCTGTTAAAAACGAAATGATTTTTTCGCTCGCATACTTAACACTTGATTATGCAATTATCCACTAATTAGTTATGTTAACCGAAATTCAAACTGATAATTTTTATGTTTCAATAGAAGTTAAAAATTAATTGGTAGTTTTATTCCTTTTTGGCTTACAAGCGATCTGGCGACTAGGGAAAAAAAATGTGGTGTCTAATTTGCTGCTACTCAGTACCAGAGATCAGATAAGTTTCCCAACCTTGATTCTTTTCCGGTCTAGGAATGTACTACAATGACATCGTGCTGAATTATTCTCTTTATTCGGTTTGTGATAACATTTCTATCAAATGTCAACTTTTTTAAATGATTAATTTACAATTTACGGATCGCTTATGTTCCTTGTATCTTGGCAACAGCAGTACTCCGCATATGCGTATTTCCAGTGGTATCCCATCAACTGCTAGTGCTTATGGTCAAATAGTTGTTCGCCCCCCTTCTCGATACAAAGTAGATAAAGGCCGTAGCCGGTTTTCTATGTTAAATCTGTTTTTCAACTCGCACTTGGGGGATCATTTTGGTGACGAATAAAAATAATTTAGCCAAATTTTCAGCTCTTTATCTCAAACAACCTTCGAGTTTTCAAAAAAAAAAAAAAAAACCTGTTTTTTTTATTTAATTTTTTTAAATAGTAAAATTCAAAATTAATGAATGGTATTTTTTTTATTATTCTTAGGAGTAAAATACATGAAAAATTATTATAGTCGTAATTTTTAAACGAAAAACCGATTTTTGGCAACGGAAATAAATTTTAAATATATTATTCCAATGCGTTTCGGAAAAGTGTCATTCACCAAATTTTGTCAGAAAATGTCTTTTATACTCCACTACACTTAGGATTTTTTTCACGTTTTGTGAATTGGTTGAACAATACGAAAAAAAAAAAAAAATAATGGATTTTTTTCATAGTTTTGCGTTTAAACAAATTTAAATATTTTTTATTGTCAAAAAATTCATTTGAACTAACTCAGTAAAAAATCGTCTGCTAATTAAAAAAGAAAATTTCGAAAAAAAAATTAAATAAATAGATAAAATTCGGAAGAACTATCTTACCAAAGAAAAAACAAGAAAACCACAAAAAAAAAAAAAAAAAAACTGAGACATATCTTTCATGAAGTTACTAGGATTGTAAAAAAAATAATAAATAGTTTTTAAATAAATATTATTCAATGCTAAATTGAACATAAAGACGATTATACGATTTGTCCATGCTAGGTTATAATTTTTCAGTCTTTATCCAATAAGGAAAAATAATCGAATATTAAAGTAACTTTATTATAATTTAAACACCGTTTAACATAATTATTTTAAATAACTGACAGTTAATATAATTATTTTCAACAATTTATGATGATTTTTTAAGTAAGGTTATTCTTCGTCACTATCTTCATTCACAAGGATATTGACTTTTTCGTCAATGAACAGACGACTAAATATTTCGGCAAGCTTTACTATTTTTTCCAAATGTCGAGCATGAGGCAGAAAATATATGTCAAAATCAAATGTCTCAAGTTGTATCATATTTAGCTGAGATGATGAATGAAGATGGAACGAATAAACTCAATTATGTCGAAATCACACCTAATATTATAAAACTTAAAAGTGAGATCGCGACATATTAAGTCAAAAATTTAATCGCTGTTTTCTTGATTTTCAGTCAGATAAGAATGACATCACAGGGATTACTCGATATTTTTGTGACTGTGATAATGGTAGGCGCACTGAATCATAATCAATATAAATAAACTTGGTGTGTATGTGTGTGCATATCTGCACTTGAGCATGTTCTTTCTAAGTCTTCATTTTTTAGTTGCAGTATCTTAACCAAATTTCGTCCGGAACTACTTTGGTAACCAGAGAATTATCTAAAAGGCTTTTTGAAATAAAAAAAGCTACAAAACGCTAAAATATTTTTGTAACTAAAAAGTTCCTGTTTTCTTGATAGATTTTTGGAATTTTGTACCCCGCTAAGCACGTAAAAAACTGCACAAGATGAAGTTGTTCAGGATGTGGTATGGGGATGCCTGCATTTTGTGGCATGCAAAACTGGCGCAAGAAATTTTATCATCGCCACTAAAAGTAACAGATCAAAAGTAACAGATCTAAAGTGGGATCGTAAAAATCTAGTTAGTGCTGT
The DNA here is from genome assembly GCF_026930045.1 of Uloborus diversus. NCBI lineage: Eukaryota > Metazoa > Arthropoda > Arachnida > Araneae > Uloboridae > Uloborus > Uloborus diversus. The sequence goes on from NC_072734.1 coordinate 38,577,676, forward strand.
TACTATCTTCCTGTTGCATTGCACCGAAGTTTGAAAGCACCTCTTGGTTGGTCTTTCACCAGTGATGATATAGTTATGCAAGCCGTATTTCCAGCTGTCGCCAATTGCTTAAAATCGCTTTATAATTAACTTGTGTGATTATATAGAGTACTAATTTAATTTACCGACAAGTATTTTTACTATGGAAGTCAATTCTGACTTCTGTCGGTTTGGTGCTCTTAGGAGTCCAGTAGCTACTTATCTGCCTCTACGAGATTTCACATTTGAAAATTAAGTTCTTATAGCAACTTCAATAACTTGTGTAACTTCAAAACCATTGGTGAATTGGTATCGTCTGCCTTGTCTAGTGGTCAGAGAAGTCTGACTGCGATGGGAAGGTCCCGAGCTCTTCTGTTCTTGTCCTTTCTTTGTGTGAATGTGTTGTTGTGTTGTAAATGGTTGCCTGCCCTATAAACGAGTTCTTATGCCATCTGTGTACTGTGGAAGTCGGACTTCACCCTCAAATAAGGTACAGTTGGAAAAATAAAGCAGCTCGCCCTAAATTGCTGGTTTAGCAGGCACAAGACAACAACAACAACACGGGTGAATTGGCGCCGGAACGCTGTTCTGGTACGCTTTTGCTGTAAAAATAAATTCCTCTTTCACATAAAACTAGTCCCGACTCAGGATTCAAATACTTCTTACTGCCATCCCGGTACTGGAAAACTTACGAATTCCCCTAGTAGCAAAAATGATTGCTCAGCAGGGTTTAATTAATACAGCAGCTCAGCTCCTGCACTGCTGCTTTTCGAAACAAAAATCACCTAAACTCGTAATAACCGTTTATTTTTTGCAAATTAGATGGTAAGCTGTGGAGCTTATCGATATTGGAATCCGGAGAACGCCAATTCTGAAAAACTGATGAATATGTAGTAACATTGTTCCAGCATTATAATGGCAGCTCTCTTCTAACAGAAAAGCTCACACATGTAACGTAACTTGCCACACAACTGTCAGCTTTTTTTTATCTCCGGAAGTTACACATTCAATAGTTTTCTCTCTCAGTTGGAACACAGGGGCGAGTGAAGCTTGAGCACGGAGAGATTGCATGCGAACTCGAAGCGAAAACGGACTTCTTTATTTTGCAATAGGTAGGATACGCGAGAACGTGAGACTATACTGCTTGCGCGTTCTCGCTGATCTTACCTATTGCGAAATGATGTGAACCGTTTTCGCTTCCACTTCACACGCCATCTCTCCATGGTTAAGCTTTAATGCCACTTTTAGCCGTAACTGCCATTATTCCGTGTACAATGGCATCACAGAAGAGCTCTTTAAACTCTATTTTCTTCTCACAAATAATGCTTTGCATTAATTTTTCATTTTAACGTCACACACAAGCATTCATTGTTACTTTCTTCTATATCTAATATTTAGAAGAAAGTATTGATTTCGTGCAAATTTTCGAATGTTGAAGGATTCGAACGTTTTGAGTTTGTTCTGAGTTCATTTCGACCATTTTTGGAAAATGTCTGTCTATCTCTGTGTGTGCGTACGTGTGTGTGTGTGACCGGGTTTTTGTGGCCGCTCTTCAGCAAAAACTACATCATGAAATTAAACGAAATATGGTACACTAATGTGCCTATTGGTTTTTGGCGCGAATCCTCCAAGGGGGCGGGGGATGGAGCAATGGAACGTTTCTTGAGTTATGCATGCCTGCTATTCCCCAGGAATAACTGGCAGAATCAAAATATATTGGGGCCCTATGTTGGTGCTGATTCAATTTTGGTTTCAATAGCTCAAATAGGGGCTGAGATATAGAACTTTTTTGTCATCACTTGTGACTGCTATATCTCAAGAAATAATGAACTGAATCAAAAATTTTTCTCGACAAGTATCCCTTAGAGGATACAAGAGCTGATTTTATTTTGGCGTCAAGAGCTGAAAAAGGGGTGGTGCAATCGAACGTTCTTTCTTTTTCATTGCGAGTGCTATATCTCAAAAAGTAATGCTACGTTCTAGATGAAATTTGGAATAAATGTGAACCTATACGTAAACAAGCGTTGGTTCAATTTTTGCGCCAATCACTCCAAAAGGTACTGATTTTTTTTTTTTTAGCGAATATAAATAGTTTATAATTGCAACAATAAGAAAGATAAATCGTAATCAACTGTCGTCTGCGTATTTCTCGTGATTTTCATTGCATGGAAATGATCGAAAATATTATCTCAATGATCTAAAATTTTTAACTGTTGTCATTTTATGTTTGTTAACAAATAAAATATTCGAAATAATTAAAACAAGGCTTTAAAAATAACTTTCAATTTTCGCTCTTTGCTTTGCTTTTGCTTTGATTCTGAAATTGGGACGGTTCTCAAGATTTTTTGTGTGCGTAATTTAATTTTTTTGGAAATATTGCTTTTATCTCAAGCATGGGGAGGGGTCAGAATTCATATGAAATATATAGAAGAAAGTTTCATGATGGCCACAACATACTGGTTTTATAATTTCTTTGCACACCGCTTGTCCAATAAATGCTATCAATTTAATGATATTTTTCATTGCATGGCCACCCTATTACTGAAATGCAGTCCGGTGTAAGGTTTTGTTTTCCTTCTTTTACGTGCAATATTGTTTATGTGCACGTTTGTTTAAAGTATGAATGTGTTTTCGGCCTCTCACACTTCTTTAATTAGAAATTAAGTTCTGCTGTGCAGTTCAAGTATGGACCTCCGCGTCTGAACTGGTGGGGAGAGGGGTGATCCTTCTCTCCATCCAAGGAGCGGGACATGTACAAGTCTGTAGAATATATGGGAAAGTTAAAAGATTTTTTTTTTACAGTTTACAGAGCTACTATTCAATGATCCTTATTCCCTATCCCCCCATGATTTTTCGAATGAACCCTTCGTGATTTCACGAACATTAATTAGCGGGATGATTGGGGGCTCAGGTGTATTTTTCGAATCCATCCACGTAGCTCTTGCACGGCCCCTCGGACAGTAGATGTTGACGTGGGTAAACACACTACGAGACGGAACGGTGCCAATTTACCTCCTCTGCGAAGAGCTCTCCGCTTTGCCGCTAAAAATATTCTCCGTGGATACGTTCTCGACAATTTTTCCCTTGCTGAGGACAGCAGAATCGTCATCTTCCAAGGACAATCTTTTGCGGTTTCATCAGTAGAACGAAATAGGTCCAATGGCCTTGGATGCGACCCTTTTTTTTCCTTTTATGTTTTAGCAGCGTTTTGAGTATTGTCGAAAGGTCCCCCTAGACGAGGTCAATGATTTTTCAAATTTTATTGGTACGTCTTTAGAGTGAAAACAGTTGGAGGAATGTGGAGACTTTGTAGACAACCATCGGCTGGATGGCTAATTTTAGATTATGACTTATGGGTGATTTGAAACACATGTCAGTACTTGTAACTTTTTTTGCTATTACTTTGAAAAAGGTTCTCGACTTAGACCAGTTAGCAAAAACTTGATTAATTTCTCGTACATCTTGAAGTATTTCAATTTTCGCCAGCAACTTATTAGTGGACATTGTGGTCATTCGTGTCAACAAGAAATACCTTCCATACCGTGATAGAATTCGACTTTTCTGTGATTAACGCCAAAGAACATCAAAAGAAGTGAGTAAAAGTCTAAAAGCAATGCTGAAGTTTGGAGCAAAATTCTTATCTATTATCAATTTCGAATATCTTCTAAATAGCGTAAAGGGAATAATACTTCGCTGAAGCTCGCGATAAACTTCCAACCTATTGACATACACATAACTTAAGAGAAACAAAGAGAGCGGATCTAGCGTCTAATTTAAGAGGTCTTTACTGGAATATGAATGTAATAAAATATAAGAATCAAGGGACGCGTTATATATGCAGAGAAAAAGAATTAGCAGTTTGAGCTTTGGGGCAAGGGAAAAATTTGTACTGAAATAGGGGATTCAGGTGTTTCCGCCCCCGGTAAAAAAAATTCAAAACTATAATTTTGAAAACAATTTTAGACGATCTTTGTTGATGTTTGGAAGAAAAAGAGGTTCAGTGATTCTCTAGAGGAAACTATTCGAAATTGGAAACTGGTGTCTTCAAAATGCGAATGCAGTATGTCGTCTTTAGTAAAAGTAGTGTAATATTTTGAAGTTGAAGTGCCAAAAGCTCAATTTTACACAACCTTCGATAAGTTAGCAAAATAAAGGTTTGATGACTCTTCCCATAAATTTTTCTAATTTCAAGTCTTGAAAAAGAAATTTGAGATGATTTCGAAATTTCAGTCAATAAATAAGTTTCTGTTGGGAGAGAGAGAAAAAAAGAGAGAGAGGGGGGGGGCTGATGTCTTGCCTGGAATGTCTTTTAAATTGAACTCCTAAAACATAATTGTAGATTACCTTTGATTACGTCAGGAGAAGAGATGTACTCGGGCTACTCCCCTGAAGTTTTACGAAATTTAAGTCCTAATTAAGCAGTTGTGAGTCATGTTCGATTACGTTAAGGGAAGGATTGGGAACTCTCAGAGAAGTTTCTGATTGTTGCAGAATAGGTTTCCTATACACTCGGAAAAGTTAACCCTCAGCCAAAAAGCTGTTTATAAGAAGTTGCACAAGAATTTAATTGTGCCAAAAAATTGCTTTCTTAATCCTCGTTTATTGTAGAAAAGTATTTGTTCCAAAAAATAAAAAATAAAAAGAGTTCGAACGTTGCTACATCCTGTAGTACCGGTTTCGTCCTCTGATCTGTTCGTACTACTCAAGATGACACATCATATGCGACATACACGTATAGTGCCACCTGCCTCATTGTCCACCAACTGGACACAAGATACATCTTCACTACAAATTCCTGTGTAGGACCTTAGTTGCTTCTCGATAGAACCTCACTTCGCATGCAGTAGGGTGTGGGTTTGATTCTAGCCAGTGCCCTAGGTTTTTTTCTTCTCTTTGTGTTGTAAATCTTTCCTGTGTTTCTCTGAAGGCAAAGGCGCTTAGTTCGCGGTCCTCTATGTATAAGTGAAGCTGATTAGCTTCTGTATAAATAAATAAATAAAATATATCCCTGTATGTATCCGTACCATCACAAGGTGTCTGGCTGAACGACCTTTCGTCGCCTCAGAGCGACAGTAAGACCTCTGCTCATATCCAACTGCTGCCCCGAGAAGACAGTCTGCTATCGTGTGCCTATTATGTGTGCTACCAATGACACTAACCACCGTCGCCTCCGTTTGGATTGGTGTGACGCTCAATGGGATTGAATCTAACGCATTGGAACCAAATTGTATCAGGCGATGAATCCATTCATAATGTTGGGCAGAAATGATAATCGTGTACGTGTGAAGAGGCTCCATGGTGAGCATCTCAATACTGCCTTTGCTTTACAGCCGCATACCGTACCCACAACTGGTGTTATGGCATGGGGTATCCCACTTAAGATCCTAAATGCAGGAACAGGTCAAGCAAAAAATAGATATAACTGAAAGAAACTTATGGAAAAGGCCAGGACCCACAATGAGTTGTCAGTTCAGTGATAATGATGTGATGACGTATTTTGATTCATTTATTAATATCAGAACATAGTTTACTCCAACAACCTGCAAGTCTAAACGCTCAAACTTGGGAGTTCTTACGTCAACTCTGAATAATCATAGTCCAAGAGCCCATGAGTGCCCATAAGCTGAGTCGCGCTGGCTTTGGCAGAAAACAGGTCGCAAATGTGCTTAAAATTGCTCAAAAACTAAATATCATAGATTTATTTCATGTCACGTGAACTTGTGATCCCCATCCATGCATCTCCGACTTGAAGGACGTTCTAGAGAAATACAAACGTGCCTTTGAAACTAACTATGCAAATTTTCAGCTTCCAAGGCACAAATCATGAGGATCTAGGATACCTGAAAAATAAAAAAAAGGGGTTCCAAAATAGCCTACAATAGGAGAACCGTATTAAACATGGCAATTCGTTTCACAAAGCTGATCCGCCTTTTTGAAATCACCTTTTTTTCAAATTACTCCTAGATCATCAGGATTTAGGTCTTGGAAGTTGAAAATTTGTATAAGTGAGTTTCAAAGCCATGTCTGTGCACCTCCATAAAATTTCATTCAAGTCGGGTGGAGACGACAAGGTCACTTGACATGGAACGACTTAGTTTTTGACGCACCTTTGCGACCTCTTTCCTGCCAAAGTCAGCGTGACTCAGTTCAACTCATAGCGAACCTTTCTTACCTGCTGTGATGTGCTTATACGCAGAAAAATTTTGGGTCTTTGTACTATGATGTAGGTCTGGCGCTCACGCGCTCTTACTCTATCAGTGTAAAGAACATACACAAGAAATTTACTAAGGCTCATTTCGCAAAATCAGGCTGCTGGAATGCTTAGATGAATTCTGTGTTTTATGCACAACGGGCATACCGTAGTAGTTTTCTGAAATTCACTATGTGTTATTTAAGTTTGAGTATTAGTTCTACTCTGAATATCTAAATTGAAACAAATTCTAGTAATTTCTGAAGTTCATTGCACAAAAGTTAAGTTCGATTATTTTAACTTTCTTTGAATAGTCAGTGTAACATACATTTTCAAGTAATTTACTGAGTTCATTGCCCAAAAAGTCAAGCTGGAGTGCATAAATCAACTATAAAACTTTGTGAAAAGTAGACTTTGAGAGTTTTTTGGAGTTCATTAATGAAGATTCAAGCTGGAGTCACAACTTTTGTCTAACATCAAAGTTTAGCTTCACGAAAAACAGAATAATCTTTACTTTTCAAGAAGACACCTAAAACCACAAGACTACGATGAATGCAGAAACAGAACATTGATATGCATTAAAATAGAATGACTGAAGCGCGTTGTGAGGCTCTAACTGATGCAACTATTTCTTTGAATTCCAGTAAGAAAGTGTGACAAGTACGAGGTAGGAACCGCTTGCACCCAAGTGGGTCAACGTTCTGTGAAACAGGTGCAATGAAAGTGGCGAGACGTTTATTTTGGAACGTGTTCCACAAACTGTCTGAAACACTCCCTTTGTTATCATTGAGCTGGCGAAGCATTTGCCATGACTCTCACTCTTCGTAATTCCAATATCTAAAACTAAGTTGGACAACACCTGGTATTACATTTGGTTTGAGGTCAAAGTGGAAAACATGTCACTTGGCAAGGGATCTCTTGGCAACATTCAACGACTAAATAAGTTCGTCTGTTATCCCATTGATTCATCGCTTGAAATATACAAAGTGAAAATAATAGTTTATTGCTTGTTGACAACAAATTGGCAAGACAGAGGAAGCAGATGCGTACTGTTAGGAAATATAAAATGGGTCGTATGCTAGCTGGGGACGTATATCATTTGAAGCAGAGTTTCTCAACCTTTCCATTCTCATGGAACCCTTAAACCGTCATGTAGTAATCACACACACATGTTCACTGCTACGTATATGATCTATTGTCGTAATTAAATGCTTTATTCAAACTTTGAGCATAATTACCCTTATTGTCGGACATCCCGGCAGCGGAAACAACGCGACGCTTTTTGAGAAAATTTGCTGACTATTTCTTAGTGAAGAGGAGGGGTAAAAAACTAATAGTTTTTAAATAATATATTTTTTTTAATTTCAGCGAAAGTAGATTTGCACCTTATTTTCGGAGATAGAATCTACAGGTGTAGCATGTCTTTGTGAAAGGGAAGCTAAATGCCTAAAATTAAAAAAAAAAAAAAACTCTTGAATTTCAGCAAAAGAAGATTTATACAGTACTTTCGGAGATATAATTCACAGGGAACATGTTCTTTGTGAGGGTGAAGAAAAAAAACCCTAAAATTTTTAAAGAAAAACAATCTTGAATTTCAGCAAAAAAAAAAAAAAAAAATTACCGTATTTTCGGAGACATAATCCACAGTAAGCATGCACTTGTAAATAAGTTTAGCATCTTATTTATTACTATTTCTTCGTGCCAATTCAGATTTTACGTTTAATGTGAAGATCTACAAAAATAATCTGCAGATTATCCCGCAGATTATTTTTATTGTTTAAATCTACATCGTAGACTGCGCAAAAAAATTGTGCTACCGGGTAGGGTACTACCACTCAATAGATGCCGTAATACTACGCAACAAAAAAGAACTTTTTGTCTGCATCCTGGTTTTAAAAAGTCAAATTTCTACCAATTTTGGGTAGAGAAAAATGAATATGGTTGTGGATTTTTTTTATTAGCTCTTGTTTTCATAATACACAAAAGCCCACTGGAGAAAGATGCACTACAACCATACATTGACTTTAAGGTAGGGTTAAAATGGGGAAAATAAAACCTGCGGAATAAATGCTATTACATAGATCCTGTTTTTTAAACAAGGTTTTTTTTCGAAAGCAGTGATTGCTTTCGGCCTATTAATGTAAATGCTTCATTTTCGATTGCTTTTTGTATGTCAAAGAAGGACCATCTCTTGTAATAGTTCAGAAGCATTTCGTGATTAACTCAGCCCAATGGACCCTAATATCTGCGTTCCATTGTAATGGTATCTTGGTGAAACCTTTTCTCATGCTCATCGCTCCTAGCTTCACAGTCTTTAAGTAAAATATCCTGGAGGTAGTGAACAAAATAGTGTTTCAGAGACATATCCTTTATCAATGGTCACATAATTTCCGTAGGGGATTTTTGTCCACCTGTTTTTAGTTCTCGTCTTCTCTACTGCTTAGAAATACTTGCAATACGGACTTAAAGTCTTCCAAGGTGTTTTTTTTCCTTCCCTTTCCTTTTTTTTTAATATCGATTTTCATAACTGCTCGCATTTGAAGGGCAGATAAAAATTATCTTCTTAACCTTGGCTTCAATACATCTTAGAAATTTCCCTATTTAAAGTAATTACACCTTGGCTTCAATACATCTTAGAAATTTCCCTATTTAAAGTAATATTTTTTGAATTTCTATTTTTCCTCAAGTTTTTACTGAAACATTACAAAAATATGTTCAACGTTTTAAATTTTAGCAGAGTTTTTTTTTTGCTTGGGCTGTGTGTCTCTTAGTGGTGTGCTCCCCCCCCCCTCCCGCATTGCGAGGTCTGCAGGGTACGTAAATCCAGGCCTGCATCTCAACCTGAATTTAAGAGTAATGGATATTGCTGATTTTTATGAAATTATTTTTCTTAATATACCACTGTACCCCTTGCAATGTGCCCCCCACATGGGGCATAGTGGGACAACTTTAGAGCCTTTGAAAATTCAACTTTTAAAAAAGGAATACAATGAGGGAAAAATATGGAAAAAATATAGTGATAGCTAAAGTGTTCTATAACTAATTTCTGCAATAAAATTTCTTCAGAACTGAAATTAAGAAAACTATAACTAACGAAATGAAAACTGTCCCACTGTGCCCCGCTTTCCCCTATTCATTTTTCATGATATCTCTGTTGTATGTTTTATTCCGTATTTTTATTAGTTTTTTATTTACTATTTACCGTCTTCATTTATTTAATACGCGAAGCACAGTGCTTTTAATTGCTTCTACTTTTACTTTGTTGTTCTTACTTGATATCTTTTGATGATGCTTTAATACGTAAGTTGTTACTCTACTTGTATCCTGTATAGTTTTTATGCGTTCATGTAGTAAATAAATAGAATGTGTTTGTCCAGATTATGTTACTTTTACTGTCCTAAGAATTGCGACTATACAAATCCAGAAAAGTTAGGCGGTAGGTAAACTTCCTTTAAATTTTTTGTTGTCCTAATGAAATCTCTCACCCACGTTTTCGCTAATGGCACCAGGTTCTAGCAAGTAGTCCAAATGTGATTCCAGAAAGACGTTCTTCATTTTGGGAAAACTGTTCTATACCCCTTCTCTTGCTTCGAGTGTTACTCCCCCTCACTATATGCACTTATGCGATCAAGGTTTTTTTTTCTGATGTTCCCCTGCACTTTAGCTCTGTGAGGAGGAACGTTTTCACACTCGAAATGTTTGATATTTTGCTTTGCACACTTATTTCTATGGAAGAAAGCAAAAAGTAATTTCTCTATGTTGATTTTTTTCTTCTTTTTTTGGATCGAAGCTACAGATGTTTATTTAAAAATTAAAGGAAAGGATTTCTTAAAAAGGAGAACTTAAAAAGAAAAAAAGAATGATGCAGTGAATGTCTGCTCCAAAGGAACTTCGACAAATCGAATAAAATTGAAAGCATTTTACTCGCTTCGTGATCAATTTTGGAGAAAATGGGGAGGGTGGTTTTTAAAATTACGACTCGTTTCATAAGAAGCAAAATTAACTATCTTAAAAATTCACTTGAGGTGACGGAATGAGTTAGACCAGATCAGTTATTTGTGAAAGAATTAACAGCTCATCCAACTTTATGCACACCAGTTTCAGTTTATTTTTTCGCCACGAAGTGGAGAGGAAGCATGGGAGATATTCGATTCGGCAACAAGTGTGTCGGAGAGTCAGGGCCTATTTTTTAACCGACTTCAAAAAGGAGGCGGTTATCAATTCATACCGTATGTATGGTTTTTTTTTTTTTTTTGTTTGTCCACTCACAGCGTCTCACCTAGTGAACCGATTTTGATGATTATTTTTTTAATGGATAGGTGACGGCTCAACTTAGGTCCCATTACTTTGTTTTGCCATAATTTTTCTTTAGAAAAAAAAGTTATTGTCAAAAAACAGTAAATTTCATGCAATTTCCCTATTAAATGATTAAATATAAAACCCATTGTCACAAAAGTTTGGTGCCATACAACAGTAACATTAATAATAATTGTAGTGATAATTTTGAATGGAGGTTTCTCTGAAGCAAGCATCAAGTTTCTTCAGTGTCATTGCTCTATAGTGAGGGTAAAACTAACGTGGAAGCGAGGTTTTTGCAGTGATTAGGATCTGCGTAGCCTTCACAATGCTACTAGGTTAAGTTTGCTTCAACTCTAGTAGTATTTTTAACTGACTTCAAAAAGGAGGCGGTTATCAATTCATACCGTATGTATGTTTTTTTTTTTTTTTTGTTTGTCCACTCACAGCGTCTCACCTAGAGAACCGATTTTGATGATTATTTTTTTAATGGATAGGGGACGGCTCAACTTAGGTCCCATTACTTTGTTTTGCCATAATTGTTCTTTAGAAAAAAAGTTATTGTCAAAAAACAGTAAATTTCATGCAATTTCCCTGTTAAATGATTAAAAATAAAACCCATTGTTACAAAAGTTTGGTACCATACAACAGTAACATTAATAGTAATTGTAGTGATAATTTTGAATGAAGGTTTCTCTGAAGCAAGCATCAAGTTTCTTCAGTGTCATTGCTCGATAGTGAGGGTAAAACTAACGTGGAAGCGAGGTTTTTGCAGTGATTAGGATCTGCTTAGCCTTCACAATGCTACTAGGTTAAGTTTGCTTCAACTCTAGTAGTATTTTTATCGTTATCATCTATGCCAATAACAGATGATCTGGGTTAAGTAAGGAGATACAGGATTGCATAAAAAGCAACTATGCTGTGAAATGTAAATTAGTTTAAGGAAAACGTAATATTTAAATGGCTATAATTAAATTAACACACAAATGAATTCTAGGGAGGAACAAAGATAAATTTTTAGTGTCAATCGCTTAAAGTTTAAGGCGTGTTCTCAGTTGTTTTTTTAGTATGGAGCATTTTTATGAAAAGAATAAGGTGAAGTTTCGTTATAGTAACTTCTTAATATTTCTGAAATACATTTACACTAAAAAGAATGAAATAAAAAAAATTTGGAAAAAAAAAAAAAATAGAACCGACTTCAAAATTGCTCTAAAAAGTGAAAAATAATTTTATTCTTTAAACACCATCGGTAATACTTTTAAACATAATTTTTGAAGTTGGCGCAAAAACGATAGATAAAATCATTCACAGCCATAACTCAACTGCAATTATAAATTTAACCAGGCCCAGTTTCTTCAATAACACATACATTATACATTGATGACAGCATATTTGAGTAACGATATAAATGTTTCGTTCCTAACTTAGGATGATTTTCTGAAACAAATATGAACGAAGCATGGTTACACTGGATTTTACTTTTTGTTTTTGCGCCAACTTCAAAAATTATGTTTAAAAGTATTACCGATGGTGTTTAAAGAATAAAATTATTTTTCACTTTTTAGAGCAATTTTGAAATCGGTTCTTTTTTTTTTTTTTCAAAATTTTTTTTAGCCTTCAAGATTTGACTCCGTGAGATTATTTTTCTGGGTACGTGTCAAGAATAATGGTCATGATGCGAAAATTCAAAATGCAAGCCATCTCAAGCGATAGGGGGCCGTTCATTAATTACGTAGGGATGATTTTGGCAATTTTTGACTCCCCCAACCCCCATGTAAGGGTGCGTAAGATTTTCAAACACCCCTTCCTATTCTTGCGTAAGATTCCATTTCGTATTTCAAAATAATAAATTCTTTTATTATATTTTACACTATTCAGTCTTTTTAAAAATAAATAACATCTTATCCTAATACGTTTTTTACCTTCCAGACCCAAATAAAATATGATTCCTTCCAAACCACTTGACCGCGCGATTACTGATATAAAATAGACTTGGAAAACATTGCGTGAAAATGGATTTGAACCCCCTCCCCCGCCCAAAGTGAGGGTATGTAGAGATTTTTCCAACCCCTTCCCCCTTGGGACCCATACGTAATTAATGAATGACACCTAAATATTTAAAATCTTGAAAAATTAATCCGAAAGCACTACACATACATTGTAACATTAACCTAATTTTATGATTCTGTAAAAACCTTTTTGCTTCAGAACCCCGTACCCCGTAGTTCCCTGTACAAACCGATTCTGGGGTTTTGTTTTTACAGGATTTGAGATTCCCTTTCTGTTAACATCAAAAAGCGTCATTTTGTAAGTCAAGATATTTTCCTACCTGAGACTGTAATGTCTTCTAAATGATAAAAAGAGAACATTCACCGTGGTGCTATCTACCCCTCAAGTTCAATGGCGCAAAATACCCTCCCTCCCCCCTAAACTTTTCTAAATCCTCTTTCACTTTTTTATTTTTTTTAGCTCTCTTTTTTATTTTATTATTATTATTTTTTTAATATTTTTTATTTAGTTACTTTTTAAAAATATTATTTATTTATTTATCTATTTTTAATTATTATTATTATGATTATTTTATTAGAAACACACAAACTAAATACATAAATGAAATAAAATATAAACAGAATAAAATGAAAGAAAATAAAATAAAAAATTTAAATTAAAAATAAATCATTAAATAAAATAAAAATAAATAAATTTTAAAAAATTTAATATCCCCCCCCCCATTTTGATGGCGCCAACTTGCGCCGTAATCTCTCCCCCCCCCTGTGGGCACCCCTGATCATTTAGATGAGACAGAAGTTGTTTATTAAGCTTTGAATTTCACAAAACATTAAATTGCGATCTTTCAGTCTATCTTCACTATAAATCTGTTTATTTTACAATGTTCTTTCGAGTCGAGCGCGATAGTATACAGTGTCCTTTTGAGTCCTGTGAAGTTGCTTATTTTACATTGTATCTAGACGTGATGACATACAGTGGATGAATATTTTATTACCATTTGAAACGGAAATAAATAAATTTGAATAAAAGTAGTCGTTTTGTGTTAAAGTTTTAAGTCTGCATGATGAATCAAGTTCAAGGTCATAGTGTTACTGCTTTGCAACACGTTATAAATGTTTTATAAATACCACTAAAAAAACCTTGCAATTAGGAACTTTTTCATGACAATTCTTATTCAAAATTCGCAGAAAAAAAATTACATACAATATTTTTTAATTTGTGGAATAAAGTTTATAGTTAATTGGAGCGCCTGTAATGTCGGAGCTCCAGGATCTTACATTTTCCCGAAGGGGAGGGGTATTCTTGAAACTTCCGCCTTTACCCATTACCTTGAAGTTTCCACAGCGAATTTCAACGAAAACGTCACAGATATAGGGTGAATTTTCCATCCCCCTGAATTTGTCACCCGGGGCAAGGGCACGGTTGCGAAATGTTAAACCCCTGTTGGTGTAAACATTCGGTTTCACGGATTTTCTTGCGAAAAATTCGTATGTAAATTCCTGAGCATCAAAGGACCCCTGTGCCAAATTTAGTAAAGACCGACGTAAGCTGTGTATTTGTAAAAAGAAAATATATGAAGGGTTTCACCCCCTCCCCCCATTCGTTTCATAGGGTGGCGAAAACCCCCTATGGGAATTCCTGTGCATGAAAGGACCTCTGCTAAATTTGGTAAAGATCCGACGTAAATTGAGGCACGCAAAGGGATGCAAGTTGAAAAATTAAAAATTTGGAGATAACCAGCACAAATGATAGGTGAACCTCTCCTCTGTCTTGGGGTAAAAGACTGTACTAGCAGTCCTAGTAGGTGCTGCTGTACAGCATGATTTAGAAAAAAAATTCAATGAAAACCTTCCTAGGATCTGATCTTTAAACGTGTTTTACTCAAAACTTAAAATAGTCCATTTGCATCCCTTTGCTTCTCACTGCCTCAATTGTAGATTTGTAAAAGGAAAATACAAACACGCACACACATAGCTTCTTAGATTTTTGATGAGTTACCTCTAAATAAATAATATTCATTGTTATTTAAGATGAATATTTATTGAGCAATCACATTGCTTGTTGTTCTCATTTGAAGGTTTTGATGTTTCTATGATTTTATTTTCCCGCCGCCAGCTCTGCCAGCACCACCGTCGACCGGCCTCATGATGCTGCTCCTCTAGCGAAAACCGTCTACAGGTTGCGTCTATGTCCTACACACACATGCATACATACACATATCTACACATACACTCATACCACACATACTCATGCCTGCATACAGACACAAACACACACGCATACATACACATACCGACACGCTCATGCCTGAACACAAATACACACGCCTATATATATATACACACACACACTCCTGATTGCGAAAAACGTAATTTGAATTCAAGAAGTCAAAATTCAAATTGCGTTTTTTTTTTTTTTTTGATATTTCTTTATTTTTCAGTTGTTTTTCGTTCAGTCTGTCAGTTTTTAGGAGATCATGAAATAGAATATCGATTTGAAATTTCTCTCATAACACCATGCTCTGTGTAGTGCCAGTGCCAGTAGAACAGAAGTGTTAATCCTCTGATGAGCTAAGGTGCTGAGGTCAATTCTTTTAATGTAAGTTCTTGAATAAATCTCGTCGTTATTCAACTTGTTTTTTTTCTTTATAACCAAGCAATTTCAGAAACTAGATAAACCGCAATACCACCAGATGTTCACCATATTTGCAGTCAATAACAACTTCCTGCGAAAAAAAACCTTTAATGTTTATCAAACGAAGCAACCCTTTTATGAACCACGTCTCTAGAGACGCAGGACATTGGCTCATCCTTCTCGTGACGTCAGGCCACGCGCCAAGGTCAAAATCTAATTATTTCTCTGGAGATCAAGTTGAAAATTATGGCCCTTTTTTAGGGGTCAAAATAAACACAAGGGGTTGTCGTTGCGCCTAATGACTCAAGAAGAGGAGAAAGTGGACTTGGTGGGCTCGGATGTTAGGTTAACATCTGGGTGGCAAGTCAGCGCAATCAAAACAAGTGGTGTTCATCATTTCTGAGTTTACGCAAGTTTGGAGGAAATTAATGGTTAATTTATAGTGTTGACGTTGCTCTATTTGTGATGAAACTTAGAGTAGGTTTACACAAAAATTTTTCGAAAGTCTTTCTAAAGGGTGTTTTTTTTAGAGGTTTAACTTTAAGTTGGCAACAGTGATATGTGTGCCATTTTGATAGCTGTCACTTGTTTTGTGTTCAGTTCGATTTGCCATTTTATCATGAATAGACAACAAGGCGATGCAACATATGCCACACAGCGTGTGTCACAATTGATTTATTGAAAATGTTCGGTGAATCAATTATTTCGCTTAATGGACCCGTGAATTGGCCTGCAAGATCATGCGATTTAACACCGCTAAATTACTTTTTGTGGGGCTATGTGGAGTCTTTGGTCTGCACCGATAAGCCGCCACAGACGATTGACGCCTTTTTAAGAGAACATTCGCCTCCTTATTATTGACATACAGCTTCTATTGCTGCAAAAAGTGAGAAAATTGGACTTTCCAATTGGACTTTCTCCGAGCCAGCTGAGGTGGCCATATGCCAGAAATCATATTTAAATAAAAATGGCAAAGAATCATCTTTCGAATAAAGCAACATTCATGGCAATTAACAACATTTAACTGTGTTTTATTTGAACCTAAAGTTCTCTACTTCTAAAAAAAAACACCCTTTACTAAATAGAAATCTTAGTGCAAAAATGCGGACACAGCGCAAGGTCACTTTCAAACATTTTTCATAAATCCGGATGTGTGATTTATTCATCTTTCTTTTTTGGTTCTCACTACAGTTTACAATGTATAGAAGTTGTATGTATTCATGACTATTGGACAGTGCAAAAGCATTTCAGCATTAAATTTAAAGTTTAAATCTAGATATCGCTATAAGTGAGTACTGTTAATCAAATTGCTATTCAAAGATCGTGCAAAATAAAAGAAAAGCAATTGTGAATAGAGTTCTTAAGATATTTATAAGTCGCTGCGTCCAAATGTCTACCATATTTTACAATAAGAACATAATTTCATTCTCGGACTATTTCTTTCTTTTTCATTCGGCACGAGGGATTATAAGATTAATTTAAGTATCACAATGAGAAATTTTGAAACCATTTCTTAAAGTAAGAATTTAGTCTGATTTCAGGTTATCGAAAAGCGTTCCCCAACTTTCCGAGTTTATCGATACAAAAATTTGAAAAAAAAAAAAAAAAAAAAATGAAGAAGGAAAGAGAAAAAGATGCGAATTGCAGGACAATAATAAAATTTTAAAAAAAATCGAAGGAGGAAAGAGAAAAAGACGCGAATTGCAGGACAATAATTTTATTTTATAAACACAAAATAATTTTTCCTGTACAAATAGCATTTCTGTTCTTGAGTCCCATTCACTAAATTGTCAATCCTTGTTTCAGTTGAGTCAGTTCTTGTATCATGGCTTTGAAGTCAATTTTTGTATTAATTCTGTCCCAAATTAATCTTTCCATTTATGTTGAAAATTTCATCTCAAATTAGTTGGTCCATTTTAATACTTTTTTACTTAATATTGAAAGTGATGATTTTATGATTTTATTTAAACATTTTTTAGAGACCAGAGTGCTGTGATATCAATCACTAACCTTCACTGCCATTTATTCCCTCCTTTTTACCTTATAAATCAGTACCGAGTTACTTTCAAAAATCCACGATTCACAAATTCTCATGCCACGCCCTATATTTAAGACTTTTCGACCCGTAATTGCACTACCTTCTAGCTCTGTGGTGCACCACATCTTTTACCGGGATGCCCGCATAGCAAATTTCAAACCAAGCATTGTTGCAATTATTACTGTTTATTTTATTGATACGGAGTTTTCACCTACTTTTAAAAAACTAATATATGATCATTTGGCCTCTGAATCCGTTGTTTTGGAGGGGTACAGATCAGTTTTCTATTCGGAACATTGAACATAATAACGAGCCTCATTGATCCCCTTCGCTGGCCTTATATGACCGCTCGAGCCATTGGTTGGGCACCAGTATTCTAGCTAATGAATCGTGAATTTGTTAGAAAGCAAAATGATCTTTATGGTACACTCAGTGGCGTAGCTAGTTAGCGGCGGAGGGGGCGGTTTACCCCAGGCTGGCAGCACTTTTTTGGGGGTGGCAATTTCACTTTTGATGCGGAAAAATTTAACGCCCCAATGAGTAAATCATGCTTTTGATCTTTTTTTTGGATTTAAAAAAAAAAAAGGTCTTAATTCTAAGGTTGTGTGGTACGAATCTATACATTACATATAATAAAATAAGATGTTTGTGTGTGTGTGTGTGGCGCGCTTCCCGGGAAAACGGCAAGGCCTAGAAAGATGAAATTTGGTATACAGGTGTTGTTTTTGCCGAAGATGTGCACCTCGGGCTTCGATTTTTGATATTTTAATTAGAAAAAAAATTATTTAATGTTTTATGTGTTTTTTTGCACTTTTTACCTCATAGACCCCGAACCAATTGCACCAAACGAATATTTTTTGTATTATAGTGTAGGAAATTTAATTTCAAATATGATGAATGAAAAAATTTTGAAGATAGAGCAGTTTTTGTATTTTTTATGAATTTTTGAAAAAACCTTCAATTTGCATTTTTTTCTGGGTTTTACATTTTTCTAATATCATCCTTCGAGAAGTATCAAAGCCTCATTTCTAAAATTTAAGTTGGTAATAGTAAGAACATTGCGCCCTCTTCAGACGAAAAAAGTTCTTAAAAATACGCAATAGTTTTTTTTTAACAATTTTTTTAATGCTGAACACATCATATCTTTCTACGCATCGGTCGAAAAAAGCATTCTTCAATCTTCTATGCCTCTGACGTCACTACTTGGATTTCGATTCGATATTTACGACGGAGTCTTAATCGCAAACAATGTTAATCTTTTTTTTTTTACTATATAGCTTACTTCTACATTTTATGACGTGATAACCACGTGTTTTTCTGGCAGCGCTTGCTTTTTTTCTTTCCTTTTTTTTTTTTTTGGTTTAATTTAGGGAATGCATTTATTTCATTTTCCATCTCCCCCCCCCCCCCCAAGCTCGACGTTTTGCTGTTTCGATATTACGTTACATTTCATAGTTGTGCGCATTTAATTCAATAAAAACAGCGAGATTTTTTTTTTCTTTGTCAAACGCCACTTATTGCACACTACGGGGAATTTGAGCTTTTTTTTTTTTGCTCTACTTAAATAAAAAAAGTGGTTTTTTGAGTGATCTTCGTTTTTATTAGGAAATGGACGGGGAGGTTAAAATAAATAGAGATGCATAAGAAAATTTAGAGATAGATCGTAAAGGTAGATGGCGTAAAAATGTGAACGGCACAAAAAAGATAGAGATGGATTGATTAATACTGCAGCCAAATTTGTTTAAACAGCCGCCGAAGGCGGCAAACTTGAAGTAAAAAGGTAAATGACAAGTTAGTCAAACAGCCGCCGTAGGTGGCTGCTTGCACAGAAAGGCGACTGGCGTAAGAAGGCGAACCAGCTGGTCTCCGCAGGCGGCTAGTATCATAATAAAATTACTCAAATACAAAACATGTGTTGTTCTTGTGGACATCGCAACATTATATTGTTTAACGAATAAATACCTTTGTGCTGAAAATTAAAATAATTAGTAATCCAACGTTATGAAGCACAAAAATTGCAAACTATTACAGACACGTGTTTCGGTGTTATAAGGAACACCTTTTTCAATGCATTCATCCAGAAGCTCACACTTCTTAGCATTGAAAAAGGTGTTCCTTGTAACACCGAAATACGTGTCTGTAATAGTTTGCAATTTTTGTGCTTCATAGCGTTGGATTACTAATTATTTTAATTATATTGTTCGTTTTTCCTCTTCCTTCGTCTGAAGCTACAGACTGAGGGCGGTGTCACATTTTTCGGGAAGAGCAATCGGAAGAGCCTTAATATCTCTTAATGTCACCAACAGCTCAAAAGGGCAGTTTTAGGACCTGAGTCTCGAAAAATTTCCAAAGGATAACGTCCATCCCATCCCTTTACATCTCATCTTTTAGCCTAATATTGAGTTTTTGAAATTTCAGTACCAACGAATTCCTGAGGGCGGTCAAGCCCTGACTCCTCTTTGAACGTGGTTAATGATAGTCTAATATGTGTATTAAGCACATCAACTTCGAATTTTAAAATCCCCATCGCATCCAATGTCTCCGAAAATAGCTTAACGTTATGTTTTTGAAACTTAAATTTCAGAAAAGTTCTAAGGTAGGGACCCCAAATGTGCACGAACCTAACGTCAGCACAGTTGACTCTAAATTTCGCTTTTAGAAGTTTCTAAGGGAAGACCGCAAAACCTTCTTTTCTCAGTGATGAAGAGCTTAAAATGAGCAACAGTTTCAAAAAAGATTTCGGGTGGGAGGAGGAACCGCCCCGGGCGGCAGAAAGCGTAGCTACGCCACTGGGTACACTGGTGCTGGAGTTCTTAGAAAATGAGGCATGGCTTAAGACTGTGTTAACGCAAAATTTAGTCATAAATACTGTAGCTTTTAAAACGAAAGCATTTGCATGTATAAGTAGTTGCATGTCACGACCCGTTTCCAACCCTCCGATTTAAAATTCGGTCGCGGCCCAATAATTAAGATCTGCTAATATAGGGGAAGACATTTCCAACTGACTATCACGTTTAGGAACGAAATATGTTTGTTATTTTTACTTCCTTTTACAAAAAAGGAAGTATTGTATTCGCAAAAAAATTTCACTCAAAAATCGACCTTCATTTCCATTTTACTCACCCCCGAATGAATATTGAGTTTCTTTTCGACTCGATCACACGTGGATAAGTGCCTAAGAACGTATAGATACGCGAAATATCCATAATGACGATTCCCGAGTTAATTACAACGAATTTTCTCCTACGTCTGTATGTACGTATGTATGTATGTGCGTATATGCGCATGTGCGGATGTTCGTATGTACGGACGTTCGTATGTGCGGATGTGCGTATGTATGTCGCATAACTCAAGAACTGCAAGTTCTAGAAAGTTGAAATTTGGTACGTAGACTCGTAGTGGGGTCTAGTTGTGCACCTCCCTTTTTGGTTGCATTCGGGTGTTTCTAAAGGGGTCTTCTGCCCCTTTTTGGGGGGAAAACATGGTTAATTACGATGTAAACTCAAATGGTGTTATAATTTGGCGGACACTTGGCGATATATCTCCAGTCTTTTGGTCGCCAAGTTTTGTCGCTAACTCGGCGACAAATTTGGCGATTTTTGGAAATTTTTTTGATCTGTTTCAATTTGGCCACTTTTGGTGATATTTAGAGAGTAAACTATTTTATCAAATTAAAATTGCCAGTAATGGGGAAATGACATTAAATTGGAGTAAAAGGAAGTCATGTGATGCACACATCAGCTCGTTTTTTATAAGAAAGCAAATAATTTTTCTTACTTTTCTGTGCAAATTAAAGGAAGTATTGTGAACGCGAAAAAAAAAAAAAATCATTCATATTTCGGCCTAAATTTCTATTTTAAACGCTCTCAAACGAATGTGTACACGTTTTTTAGGTACGTCCATTCCGTTTTGACACGTTTTTCATTGAGTGAAACTAACTATACTGGAGTGATGCAAAAAGTACTTCAAAGCAGGGGGGTTAAATGAAAAGACGACTTTCTTTTTTATTACTAACTTACCACCCGCAGTTGCAATTGAACCATTTCTGACTCTGACCTAACAGAGCGTCATATTATAATATAAAAATGGACCGCACACGCGACGACCACCTGGGTGAAAAACATTTTTCTGCATCGTTTTCGGGAGAAAAAACATCCAGATAACAAGCCTGTGTTAACAATGTTCTTTGCACAGATAAGACGCGAATGAAACTCGATGCTGCCAAACAAACGGTGACGACACTTCGCCACAACAAAAACCCAGAGAGTGAAAACGACCAAACGATGGGGGTTGTGCAGTCTGTTATCTTGACAGAGTTCTCGATAAGTCCGTCCGAGGGAGTGTGCCACGGATTTGTCAGCATGGTCCTTGGAAGATTTTAGTCAGCGGAATATTTGAAAGTCTTCCTAGGAAAGTGTCCTTTTTGATTTCGGTTTGCTTGATGTGCCGAAGATTAGGTTGAGTGACAAATAAGGACATAGAATTTGGTTGTTTAAAGAAGAGATGACGGCAACGAGATTGTCGAAGTTTACTAAAACAACTAGAATTATGAAATAAAGTCAAAATTCTTCGAGATGCGATATTCGTAACTCGCTGCCGTAATTCAGAACATTACAGAATCAATAAAGAATTTTGCATGACAGCATCCATAATTTTCGCACAATTTGTTCAATAATTTTACTGCTAATATAAATATTTTGTTTACCCCCCCCCCCCCCAGTGTCGCCGACATTTAAATCCCCCCCCCTCTTAAATACATCAAAAGGTATGACTGAAACTGGAAAACAAGGGGAAAGAAATTTCGCGTCGGAAAAACTGGGGGGGGGGGACACACACCAATTTTTACCACTGATGTTCAATAATAATACTGCTGGGGCAGTAAAGATAATTCAGTAGTTCTTGCATTGCAATGGCAAAGAGATTCGCCACAAATGATCGTTTTGAGGAAGAAGGGGTGTTACAGTTTGTGACAAGGAGGAGGAAGGGAGTAACAAAAGTGTCACATCACGCAATTTGGTTGAAATAAAAACACTTTTGTAGCAACATGTTTATAAATTTTAACGTGATATGTGACAAGGGGAGGGAAGGGTTAGGATGAAGTGTGATACTTTGAAAAGGGAGGGGAAGTATTGAATATGCTGAAGAATGTAGACATCATTTATGAACAGCCCTCCCTAAGGCAAATGGAATTAAAAAGTCCCTCAACGCAGTGCTCTCTTCGTTTTGCAAGAACTCTTGCTTTGTAACTTTAATAAAGCCAGGGCTCGTCCAGGATTTTTCACAGGGTTCGTTTTTTGTGAAAAATTAAATAATTTTGTGAAAAATGAATAAATTTTGTGAAAAATATTTAATTTCGCAAAAAAAGAATTTTTTTTGTTAAAACGAAATTTTATAATTTAGAGATGGCACAAACTGCATCAATTAAACTTAAAGTTGAGTGTTTTCCTCTTCTACGTCGAGAAAATCATTCTGGGTTTTTTTTCTGATATTTGTTGGGGGGGGGGGGCATCGCTCTTTCAAGTATCAATATTTATCTACCATTCTACATTTCAATATTTATCTACCATTCTACATTATGTTAAATTATACTAGATATATTTCTGTACAGTACTTAAAATAATTGTAACAAAAATATAACTAAATAAAATAAAATTCAGAATAGGGTTCAGCATTCAACTCTTAAAAAGCACAGAATTTCGTTTAAAACTTATAAATTCCGTGATTTTAACAAAAATAAAAGATATTTCAATTGTTTACCTCTTAACAAAGCGTAATAGTCATTAAAAATTCGAAAAATCGGATTCCCATAGCGGATGCAAAGAGATCGCAATTCTCAAAGTGAAGGCATCAAAAGTATAAAAACGGCTTGTAAAAGAAATATTTTTGATAAAAATTTTTTAAAATTGCATTTTAGAGTCCTATGATAAACATATCATTAATATCTGTGGACACAGTTGACCCAAAAAATAAAATAAAATAAACCATCTATTTAGCATTTTAATTTTTGACTCATAACAGAAAATGGAATTTTGCTTTAAAAACTTGAAATGAGAGCTCTAACAGAAATAAAGAGACTTTTCATTTATTTGAATCCTAATAAAGCGAAGTTAGCTTGAAAAAAGAACAAAATATGATTCTCATATCGGATGTTAAAAGATTGCATTTTTCAAAATGTAGACATCTAAAGAAAAAAAAAACGGTAACTAAAAGAGTTTATTTAAAGTTAATCATCCTTGTTAGCATTGAAAAATCAAAACCCATATAATTTTCTCCCAAAATAACAATTAAACATCGCACCGCACCGTAAAAACGCAAATATTGACAAGCCGACAAAATGATGAGAATATTTTCTAATCAAGTCATTATAAAGGTTCAACGCCAGACGCTAAGTGGTGATAATTTTGAAGTTGGTAACACTATCTGAAGCGATCATATTTTTTCCTTACCCTTACTATCCCTTTGCAGTTCTAAGTTCATTTCGCAGATATTATTATTGTTTATTAAATCATGAGCGGAGAAAAGTGCTTACCAATGACTTTTCAGAAAAGTTTACAAAAACACCGCTGCTAATTAGCTGTGATAAAACAAACAACCATTATATTTATTTGGCAGTAGCAATTATTTATCGCGTGCAGGAGCATTCCAAGAGTGTCTATTTTTTTTTTTTTTTTTCAAAATTAGCCGATTTTGTATAAGCTGTCTTTGGTTTGCTTGTATATTTACAACAATGTATGGTGAATTTTCTCGCCAATCGGCTTGTACCGACGTTACAGTTCCACGTTATGATAATTTCGTATCTCGCCAATAGGCTTGTGCCCATGTTACGGTTCCACGTTATGATAATTTCGTAATTTATGATAGTTTTTTTTCTTAAAATTGGAATAGAAAAAGAACCACATCGAATTTTCGAAAAATCGCTTCGAGGTGCACACCCCCATGCTACATACTAACTTTGTGCCAAATTTCATGAAAATCGGCCGAACGGTCTAGGCGCTATGCGCGTCACAGACATCCTACAGACATCCTACAAATATCCTACAGACATCCAGACATCCTCCGGACAGAGAGACTTTCAGCTTTATTATTAGTAACTAGTGGCACCCGCACGGCTTCGCCCGTAATAGAAAAATTAAAGGTCTTTTGATTCGCTTGTATATTTACAAATAATGTATGGTGAATTTTCTCGCCAATTGGCTTGTACCGACGTTACAGTTCCACGTTATGATAATTTCGTATCTCGCCAATTGGCTTGTGCCCATGTTACGATTCCACGTTATGATAATTTCGTAATTTATGATAGTTTTTTTTTCTTAAAATTTGAATAAAAAAGAACCACATCGAATTTTCGAAAAATCGCTTCGAGGTGCACACCCCCATGCTACATACTAACTTTGTGCCAAATTTCATGAAAATCGGCCGAACGGTTTAGGCGCTATGCGCGTCACGACATCCTACAGACATCCTACAGACATCCAGACATCCAGACATCCTCCGGACAGAGAGACATTCAGCTTTATTATTAGTAAAGATAAAAGATATGAAAAGTGATGAAATACTGTAGCACCTAGGCACGCTGTTTCATCTAAAGTTTGAAGATGGAAGCAAAAAGCGAAAGTTTGCTGCAATTTAAGAAAAGATAAAGATTTTTGATACGCACAAACCTTACTTTTAATATGAAGCTCGCAGAATAGCGTTTAAGCAAAATGCAAACAATCTGAAATTGGAGTCAGCTCTTGTATTGTATATTCTAGGGACCCTAAAAAAAGAGATGATGTTACCATAGGTGTAAATATTATTAAAGTAAATGCAAAGCTTCTGCATTTAAAATTATATTAGAATGACGATCAGATTGTGCAGCATAAATCATCATCTTCAATTTGTAAGTTATAAATGTATCTCATGTATAATACTCTTACAGTGCAGTCTTTTATTATTACTACATACTGTACGTACCGTACTGTTTTATTTTTATGTCTCTTTTTCCCATTGATCATTGATTTTGTGCATTGTAACAGTATTTTATGTTAAAATACAGCTTTTTTTTTTAAATTACGGGAAAAATTCAGCTCTTTATGTAAGAAACGATAATATATAGTTAAAAAAATGGTCTAAAATAGTTTAACAAGTGTTAAAAAATGTCTAAAATGATTGGGTATATTAATAAAAAACATATGTACAACACTTTTCCACAACGCGAAATTTCGACTTACGCGAGAAGTCTTGGAACGCATCCCTCGCTAAGTCGGGATCCGACTGTACTAGAAAATCGCTCGTCAAGATATGACGGGTGAAAATTGCTTCTGCATTTGAACGAAGCCATTGCCTGTTTGATAATATTTTGATAGTTGAAATTGTAACACCAACTCCAGTGGATTAACCCTAAACTCCAGTAGGTAGCATTCATTGTTGACCATTTTTTCGTTTCTTCATTCCCCTGAAATCACACAGTCCTAACAGTAAAACTCAAATTGGCGGATCGAGTTCAGCCTCGTCACAATAAAGCCTTTCCCTGCATGTTACACATTACCAAAACATATTATCATGCCGTGGCGCGAGTTTCATTGTTGAAACACGCGAGTTACTCAATCGACGGCTATTATTTATATGAGGATTACCAATTCTTACATAAATCACAAAATTTATGCTGTATAAAAGAGAGAGAGGGGGGGGGGGCTGTGTTATTCAACACAAAATACGTTTACGATGTACAAAATCTTCCCGTCATTACCAGCTTCAGATGAAACGGTGCCCTGAGGTGCCATTATATTTAATAAAATTTCACATTTGGAATGAAAATAATAACGGAAAATACGGAGCCATTACTCGTTCGCACTAAGAAATTAAGGTTTAGACTGCTACGGCGTAGGAGCTTCCGTCTTCAGTGAAGCTGAAGAGATGAAACTCATTCACGAAACCAATATTTAGAGACAATAATGGAAACGATGCTTACGCTCCACGTTAGCTCTGAGATAAGATATTTGTTAAAACTCGCGTCACAACATTTTCGCGTATGTACAATCCCCGTTTTGCACAATATTTTGTGTGCCGAGCAAATTGAAAGTGTAATTTATGGGACTTTCAATGGTACGGGTCCATACGCGCGGATCCGACAGTGGGGCGAAAACGCCCAAAAGTTGTTAAAAATGTTTTTAAACCTGTCTCGCTTGTTTGCTTACACAGACATGTAATTAAGGAGTTTTTTCGATTTATTTGGGCTCAGGATCCAAAGTTTGCAGGTTTACGCAGCTAACTTCTTTTCAGGGTCTTTTTACAGACCATTGATGACTAAATAATATTAATTTATAAGAGGACATAAAATGACGTTTTTCTGTAGAGTCTTTTGAAAAACATAACCTTGAATTCTCTAGTTTTTGGTGCTGATTTTTGGTTTGAGAATTCGATTATTCATTTTTACTTCCTTTTATAAAAAAGGAAGTATTGTATTCGCGAAAGAATTTTCACCCAAAAATCGGCCTTAATTTCCATTTTGCTCACCCACAAATGAATGTTGAGTTTTTTTTTTTTTTTTTTTAACCTGACCACACGTGGATATGTGCCTAGGAACGTACAGACACCCGAAATATCCATTTTGACGATTAACGAGTTAATTACAACGAGTTTTCTCGTGACGTCTGTATGTACGTATGTATGTGCGTATGTGTGTATGTCGCGTAACTCAAGAACGGAATGTCCTAGAAAGTTGAAATTTGGTACATAGACTCCTAGTGGGGTCTAGTTGTGCACCTCCCTTTTTGGTTGCATTCGTATGCTTCAAAGGGGGTCTTTTGTCCCTTTTTTGGGGGAAATCATTGTTAATTTCGGTGTAAACTCACGTGGTGTTATAATTTGGCGGACACTTGGCAATATATCGCCAGTCTTTTGGTCGCCAAGTTTTGTCGCCAACTTGGCGACAAATTTGGCGATTTTTTTTTAAAATAAGGTTTCAATTTGGGCACTGTTTGTGATATTTAGAGAGTAAACTATTGAATCATATTAAAACTGCCAGTAATGAGAAAATGACATTAAATTGGAGTAAAAGGAAGTCATGTGATGCACACATCAGCTCGTTTTCGTCCTATTATTATTGTTGGACATGAGGAAAATTAAATATATCCGCCTTTAATAAGAAAAAAGTATATGGACTGCTTAAAAGCAGTTTTCTTAAATACCGCGCTAATGATTCATCAACTTTGTAAAGGCTCCCTTTAGCTTTGTAATGGACGAAGGTCTCTAAAATTCCAGTTCTGATTGCCTAAGAGGTAGCCCTGTGCAAATTTATTAATCCTCAATTGGTTGAGTATAGGGAAGAAAAAAAACCCATTTATAAGCGCTTTTTGGCGTTTTCCTCCCCATTGTACGCCGGTTAATCTGGGCAACTGCCCTGGGCACCGCTTCAACTCAATTATTTCTGATATGCTGCAGTGAAAATAGGTTTCAGTGATTTAATTTTCGTTGCTTGCGCGTCTCTAGAGATCAAAATTGATCTTCTTCAAGACTTTATTGAACCCCTTAAAATACTAAAGCTACGTGTTGAAACTACTTCTTAACAACGCGAGATGCGTTGCCTTTTCTGATAGACTCATCTTATAATGTTCATGTAGCATTTTTTAAAGAAAAATATGTTTTGTTAACTTTTAGTAGCTAATAAAAATGATTTAATTATTTTTAAAGATGCATCTATCGGCGGAAATACATTTTATTCATAATTAATGTTTTCGACAATAATTTCATTGCACTGTTTAGAGTCCCCTGCTATTTTGGTGATAACTCTAATTTCATTATTTGTGGTTGCGGTAGTAATTACCATTTATACTGCCATTTCCATGATTGGAAGTTCTGTACATACACAAGGAAGTTTCTTCGTTTTTTGCTTCCAGTTCCATTACAGTGTTTCTTAGAATGTTATTTATTTAAAAAATGTCTTCTGGTGTATCCTTTTTGCCCTATGTTACTAAAGGTGTGTTTGACGGCGATTCCTTCGGGGCCTCCTCCCCTGAGCAGACGACGAATGACAAGTTGGGTTGCCAGGTGTCTGGGGACGAAAATATCGCAGGAAGCGAGGGTGGATCTCGAGCGGAAATAGCCCTTCAGGACGTTCATGGGGCCCCGATTCAGGAGCAGGGCTAAAGGGGGCGCCAGGTGGATATCTTATTTTAGGATTGCACCTCTCTCTCCTGCTTGATGATTGAAGAAATCTTGTAAGGAGTGAAATTTTCTTTTTTCTTTTTTTTTCAAAAGCAAAAGTTGAGTCTTTTACATACACGAGAGAGATTAGTGCGCCCTGAAACGTGTGCGCAGATGTGTGGAAATTAGGAACACTGTGCCCCTTCATCCGAGCTGAAAAAATGAAGTGGATTTCAGGCGCTATATATTTGGGTGTTTTTTTTTTGGGGGGGGGGGGAGTTTATAATTACTTACCAGTTAATTTGGAAGTGAAGTTTTGGAGAGGGGAATATGGTATACATGTCCATCTTCTATGTTTTTAGAACGCGTATTATCAATAAAAATGTTGATTTTTTTTTCAATGCACTTTTTACATGATTATAAAAGAGCTTGAAGAGATTGTTGCCTTAGGGAGCATGCTTGTGAGTTTGTATTTAATCATTTTTTAAAAATCTAATTTCTTGAAAAAAATCTGACTTTAGAAAATTGGGAATTTTTTAACATTCTTTTCGCTGGACTTTTTGCTAGCCTGAAAAAGATGAAACAAAGCGAATTTGGAGTGAAATCCTCATATAAATAATAGCCGACGACCGAGTAACCCGTATGTTTCAACAACATACGGGAACTCGCGCCACGGCATGATAATTTGATATTGATATGTTTTGGTAATGTTTAACATGTAGGGAAAGGCTTTATCGTGACAAGGTTGAACTCGATTTAACTGTTTAACTGGTAAGACTGTGTCATTTCAGGGGAATGAAAAACGAAAAAGAGGTCAACTATAAACGCTACCTACTGGAGTTTAGGATTAATAAACTGGAGTTAGGGTTAAAATTTCAACTAGTATCAAAATATCACCAAACAGGCAACGGCTTCACTCAAATGCAGAAGAAGAGAAGCAATTTTCACCTGTCATAACTTGACGGGTGACTTTCTAGTTTTAATAAGAAAAAGCAAAAGATTTTTTTTTTCGAATAAGCATAAGTATCAGTGTGATGTATTCAAATTTTGTATAACCCATGTTCAAGTCAGCATTAGAGCACTCAGTGTACTAGATAAAACACTAGTGTAACCAGAATTTACCTTCCGAAGAAGGGGAGGGGGGAGGTCACAGCAGTCCTTACACCTGTTTGAACTACCGTATTATATTTGGCAATATAGGTCAAAACCTAGCCGACAGAGTGGTGTACTGGTTAGACTCTGGTCTCTTACGCCCAAAGGCGTAGGTTCGGTCCTGACTCCAGTCAGTGGATTTTTAAAATGCAGAAAATCGACTGCGTTCATGCGGTATGATTACGCGGCATGGAAAGGATCCCTCGAGTATTCGTTTGACATGGAGTATCTCCGGGCAAAATTAAATTCCTAGTGCTGTTTCGCATCAAATAGAGTCCAGGTGCCTCCCTCTAGTATGGAAACTGGGCGTCGAAATTCTCGTGGCAATGGCATCCCAGATCCCACCGAAAGTGGGTGCCACGTGAAAGATTGGTTGCTGTGCCGGGGGATCACAGTTAATCTGCAAAATGCAGTGCCTCTACCGCAGCTCCATTAGAAAGAAAAAAAAGGGTCAAAACCAAGGGTTATGTGGGACTGGGCTGACCCCCCCCCCCCTTTCCTATCCTTCATTACGAAACAGTTCAGCAGCAAGAACAGAAAAGAAAAGAAAGGAAATCTAAAAAAAAAAGAAATCTTTCTGAATTAAATACTACTAAACCGAACTCAGTGCACGATAGTTCACGAGGGACACCAGTGTGCCCAGCTCAGTCTTCCTGATCAAGGGATCTGGGGTGCTAGGCAGATGTTCCGGTTAGGTGTTCAGCCGAACGCGGATCCTCGGGGTTTAGTTCCCAAGCACACTTGGTACTCATTTTCTCAATCCACTGAAGGGATGAACGGCTGAGTCAACCATGCCCGTCCCTGGAATAGAACCCGGGCCTGCGGCGGAGGAGCGCGAACAATGAGCCACTGAGCTTATGAAATACAACGAATTAACAAACTCTATTGTTTTGTATGATAAAAAAGGGGCAGTTATCATTGCAGTTATTTTATTTATTTATTTATTTTTTTGAGACTTTTTTTTTCTTTTTTTTTGCACACACATTGCGTTTTCTACGGCTTTACAAACAAAGTATGTACGGATTATTTCAAATATATGCATAAAAATTGCATTTGTGAATGTATTTAATTAATACAACAGATTTTTAAAGTTTGGGTTTTTTCCCGCTTAAAATGCCTTTTTTTTTCAGTTTTGTTCTTGATATTACTTTTGTACAGCACTTGTAAAACTTGTTATCACGTTGAAACTTATGCCAGTAAATATTTACCCTTCCATTTATCCTTTTGAATAATTGAGCACAAATAAAATACTTGCCCCACATTAATATGCCTGCCCAAGTGGATCCCTAGATTTTTTGTCTAAAAAGCCATCTTTTAAAGTCTTTTTTTTTTTTTTTTGAATAAATAACAGAACTCCGCGAAGAGTTGAAAAAGTTTTTCTTTTCTTTTATTTATTTTTATTTTTAAATTTCGGTAATAATTTTATATTTTTGGCTTCCTTTTTACTTTGATATTACTGCCCATGTGTACTTAAAACAGTGGTTTCCAAACTAAAGAACCAAAATCTTTAATAATAACCGACATCTCGCTTAATTAATCACATTGACAATATTTTTTCTTCTTTATTGACCAATGGTTTTTTAAATGGAGTCTTCAGTTTCCTGTAATCTCATAAGACGCATTTCAGCCTAAGTCAGACGTAGATGCAATTCGATCGCTGTAAATTACGTAAAGAATTGTACCGGGTGTTGATGATGAATATGATGGAGCGGTTGTCATTTTTTTACCCTTTAAATGTTAGAGAACATTGTCGGCCTTAATTTCTTAGAAACTTAAATGATCTGAGAGATGATTCCATCTTTTGATATAATGTTTTGTAATTAACGTCATTTATATCGGGAAAACTGAATAAATAGAGTCATTTGATACTTCCAAAACATGTTTTCTTAATCATTTAACAATGTGGTATTTCTGTTTCGTTAACCTTTAAAGGACTCTAAGCTGTGTGACAAAATATGGAAGTTTGTGGTGTTTTCGAAAAAAAAAAAGCACAAAATATTTTTTGCGCTAAATATTAGAATACTAAAGCATGAAAAATAAAAGTTCACCAATTTTTTGCATTTAATAGTTTTTAAAATAAATTTGGAACTAAGGGGACAGATTATGTCATACAGTTCTTAAAGGGTTAACAAGTGAAAGAATTCTGAACGTAACCAGACTTTTGTGTCGGGGAGGGTTTTACAAAACACTTTTCTTGTGAGTTCTATGTTGCTATTTTTTTTTTTATTATTACTTTTTTTTTTTTGTAGCAATTGTTTATTTAAATGAACAAATGAAAAAGGTGGCGCAACTATTGAACGAAGGAAAAAATTCTCATGTGTACAACACTAATATCAACTGTTCGACACAGGGTTGGAAAAAACCCGGTTTTTTTTGGGGGTTTTTAAATAAAACTCAAAAAAACCCAACTAAAGCTGAGTTTTTTAAAAGAAATGTGGTTTTTTTTTTTTTGGTCTTTTTTGGGGGAAAATGTAGGTACTTGTAGCATAAGTATATGGACAAAGCACAAAAATTGTCTTGGGGTAAAAAAGCTGGAAAATTTAGCGTTTTCTGGAGGAAAGTGTAAAAGACGACGAAACCCAAATAAGGTGAAGTTTCAGATTTTTAATTTCCATGATTATCAACAGTGGCAAAGTTACTTCTCGAGTGATAAAATCTATTGTTCATTTGTTCGTTTTTGATTATTACTTTTTTTTTTAAATTTTACTTTATTGTATTTCATTTTGTTTTGCAAAACTACTGTAGAGCCTCAAGTAGTTTAAATCCCTTTTTACTGAATTCCAGCTTAATCAAGACATTTCTTTGAATTTTATGTTGCCTGTTTTTCTATTTCTATGTGCAGGGTAAGAAATATTAAACTTTTTTGTAAGGTAATGAAAATACTGTACATCCTATTCTGTTTTCT
Organism: Uloborus diversus; assembly: GCF_026930045.1. Lineage (NCBI taxonomy): Eukaryota > Metazoa > Arthropoda > Arachnida > Araneae > Uloboridae > Uloborus > Uloborus diversus. The sequence goes on from NC_072734.1 coordinate 38,610,043, forward strand.
GTCCGACCGTTTGTAAAAAACCTGTTAATTTCTATAAACTATACCTAGTTTATTCGAGATTTGTGACGTGTGAAGGGACACGGAAAAGAATGATCATAGTCCACCATGCTCAAATTTCCTTCATTACGTTTGTGAGCTTGAAATCTCGAATCGTTTTCAAGTTAGCCACACTCTTCCCTGTTAAAACTTCTTCACTATGATGATTCTTGCCTGAATAATATTTCTCTTGAATACTGTAATAATCTACGCGTTCCCATAGGTTAACCAGAGTTTTCTAGAAAATAGACTTTGATCGTTCTTCCCCGTAGCCCTTCAATTCAAATGAAAGCCTTTTAGCTAGAGTAGTTTCCTCTGTACAATCTACAAATATTGAGAAAATCAGACGTGACAGGACTTAGTCAAGATAATTTGAGTTATTTATTGACCAGTTAAAGAAAAAAGTTAAGCATATTTATTTAAAATCTTTGAAGTATTTTTTTAATGCCGTTAAGAGTTAAGAAACACCATTAAAGTTCAAGATTCATTTTTTATGTGCATTGTCTCTATGGTGAAGAACAAATAAAAAAGTTTAAATTGTGAAAGTATTTAAATTAATTATTTTTTTAAAACTTCTCAGAAAATTTTAAAAAACCCAAAAGTGGGCTAAAAATTGGGGTTTTTTTAAAATGGGTTTTTAAAAAAAAAACCATTGGGTCCAACCAAATTGGGTCCAATCCGGCCAACCCTGGTTCGACATTGAAAATGCAACAGTAATACGGCGTGGTTTAAAATTCATGCAAGTTCCAGGGTAGACGCACTTCATTGAGTCATGTAGATGATGCACAAGATGGTAGATGATGCACAACTCCCCAACGCACGAGAAGTAAGATAAAAAAGAAGGAAATTGTAGAAAGGGCAATATTCGTGTCGTCGTTATTTCTGCCGGACGAATCATCGAAGAAATTTTGTTTCAGGTGTATTAGGAGAGAATGTCAGGCCGCAGTCAACAGAGGTACTTCTAGCAGACAGACGATTTTACGAGGGTATGGTGATCGGGTGGCGAAGATGGTTGGAGCAAGGTAATGTGGTAAGTTTGAGGGGTGTGCCGGGGCAGCCAGAGTGGCGTGTCAGCACGCGTGGTTCGACGTAGAGCCGCGTTATATTCGCAACTCCAGAGCTCGAATATGCTACCTTGCGGTGATTAACAACACTAAAGAATACGGTAAAACATTCCATTCCACGTGTTTTCTTTGGGGTAATTTACAGGCTTCAGGCAGTTTATGATGAAATGTAATTTCAGAAGAATAGAAAAGAAAGCTTCCCACAAACACGATGAAACATTACTGTCATTCACTAAGTATCAAAGCAAGTTTTAAGTTACGGCATTTGTTTGTTTTATCTTTTTCATCCGCCATTAGACAGTGGTTGCAGCGCCCCCTATAGTTTATTGGAGTTGCGAATACAGGCCGGCGCATCAACTTAAGTTTAGCCATTTTGGATTGGATTTTTCATTGTTGTGGAACTGGGGTTACCAGAGCAAAGTTTCGGGTTTTGTCAAGTGAGTCAAAAATAATATTTTATTTAATAAGCAATTCACGTGCCACTAATAATTGCTCGCAATGAAAAAAGTCACCAAATGCAATAACTTGCCAGAAAATACAACCACTCATACACGCGCTCCAATCCAAAATGGCTGATCTTTAGCTGATGCGTCGACTCGTATATATAAAAGCCTTAGGTCGACGCATCCGCCGACAAGCGATGGCTGCCTCGCATGCCTCGTGTACCTCCATTCTGATGCATGTGCAAGACACTGTGGATGTTCCCATATCGACCAGAACCATTTCCTGTCGATGGGTTGCAAATGGCCTGAACTCACGGCGTTCGTTAAGAAGACTGCCATTGACCCCACAGCATAGACGTCAACGCTTGGATTGGTGCAGTGCTAGAGCGAATTGGATGACGGAATGTCGTGTTTTCAGATGAGTCACGCTTCTGTTTTTCCAGTGACGCATAGTGGGACAATCTTATAGTAATTTTGGACATCGGGAGGAAAATTAAACGATTAAATATTGCTTTTTACTGTTGTATTGATAAACTGAGAATGTATTCCCACTAAACTTACTAGTTTTTAACATTATTACCCGAAGATAATACCCTGCATTCGAAGAATTAACGTGCTGTTTCGTTAGTAGAAAGTTTAGTAAATATTAGGTGACTTGTTTAAGAATTTGACAAATTTAATGCTGTGATGTGCTATGCTTTATGCGCCCCTAATAAATACCAAAAACACCCAAAAAACGTATCTTAGAAAATAAGAAAATTGTAGAGACAATTTTCAAAGTATTTTGAATGCATTTTTGAATTACGAAAATCGCTAACAAACGCTAACAAAACTATTAAATCCCCTACATTGTAGAGAGTTTAAGCTTTTATAACCCGGTTTCAGTTCTAGTCTAAACCTGCCTAGTCAAAAGATATTGATAGTTAAAGACAAGTAAACATGTTTAAATTTTTCAGTTTGTTTACTTTTTATTGCAAACCCTTTCAATTAAATCCCTCAAAGAATCAGTTTAATAATAATAGGGATGACAATGGGGATGTATTTAACAGTTTATTAATCAATTTTGATCCACTGATTTCCAATTTGCGACCGAAGACTTATAATTTGCAACAAGAAATGCTACAAGAAGTGAAGAATTTGCTTGAAGATGATGTAATGGAAATTAGATAATGTTTCATATTTCTATGAAATTGGTTTTAATTGTTAATTACTTATTTCATTTTCATTAATTACAAAGTATTTTATAATGTTTGCATTTTAAATAACCAAATATGATCAAATTGTTAAGTAGAAATTGGTTTTACTGAAATGTCCAACCTCTCCATACACTTGCCCCAGGGTGCAACATGGAGACAGGCCTAATCCGGCAGCAACTGCGGAACGCTCCACCGCTCGACATCACGGCATCGTGTTTTGGGGCATTATAGTGTAGGATATCAGAGCCTTACGACGGCCGAACGATACTTGCAGAATGTGCTGCGGCCGGTGGCAATCCCTTACCTTCAGCGGGTAACCAAAGCAATTTTTCAGCAGGATAACGCCCGACCTACAGTGCTCGCTTCTCCCATCGTGCTCCACAAGGTGTACAGATGATTCCGTGGCCAGCGTACTCACCTGATCTGTCACCAATCGAACACGCGTGGGATGTGATAGGACGCCGTTTGCTAACTCTATCCGTACATCGTTCAGAGGACGAACTTTGGCAAATGGTTGGCAGGGAATGGAGAGCCATCCCTCAGGACACCATCCGCACTCTTATCGACTCTGTCCTAGGCGCGTATCTTCGTGCACTGCCATTCGCGGCGGTCCATCCTTCTGAGTCGACGCTGCTCTGTAATCTGCATATTTATTCGAAGTAAAGATCACTTATTGTTCATTAAAGTCTCGGCCTTTTTGCAAAATTTCATCCCTTCCGGATCAATCCTTCTTGGTGTTGCATTTCAATGTCAAGCAGTGTATATTCATTAGGGTGGTTTAAAATTTTTTTTTTTTCAGCTAGAGCCCAGGACACCAGTGGCGTAGCGAGAAAAAATCCTTGGGGGGGAGGGGATAATTTTTCTAAAGTTTAAAGCAAAGCCATGCCCTCAAGTTTATACACTTATACTGTGTGTATATATATATATATATGTATATATATATGTATATATATATATATATATATATATATATATATATATATATATATATATATATATATATATATATATATATATATATATATATACATACATTGGGGCTCATGAGGCGGCTCTGACCCCCCTATCCCCCCATGGCTACGTCACTGCAGGACATCCCCTTTCTTTTTTTTTTTTTACACTTACTAATAGTATTATGCTGTAAAAGTTTTAGATTCTTACTCAAATTTTAGGACGGTCCTCAATCTCCTCTTAATTTAACATTCGCTGTATCATAGAAAATGCCCCAAATTGAGGAATATTTAATTTCCTCAGCTGTTTTTTTGTAAATATTTTTTTTATTGCAACGTATATGCATATTTCTAGTGTATGTTATAATATGTAGCATTGTTTTTTCAGTTCGATGTATTTTTTAACCTCCCTCCCCATACTATTGAAGTTTGGGGGAGGGGGTTGAGCATCTTCTTTCAGTTAAAATAGGAAGCTAAAATTCTTCCAGTATATTTAGTTTACTAGAGTTATTATGTTTTTTTTTCTGGAGTCAAACAGTCGAATTATTGTTCTGTATGAAATATTTATTTCTTGTGCAAAATTAATTTGTAAATATTACTGTTTAATATATATTTGTGTTTGTACTCCATATTAAACCGATTAAATAACACTGCGGACAGTGCCTTTGGCGCTCTTTAGTGTTGAATTTACTACTAACTCATGTTGAACTATAATCAAGATTTTCTTAATGTTTTGTTATGACGTTTATAATTTATGTTTTGTAATTTGTATGTTTTAAATTTACTTTGTTTTATTTTGCTTACTGTTATGTATGTGTGTTTTGTTGATAAATCTTATCTTATCTTATATTGCTTTACAACAAGTCTAAAAATATTGAGGGGTGTCCCGGTATCTAGGAGAAACTTTTTTTTTACATGATGAACCATCTTAGTATTCATCCTTGTTAAAGATTTGATGTCTTCTTCACAACTCGAAAGATTTACTTGTGTGTACTCATATACTCGTAATCATAAGAAGTAATGCTTCTTGAATTCATATTTTTGACACGTATAATATATGTTAAACATAGAGGTCAGCACTTTCAAATTTAAAGAGTTCGATGTTTTTTTAGCGTTTAGTTATCAAAATTTGAAAGAACGGTTTTCTGAGAAATGATGTTAACAATAACTACATTAAAAATAGATACTGTACATAAACCAGAGTTCGTGCAATTTCTCATTAATAATAATTTCATTTTTCAAATGAAATTGAAAAATAAATAAATAATAAAATATTAATGAACATTTCTCAGCGAAAAAAAAAAATAAATAAATGAAATAAAATAAATAAATAAAGAGAATTTTTTGGAATAGTTCCGATAAATTTTGGAGATGGTTGAATCCCCCCCCCTACTTGAATCCGGCCCTGAAAGGATATCTCTTTTATTAGTAACAAACCCTACTGTTGGTTCTGAAACCCGCTTTAACCGATATGTGACCATTCTTGCTTGAAATACCCATCTCTCTCCCCTTCTCTTCATAAGACAATGAATTTTTCGTTCTTGAACAAATTATTAACATTACTATTTTTTCTGTTGGTTACGAGCAGCGTAGTTACGAGTAGGGTAGTCTGAGCGAATTTTTAGGCGGATGTGCTCCCCATTTCCGGGATAACGACTGATCGACTAATTCTGAGATGAGGAAAATTTCGATGTTCAAGTCGTAGCTTTTAATTTAAATTTGTTACTGAGGACAAAAATCTTTACGTACAGCATGCTCTATGAACATATGTACACCTATACACATAATTATTGAATCATCATCAAATCCCCCACTTCTCCTGGCGAAATCGGATACTTGCATCCGGTCAGAAACTTGGAGCAGGCTTCAAATAGGGTTGAATATGGAATAAATTTTGGTTTGAGTGTCGCTTAGCAAACCGTTATTTGGTTGAAAGATTAAGCTTGAATATCTTTAGTTTAACTTCAGTGTCAAAATACATTTTGGATAGGGTGAAACGTTGAAAAGAACAAATATTGAAGTCGTATTTATAACAAACATTTCTCCGGTTAGGAAAATGCGAATGGATTGTTTTTTTTTTAGTTCCTATTATTTTGTATAAAAAAACAGCTGTCATTGTGAGAACTGTTGGCCGTACGACAACTGCTAGAGAAATTACTATCTTTTTCTAGAAAAAATTACTTTTCTCATTTTAATTAAGAACAAATATTTATTAAAAAACTAAAAAAAAAAAAAGAAAAACTTCGATCTTGATTATTGTTAAGATAGAATTAATTATGTGTAATCATTCTCGACGGTCACCTATCAAAAAAAAAAAAGAAAAGGAAAGAATCGGTTCGTCCGTTTAGGAACTAGAGCATTGCTAATCTTCTTTTCTTTACTAATAATAAAGCTCAAAGTCTCTGTGTCTGGATGTCTGTAGGATGTCTGTGACGCGCATAGCGCCTAAACCGTTCGGCCTATTTTCATGAAGTTATGCACAAAGTTAGTTTGTAGCATGGGAGTGTGCACCTCGAAGCGATTTTTCAAAAATTCGAATTTTGTACTTTCTAAATTTCAATTTTAAGAACACTTTCCGGAGCAAAATTATCATAATGTAGACAAGTAAATTACGAAATTATCATGAAGTGGAATTTGTCATCCATTATTTGTAAATATAGAGGCGAACCGAATGACCTTTTAATTTTCAACTACGGGCAAAGCCGTGCGGGTACCATTAGTAAATAATATTAATATAAGTTATTTTCGAAGGAAAACAATAAATATAAACTAATCTATGGACGTTGGATAATGTGCAACATAAATTCATGAATAAAAGCATTTTTGAATTCTGTTTGTTGCGTACCGATGAGGTTCGAAAACAAGGTATGCCGAAAGTCGGTATTAGACTTAAAAATGCCGCACTGAAAGGTAATAAAAATTAAAGATTTAATCTTTATACTTTGCTTTGAGGTTACAAAACGTGTAGAAGTTGTTTACCAGAGTGTCTATAGAATCCTGCTAAATTACACTTTTCAAAAATAAAAACCGCCATTTCTACTCTCAAACCACATTATTGCCTCTCACTCTGTCTTAGCACATTGTGTTTTTTTTTCTTTTTTTTTTTAACCTCTCTTTGTAGTAAACTACTTTCATTCTCTGCGGTGAAAAGTTCAACTCCAATCCTTCGGTTCCTTACAGCATCCGCTCACGAGCCTCCTCTCCGCATCAGCACAGCTGCTGCACTCTCTCTACCTCCCCCCCTCCCCCCCGTTTTCCGTCGTCTGCGGTAAAGAGGCCTTCTCGCCATAAAATCGGACGCGTCGGCGTCGCGTGGACGTCGCGTGCCACGCGGTGGTCAATTCGTCAGTGTCCCGTTACTCGTCGCGATAGTGGATGACGAAGTGACTGGAAAGGGTTGTGTTCGTCACTTGGGCAGACCATAATCGGGAAGGATTTCGAAAGAAAAACGCGTTTGGCTCCGAGATTGTTTGACGGATGGAGGCTTTTAATTGGCTTGATGATTTACGAATAGGGAACGGATTAATTTTTGGTGTACTTTTCATTTGACTCGAGTTGTTAAGTAAATCTCATCAATAACTTACATTTGTTGTTTTGCCACGTCTCCATATATCTTTCCTTCTTTTTTTTACTTTCTTCCTTTTTTTAAGTTGAACATTATACATATTATTCGTAAATATAACTTAAAAAAAAAAATCCGCTACGAATTAGTTGAATTATACATACAAACGTTAGCGAGAAAAGAATGAGGTGCGAGAGTACTAGAGTAGCTATCATAATATTACTGGATATACTTTTTTCAGAATTTCGAAACTGAACTACAAAATCGAGAAGTTCAACATCCTCCAGCAGTCTCTAATATTGTATTCTTAATTTTTAACTGCAATAACTTCTTTTGTTATAACTTTCAACTAAGTTTTAGCATGCATAAAAGAAACCATAGTAGAATTGGCAATGCGACTTAAAATCTTGACCTTTTTTTGAGGGGGGGAGGGAGGTTCTCAGTGGAGAAGTTAGTGGGATTACTACACCTCATGCAGAACAATAACAGCTCGATTTAGAATAGAAAACATTGTTTTTTTCCTCCGCCAGATAATGATTCTGTTCCCTTGCAGTTTTCACTGAATGTATTCGCACTTTTCTTGGCAGCTGCTTTGATTATGGTGACCGCGTATGGCAGCAAATAAAGGGTACAGGGGGGCGCACAGAAATTTTGGGGCCCGGCACAAATGACTTTTACGTGCCCCCTCCATATTGTTTATCCCTATATTTCACCCTTTATTTTTAAAATATTGGACCGCATTCAGGCTCGGGCCCGGGCCAACAGGGGTTCCCCCCCCCTGTGCACGCTCTTGCAAATGTTACACAACTTCTTTCGTGAAAACCGTGTTTTTCGCTCAGAAAGATTTGATGTCTTTCCTTCATAACACAAGTGAGCCTCGGTTTTTACCAGAACATCAAAGTATCAAAAGAGTTTTTGCATCGTCCAATATGGAAGAATTTTCCTTTTTTAGAATACAATTAAATCTCTTGAATTAATTTAGATCGAACTTAAGTCGGTTAAAAAAAATCTAGTTCATAGATGGAGATAAAAACATGAATAAATTATTTGATATAGGATAGGCTAACTGTGCCCGCACGACGATATCTGTGCTAGGAGTTTAAAGGAAATCCCTTAAATCAGTGGTGCCCAACCTACGTCCCATGAGCCATATGCGGCCCATGAATCTCACGCGTGTGGCCCGTTGTTTTGTTCGGTGTTACAAATCGAAAACTACTGTTTGTCACAAATTGGAAGTCATATATTCAGAAATAGATTTCTGGAAAACAGATATAAACTTCGAATTAATTAAATATGCATCGGAAAACAATAACAATAATTCTTGGTTTGCAATTTTCTTCCGTTTCCCATAATATTTAGAAAATGTTTAAATATTTTAAATTTTTATGGCCCGCGAGAATCATCTAAACATAAGGTGTGATCCCCGGGTATAAAGTGGTTCGGCATCACTGTCTTAAATTAATGAAAATAGCTCTTCCGCTGAAGCAAAAAAAGAAAAAAAAAAAAAGGAAAGAAAATAGTTTTCCCTTGCCGTAAACTTCCTCCACCACAGAATCCAAGCGTATTCCGTATACGTATTTTCTTTACTAATAATAAAGCTCAAAGACCCATAAAAGGAAAATAGCAATAAGTATAAATAACAAACGAATATTCATTTAAAAACGAAAGCACGAATTTAAGCACGTAAAAATTTGAAGAATTTCCAAAATATGAAGAAACAAAAACAAAGATCACTAAAAAAAAACCGTGGCTTGCTTCATTTAATTAAATAGTACACCCACACACACAAAGAAAAAAAACTCTCTACTAAAACAGGAAATATCCAACGTTGTTTAGCACAAAAAACTGCGCTAAACAACATTGGATATTTCCTGTTATTTCTCGGCACAAAGGAATTTATTTATTGCTCTCTACTATGTTTCCCTTAGGTGCGAAAAGTAGTTTCCAAATGTTTAAATGACTTTAAACTCATGTTTGCTCCGGAGAAGCCTTGATTCAAAATTTTCATTATGATTACTTTTAATATTGCTGTTGTTAGGCAACGAATTTTTGTAACAATGGGTTTTATACTTAATCAAATAGAGTAAAGAAATTACATAGAGAGGCCCTGCTATACTAAGAAATTCAAGCCGGAAGTTGCACCGCTGTATCCCAAGATCCTTAGCTTCTTGCTAAGTATTTTAAGATACATCTTGATTCAAAACATTCCATTACCGAATCTCAATTGGTTGTTAATTTAAACTTAGATATTGTTTCAAGTTTATGAAGCACGTTTTTGAAATTGCATTAAAACATGAATTAAAATGCAAACCAATCCGCCAGCTACTTTATACGGTCTCTTTGCGAGATTGGTGAGAACTATACTCGCGAAGCGATCACGTTATCATAACCTCCCTCATCATTGCACCGCTGTATCCCATAATTCCGGCTTCAATTTCATCTCCTTTTTGCCATAGAAGGGGCCTCTCTATATATATTTGTTAACTCTATGTTTAATCATAACATGGGAAAATTACATGAAATTTACTGTTTTCCAACATAACTTTTTTAAACTAAGTTTTTAATTATTAAATTGTAGCCTAAGTTGCTTCCTGATAATGTAGCTATCTATGGTGAAAAAATGGTTAAAATCCGTACATTAGTTTACCCCGGACATCCGGATAGAAGTAGCCCTTTATGTACAAAGATGAGGATGCAATTCCTAAGAAAGCAATAAATGTCATGCTTGCTCCGGAGAGGCTTTGATTCAAAATTTACATTATGATTACTTTTAATATTGCTGTTGTAAGGCAACGAATTTTCGAAACAATGGGTTAAATCTTTAATCATTTAATGTGGAAATTACATGACATTTACTGTCTTCGATCACGACGTTTTTAAACTAAGGTTTTTAGCAATAAATTATAGCCTAAGTTGTTCCCTGAAAATGTAACTATCTATGGTGAAAAAATGGTTATAATCCGTCCAGTAGTTTTGAAGTTTACCCCGGACATACGAACAGAAGTGGCCCTTTATGTATAAAGATTATGATGCAATTCCTAAAAAAGCAATAAATGTCATGCTTGCTCCAGAGAGGCCTTGATTCAAAATTTACATTATGATTACTTTTCAAACTAAGTTTTTAATTAATAAATCATAGCCTAAGTAGCTCCCTGATAATGTAGGTATCTATGGTGAAAAAATGGTTAAAATCCATCCATTAGTTTTGAAGTTTACCCCAGACATCCGAACAGAAGTAGCCCTTTATGTATAAAGATTCTTTCGCTAAGAAAATTTTCGTGTGAAATACGATTACTATATGAAATGCGATGAAAAGACTTATTAATATACGTAATGGTCACTCTGTAGTAGAAGCCTCGCTTCACATGCCGGAGTTGGTGGGTTACATTTCCCACCGGTGTTATTTCCTCTCTATACGTTGTAAATCTTACGCAAATCTTTCTTTTGTTTTCGTGTCTGCAAATGAAGAAGTTCAATCGCTCGAGGCGATGGCACCTAATCGTTCCGTAGTGTTTACTAGTGATGTGCCGGATATCCGTATCCGCGGATATCCGAGGGAAAATAAAGATCTGTATCCGTATCCGTTACTTTTTTGACGGATCTCAAACGGATCTTTCCTATTCTTAAATTTTTAAATATTTGAATAAAACACTTAAATTCTGTTTAAATTAGGTTATATTCCCTATTTAAACTATAAGGTATTATTTACAAAGCCAATTTGTATCCCCCGTCGCAAAAAGGAAGCGGTAATAAGTTTTAAAAGTGTATCTGTGTGTCTTTTTCTGGCATCGTAGCTTCTAAACAGATGAACTGATATTGATAGTTATATTTTCTTTCAAAAGGTGACTTGATCGAAAGTGTTCTTAGCTTGGTCTCGTCTTTGCTGAACTTTAATTACCAAAGATATTAATTAAAAACCGACTTAACGTTTTTCACATTCATGGTAGTGGAATCTTACCCGTACATTAAAAATATTGTCACTAATTTGAAGATCGAAGTTCTCTGCGTTTAATATTCATATGAAACTTTCAAGTTATGTACAGTAGGAGCTATAATCTTGTTAAGTAAATTTTAAATGCAATTCTAAGCCGTTATGTGCGTGATTGTTAGCGATTTAATAGTAGGAAGACAAGAAAAAAAAAGCTCAATGATTTAAAATTTCTATCTGCTGTCAGTTCATATTTGTTAACAATGTGTGTTCTGACCCGCAAAATTCATCTTAATCTGAGGTCGGCTCTCTGGGACATGTTTTTTTTTTTAAATTTTTAATTTAATATTAGTTATATTGTTACTGATTTGGGGTTTCTGTTATTCTTCATTTTGGTTTTTCTCGGCATTCTTCAAAAAAAAAAAAAAATAAATAAATAAATAAATAAAATAAAATAAAAAAAATAAATAGAGGCTAAACTCTCTATTTACTGTTTGTAAAGGTGTTCTCGGCTCTGTTATTTCGTCGGTAAGGGCAAGTTGGGCGGAAATGATCAGTGCGTTTATGCTGAAATAAAATGCGAAAAATTATTTCTAGCCTCTCCAGTATTATCTTTAGACTCTTGCTCCTGTATTCCCTACATCTACCTAGCAAGCACACATTTTATTTAAGCATTAATGCACCGCTATCCTATTCCTCCCTACTATCCCTCAATTTTAAAGGATATTTCTTTAATAAATCATAGTCTTGATTTTATTTTCGCCGTAGATGACATTCTTTGAAGAAACAGTGTCGTTACCCTGACGGGAATACCTTAAATTACGAATTTCACACTTGGATAGTTGAATTGGGTAAACAAATTTGGAGTTCCGTATCCGTATCCGCGGATCTAGACACTGATGATCTGTACCCGTATCCGCACCCGCGGATCTAGACACTAATGATCCGTATCCGTATCCGCGGATCTACTTTGTGAACGATCCGGCACATCACTAGTGTTTACTAACTGCGGTAACCACAACAACAAGAATAATGCACTGTAAAAAAAATCCGAAACGTTACTGATTACTTCCGTAGAACGTTTCGGGATTTCACAGATTTTTATGCACTTCCAGAGAGAATTAAAGCATCTTTATCAAAAAGTTTCCTGAATTGTACAAGGCATTTCACTGTTGTAAAAAATATTTTTCGCTTCCAGTATCAAGTTTAATTGAGCGTATTTATTAATTGTATCGGCTTCAGCTCGATTACGGCCCGTCCAGGTTGACTAAGCTCCCAACGAGAGCGAATAAGTCTGGATTCTGTAGCCTTACAACAAATGCAGGCGAGTTAGATTCATAGTGTCGAGTAGATGAAGCTAGCGAAGACAATGGGACAGCCAAATGAAGGGAATACTCGTTAGTCTCAACTCGAGATCTTTATTCGGAACCACGAATGAGCGCTACATCTGCTTATATACAACTTAAGAAAGTGCTGGAACTTTCCAGACTCGGAAAGATACACGGGAAACAGTAGAAAGGAAATTTTAATAAAACTCACCTTATCCTAGTTGGGACTTGAACCCGGGTCGCTCACGTGGCAAGCGAAAATTCTACCACTGAGCCACCGTTATCCACGGATGGGAAGTACGAACTTCGCTACAATAGTACTTGCTTACAATTCTGTTTTAGCTTTGGCTATGATTGCAATAATTCTTTTCGAGTTTTCTTGGTAAAGCAAGAATGTGCCAAGCCATTAAATTAAATCTACCAAAGTTTTCTCTGAAAATACCAGACATACGACTGGCTTTTACCAGGATTTAGAGGGAACCCTAAATTATTCGAAAAGATTCCACGCTTATTTCAGGAAGGTCAATGAATTTTAGCGGAAAAAATTTGTTTTTTGCAAGACATGTTACTTGCAGAAATTGGGCACATCAGCTGCCCATTATTTTCTAGGAACGTTTCTGAATCGTTTTTACAGTGTGGTTGCTGTTGTCAGGGCCCTCGTTACAAATTTAGTAGCACCTTTACGAAGGAAAAAAATATATTCTTTTCGTAACAATTTTCAATTTTATGTATTTGCTCTTGAAATAATAAAACAAAATAGTAAAAAATCTTTACATTTTTTTGCAAGCACATAATTGTAACTTTTTATGCGTACACAAACCAGGCGTTTTCTGACTCAAGTATTATTTCAGTTTTCGTTTGCGATAAGCCCCAGAGAAACATGAGATTTTTAAGTCACATGTATTCACCAATAAAACAATCTTTTCAGTTTCTTTCATAAAAGATCTTTTATTTCCACGAGCAAGTTTCTCAAATTCATGGCAAAAAAAAGGCTAATATCTTTTCCCAAGAGTGTCAGAAGTACTTTAACCAGAATTGCAATTAGCCATGACGTGCGTTGGGAGGGTTGGAGTCCCAATATCATAACTATTGAACGTGTTCTAAATGACATAATAGTCGCAATAAATGTCGCTCCAAAGATAAGAAGATCCTACGCAGAACGAAAAGAAGTGAAGAAATGGAAAAATGAAAAGTTCCGCCTTTTCGCTTTTTCGGGTTGCTTTTGGAATAAAGAGCTGAGGAATCGCATGTTTTTCGTCAAGAGACATTTGCAAGAGTGATTAAAAGTTGAAAATGGCGTAAAGCGACAAATGTCGTTGTGTGATCTGGTTCGGGTTTCATTCGAAAAGTTGTTCTGATGATGGGTCTCTGTTATGACTGTATAAAGTAGAATCTTCGCTTTGGACAAGTTGTTTTCATTCCTTCTTCTTTGTCTCGTGATATGTCCTAACATGATTTCTTTCCTTCTTAGGATTCTACAACAACTTTGATCTCATCAAATTTAGCGGAATATTCGGTGATGAATTTTCAAATATTAATAATAAATTAATGTGGTAACATGGGCGCCTATGGAAAGTGAATTTGGAATTTCACGGTACAGTGAAATATCAGAATATACTGATTAGATTTCAGAAAGTTCGGATTCGCATGAATACGTTAACTTGCGGTGATTTGAGAAACTACCGAGAGAGGTAAAACAATCCGTTCCACGTTTTCCCTTTGTGGTTAAGTATAGGCTTATGTTTTTCTTCACCTTATCCTAAAACTTAGCCTGCTGTAATTAAAATACTCATATATATAATAGAGAATTCACTGACGGAGTAACGCTGGCGTCATTAACAATGAAACTCGCGCCATAGCATGATAATTTGATAATATTTTTTGGTAATGTTTGACATGCAGCGAAATGCTTTATTTTGACAGGGCTGAACTGGATCCGGTAACTTAACTGTTTTTCTGGTAAGACTGTCATTTTAGGAAAGCAAAGAAACGAAAAAGCGGTCAACTATGAACGCTATCTACTGGAGTTCAGGGTTAATCCACTGGAGTCAGGGTTAATATTTCAACTATCCAAATATCACCAAACAGGCAATTGCTTCGTTCAAATGCAGAAACAATGTTCCCTCTTCATACTTTGACGTGCGATTTTCTAGTCCCTTATGGAAAATTGGTTGGAGATGTGCTGTTCCTGTATAACACCGAAGTTAATACTTTTCTTCAAATATTTCAGTCAGACTCAAAACCGGCAAAAATTCGGATTGCATCCGTTTTGCATCGATGCCTTCAATTTCACCCTTTTGGTTCCGTAGGACGTATAACTTCAAAAGTTAAGATTTGTGATTTGAATTGATAAATATATTTTAACAAATGTCCTCAGGAAATTATATAAGAGTTCCTGGCTATAACTTTTTATGTAGAACAGAAAACTATAAGATTTGTTTATCATTGCCGTTTGATCTAAAAGTTCAGGGTTTTTTTTCTTTTTTGCATTATTTAAAGTCCTAGATAAGTGGTCGTCAGTCAGCAACGGGCGACCATTTCGTCAAAAATGGCAACCAAAAAAATTAGGTCTTAATCCCCAAAAGTGGCGACCATGAGTTTCTTTACTTGTCATAATTCATATATCGTATACCGTGCTATGACAACACGTTTCCAATCCTGAGACGTTCAACAAATTAGTTGACTCCACCTTGGCAACATAATTCGGTGCAAACTGTATTTAGGTTGTTTATATTTTGTCATGAATTTATATGTTTTGAAAAATAGCTCCCAAATGTCAAAGTGGCTGCCAGTTTTTGTAACTCAGGTTGCCAGTGGTTACTATTCAGAAGTCTTACTCTGGAGCTTTATAAGTAAGTCCAAAAATTCAATAGATAAGCAACTCAAATATATCGCCAAGATGGTGTTGTATTTCCGCAATAGTAGATATGGCCTATTCGGAAACCAGGGGCCTGGCTCGGAATCGCAGAAGCAT
Organism: Uloborus diversus; assembly: GCF_026930045.1. Taxonomy (NCBI): domain Eukaryota; kingdom Metazoa; phylum Arthropoda; class Arachnida; order Araneae; family Uloboridae; genus Uloborus; species Uloborus diversus. Next base: position 38,625,524 of record NC_072734.1, read on the forward strand.
TAGTTTTATGGAAAGGGTAACCAAGCTAACAAGGGGCCCGCTTTGGCTCTATCTCGGTGGCCCTGTCTGCAGGTAAATTTCGATGGAGACAAACAGGATCAGGCAGGGGCTCATCGACGGGAGGGAGGGGTAGAAACAGGATTACCCCTATTCCCCACTCTCTTTACAAATACTACATATACTCATAATATGATTGCGAATTCATTCATCGCGTAATGCTCCTGACATCATCAAGGAAATTCGCGCCATAGCATGATAATTTGATAATGTGTTTTGGCAACGTTTGACATGCAGGGAAATGCTTTATTTTGACAAGGCTGAACTCGATCTGGTCACTTAAATGTTTTATTCTTAAGACTGTCATTTTAGGAGAATGAAGAAACGAAAAAGTGGTTAACAATGAACGATATCTACTGGAGTTTAGGGTTTATCCACTGGAACTGGGGTTTAAATTTCAGCTGTCAAAATATCACCAAGCACAGGCAATTGCTTCGTTCAAATGTAGAAGCAATTTTTACCCGGCATGATGCCTTGACGGGCTATTTTCTAGTTGTTTAAAATAGCAATAGTTTAAAAACAAATCTTTAATATAAAACATAAACAGTCACTGAAATAAAATCTCCTACCCACAGTGGGTCGTCATCATTAGGTGATCGCGGAACTTGAGCCACAGCCGGAAGCGTGGTTTTGAAAAATATGAGACAGATGACAATGAGGCGACACTGCTAGTAAAACAAGCACTATGCACACTATGCGGCGCTGGTGAGCCATCTGTCGGAAGGAATTCAGACATATAATATCCGTCCACATCTTATTTCTTAGCTAAATAAAAAACTTTTTATAACTTTTTCTCCATTTCGTTTTTAATTTTAGAAAAATTGTGCTGTTCTAGAATTTGCCATCCGTTACAGAAAAATAATTTACTGTGCAAAATTCCCTCTACCATTCCTCTCATTCTCTCTCCTTTTATTATATTTTTTTTGTAAGTGGGTTTTAAATCTTATAAATGTTTCATTTCAATGGCATTTATTAACTAGAAAGTCGCCCGTCAATGTATGACGGGTGAAAATTGCTTCTACCCTTCAACATTTGAACGAAGCAATTGCCTGTTTGGTGATAGTTTCAGTTGAAATTTTAACCCTAAACTCCAGTGGGTTGAGTTAATTTTCAACCTCTTTTCTGATTCTTCCTTCATTCCTGTAAAATGACTGTCTTACCAGTAAAGCAGTTAAGTTACCGGTTCGAGCTCACCTTGTCCAAACAAAGCATTCCCCTGCCGTGTTAAACATTACCAAAACATATTATTAAAATATTATGCCGTGGCGCAAGTTTCATTGCTGAAACTCGCGGGTTACTCGATCATTGGCTATTGTTTATATGAGGATTTAAGATCAAAGACGTAATCTCTCGACTGCCAAAGTTTTGGCACATGAAACTTGGAATTCAGGACAAAACCAAATCTTTCGTCTTAAGTTTTCAAATGGCTAGCTTCAGTGAGTAATGGAAGGCATGTTTCACACGTTTCGCAGATCGATGTCCTGCCACATGCAGAAGGTGAAATCTTTGGCGAGAAATGGCTATCTTCAAATTCTCGCTGTCTCTAAATTTGGTGCTTTTCTTAAAACTTCGGTAGTGCTTTAAGACCTCGTATTTCGATAAAGAGGGCACGTGGGCGAATAATTTTTGCGTCAAAAATGTCTCAAAATGCTCATTCGATTGCTACCTATTCGCAACTCCAATAAACTAGAGGGGGCGCTGCAGCCGCTGTCGAATGGCGGATGAAAAAGGTAAAACAAACGCATGCCGTAACTTAAAACTTGCCTTGTCGCTTACTGAATAACATTTAATTTTTCAACGTGTTTATGGGATAATTTCTTTTATATTCTTCTGAAATTACATTACAGCACAAACTGTCTGAAGCCTGTAATTTACCCCAAAGAAAACACGTGGAATGGAATGTTTTACCTTTTTCTTTAGTATTGTTAATCATCGCAAGGTAGCGTATTCGAGCTCTGGAGTTGCGAATTTCCACTTGCTTAGATGGAAGTAAAGCCGCTATATAAGTAGGCCGTCGCATCAGCTTAAGTTTAGCCATATTGGATCGGAATTTTCATTGTTGCAGTGCTAGGGTTACAATGCAGAACAAAGTTTCGGGTGGCCAAACTGTCGAAAAATAATTTTTTATTTAAAAAACACTTCACGTGTAGCTAGTAATTGCTCGCAGTGAAAAATCACCAAATGTGACCATTCGCCAGAAATGACAACCACTCAAACACGCGCTCCGATCCAAAACGACTAATCTTAAGCTGAAGCACCGACTCTTGTATATAGGGGCGTTAAGATGAAGTACATCGATTCATTAAATGTAAAAAGAAATGCAGGAGATAAAACAGATATTTAAACATTTTGATTTAGTAGCAGCAAAGGGGGTTGTTTTCTTCAGTTAAAAGTACTACTTTTAATCACTGAAATTGATAGAATAAGTTTAAAAAAAAAAAACAATAATACGGAGCCAGAAAAAACTTTTATTTTTCCAACAGTTATTTTTTATTTAATTTTTTTAAATGGGCGATTTTGGAAATAAGGCGTGGTCTTTATGACGGCACAAGTGATGTACTTTGTCGCGCTAAATATTTACTCTTTGTTGTCAACCACGTTACCAGGACATGATCATTTGCGCTGTGCGCTAATGGCATTAGTGAATGGCATTTTATCACTTGTGATGTCATGTTCAGAAGCATCAAAAATGAGTTTCAATCTGCGCACCGATTAAAATAATTGTTTAAAAATATTAAACTTTGTCAAAGTATTTAAAAAAAGTTATCCTATGTTTTTAAGCATACTCTTTCAGAAAAAAATACGTGTAAAGTTTTAGAAGCAAAACAATCCAATTGACAAGCCTAACAGCTTAGTTCTAGCTGCAACATAGGTTCTTGTAGTTTGATGGTATTTGTTCGCACAGTTGTGACTATGCAAACAAATTTTAGTTTCTTTACGAAGCCTTTATGCCCAGAGGCTAAATGGTAGCAATTTGCGCTTCCTTGCGGCAGACCTGGGTTCAATTCCTGCTTTGGACTTAGCCACCAATCTCTTCAGCGGGTCAATAAAATGCGTATCAAGCGTGCTCGGGAACTAAATATCAGGGGTTTCGCGTTCGGCTAACCACCTAACCGGAGCATCTACCTTGTACCCCAGAGCCCTTGGTCAAGAAAACTGAGATGGGCTGAGTTGGCCTTGGCCCCATGGGCTGTTGCGTCACCCCCCCCCCTTCTTTTTTGTAATTAAATCATACCTTTCAGTAGATTTTTTCTGAACCATTGTTTTGTCCGCACAATTGCATTCAAACTAGAAAAGCAGAAGCATACGACTTTTCTTTATCTGAATGTATTTTAGTTTGATTTAGTTTTGAGTTTGTATATTTATCGTTTTGTATAAAACAATTGTTCCAGGTGTGTTGTTAGTCGAACAGACTGCATCTGGTGCAGTTAAATGGGATTGAATTCTAAACGATACGGAAATTCCTTCGACGGAAAAGATGAATTTTATGACTCTAAATTTATGCTAACAGCGTTTTGAAATCATGCTAAACTTTGACCCTCCCCCCTTCCTTCCACTCCCCATCCCAAGAGTTTTTGAATTGTATAGTGACAAATGCAACCTCCGGGCAAAATTTGGGGAAGACCTGCATGAAAATTCTAATTTGCATGGGAACTAGAGATGAAAACGATCTGAAAAAAACCGGAAAATTTCGGTAAAAAACGGAAAAAAACATTTCTTTCCGAAAAAGTTTATTTCCACTCCGGAAAAAATGAATTTTTTCAACTTTTCAGGAAGTTTCAATTGAAATTTTCAGCAAAAAGTGATTAGAAATTTCTCATGCTAAAATTCTGATGCAATTTTCTCCCCCCACCCCCTTTTTGTATGTTAAAATACTGTCTAACTTTGATAATACAAGTTGTTGTATGATAATATAATTTGCATAGAGATAAAAAAACATTTGATACTTTTTGCAAAAAAAAAAAAAAAAAAAAAAAACAATATCCTTAGTAAAGAATTCACACATTTTCCTTCTTCATAAAACAAACAAGAATAAGTTCAATCACAGTTTCTGCTATGTTTCTGCTGATTGTGCGAACCAAATGTACACGGTGCGGCAAAAAAAAAAAAAAAAAAAAAAAAAAAAAAAAAAAAAAAAAAAAAAAAAAAACGGTCAAGTTTCCATGTAAATTTATTAAAAACAAATAAATTAACAAAACACAAAACATAATGATATGAGAAGACCTTTAGCAATCATTAATTTAATTGGTTTCAAACTAGCCGCCTTTTGAAGTAATACAGAGGTACAACTTACAATTATTTATTTGCTTATTGAAATTTTCATTCAAAGGCCGCAAGTCCTTTAATCAATCCTATTCCCTATAAAGCAATTGGTTTTGAGAGGATTGGTTTATATTGGTTGAGCACAAAAGTGGAATCTGCAGTTGAGCTCAAGCTGAGACATTGTGTTTTAAAGTTCGGCTCTTCCATATATTTGATTCAGATGTCAATTTTTTTTCTTTTCAGAATTGAAAAAAAAAAGTTCCTGATCAAATGACCCTAAAACATTTTACTTATTAAGTTAAATACGAAATAGAGAAATCTTGGTTATAATAACTCGGTTTTGTTCAAAAGGGCAGGTATGACTTCTTTTACTACGTATTATGTTTAGCATGGCCATATGAATAAATTGACACTCCAATTTAGGTTCTGGTTCAGCTTTAGAAACCATTACGCAATTTTGGTTTGGGGTTTCTGCTGAAAAGAAAAAGAAAAACCAATTTAGTTTTAATTTGGACTTGCAGACTGGATTGCAAAAAATCAACACTCAAGAGCTTTCATTTTCAGACAGTTAAGTTACATCGTAAGGAAGGAAAATATCATACTTATTTTTCCTTCAAGCAATATCAATCATGTTTGAAAGTCAAAAATTACAATTATTATTTCAAGTTTAAAAGTCAATCTAAAATAGAAAATGTAATTGTTATGATTAAGATATACCTTACGCAATATTATTGGTGTAACGACTTGACTCATTTTTGAGGTTTGATCAAGAAAGCTCTCAGTTATAAAACAAAAAGGTTTTTTTTTTCTAATTAAACTTACCTTTATGTGTATTTCTGTGAAGCAGAAAAAGAAGATGTGTGGATTGCACATATTTTTTAATGCTTAACCCTTTATATGTTCCAAAAAACACCGAACTACTAAGAAACCCTATTTTTATTCCTAAAAAAATCAAATTTTCCATTTTTTCCGAGAAAAAAAAAAAACAGTAAAAAACCGGTTTTTTCCACCACTTCAAAATTTCCGGAAATTTTAGATCTCTAATAGGAACACACACGTATACGTGGTTTCATTCATAAGATAGATGTTGTACATTTAGAAATCGAGTTGGAAAAGCTTTCCAAGCGAGTCATAATTACAATGCGTAATGCATTTGACAAATTTATTGATTTTTAATGGATAAGTTATGTTTATTTATGGCATATGAATGTTAATATTCATCGTCTAAGGTCATAGGTTAACATTTACCAGAGTTTGGACATAGCATATAAAATATTTTCCCTTTCCATGATTTAAAAAAAAAAAAAAATTGAATTCTGAAATTTTGAATTCAAATTATGTTTGTCGCAGTCACGAACTGTGACAGGACCCTACTCATTGGAGTTATTGTTCCTAGAAACGGCTCCTGTCCGTTATTGTTTCTAGAAACGGCTACTGTCCCCCCAAGCCAGCCCCTCCTCCTGGGCGGTTACGTGTGCATAGTTGTGTCTATGTATGTGTGTAGACCTGTGTGTATGCACGTAGGCGTGTGAGTGTATGTGTGTGAAGTTGTGTGTGTGTGTGTGTAAGCGTGCGTGTGTGTAGGACATGGACGCTTCCGATCAGGAGAAGCAGATAGCTCAGGACCGGGGGACAGCCGCACCTGCAGAGGCCGGTGGGCGGTGGTGCTGGTGTGCCTGGTCCAAGCTGAAAAAGGAACCAAACGCATTGTAGCAAAGGAACCAAAAGCATTGTAGTCTCCCTTTTTTTTTTGGACTGTTGAAAAAACTGATGAACCCAAGACCGATGGGAACATATCTGGAGTTCCTGTATTAGACTCTGAGACTGCGACGTCTTCGTCAAGCATTATGTTTATGGAATATTTAATTTTTAATTAGATTTTCGCCGCATTTTTTACTATTATTTTAAGTGATGTTTTACTATTATTTAAAGTTAAGTTATTTTTCTGCATACAAGATGGATGTGTCGATTATCATGCAAATTTATAACCTAAGATGGGTATGTGTCGAGTATTATGCAAAGATTGAATCAACCAGTGGTTTTGTGATACGAAATTTCCGAAAATTTTGTGTTTTCATTTCCGAAAATTTTCGGCTTACATTCTAAAACTCAAAAAAATATTTTAAAAGACAACTTTTTGAACGATTTTTATCGATTATTTCGATGATTTTTGTAAACATATTTGAAGAGCTTTTATGATTTCAAGGACTTTTGTTAGTATATTTGAAGAGTTTTTACGGGAGGGGGGGGGGGGGGTGTTTTTCGTAGAAGAAAATTTTTGTACGTAAGACTACGTTCTTGAGCATGACCCCCCCCCCCTAAAATGAAATCCTGTATCCACCCCTGGTTTTATTAACTACTTTTCACTGATTCAAGAAGGAAAAAATGATTTCTACTTTTTTGTCTAACAAAATGAACATTTACCATTAGTTATTTTTTCTAATTCGTTTTCCATAAGAGTCATTCCATGCGAAATGAGCAAATCAGCTGTGGCTGACATGTCACAGATTTCAACGAAAATTTTTATTTAGGTAAACCATGCATATCTATAAGGAAATGCAAAGTATGAAAGTTTACAAACTGTTTGTTGCTTTGTTATTGAAATTAGAAGTTGATGCTTACGCTAAGCCTAGATTTTCTGAGTTCATGGCTGCCAGTTTGTGACTCAATAACTCCATAAGTTATAAACGTACACTTAAAAAATAAATATTTCCGCATTCTATGAACAAATCTCTATTGAGAAAGAGAAATGTAAAATTTACTCGGATCTTTTTTTGAATCGGAGATATTAACAAAGATTGAAATTTTGCCAATTTACTTCAGATTTTAAATCACTCTTTTAGCTCTTTTAATGAAAAAATAACAGTAAAAATGATTCAAATTGAAAAACTATCTATAAGTAACTATCTGCTCTAATTTAATAACTGTTTATGAATTTCTTAATGACGAAATTGTACTTAAAAAAATCGAAAATTTCCAAAAATTTCATTTTTTCCTCTATTTCAGATGTTTTTTTGAAAATGAGGGAATGCTCTAAATTTACTCAATTTTTTTTACATAATATATTGATGTGTCTTTTAGATGCTACTAAATTTTAATCATTGGTATCAGCGTATTTTTGTTACTAGAGTAACTTGAACTAAGGTAAAATTTCATTAGTTATTTCTTTTCATTTTGTAAGTTTAGCAAAACTAACCATTTCTTTCGTGTTTCATTTTCTCAAAAGCATGTTTATGAAGTACATGCTGAAATGTACATTTTTTCAATTGAAATAAATGTCAATTTTACTTGTTTTTGTATCAGTTAGTCGTTTATCATGTCAATCCATACAGGTTCCACACAGTATAAACTACTCATTCATGTCCAAATATTTCTAAGTTATTAAATTAAAATAATTATTTTGAAAATTACAATATGTTTTTTCAGTATAATGTATTATATAGGGCACAATATACGTAATTAAAGAAGGTGCCATGAAGTTTTTACACTTTTTATTTCTGTTTTAGTGTGTGAATTGACTAGCGAAATTGCTTAATTTCAAAGACCTGTATCTTTTTTACAAACCAAATACAAAAGACAATATGTATAACATGTATAGTACTTGAATGGAATAATCAATTGGCCACGAAATTTTATTTTTAATTCAATCCCCTTTTGGTTTATAGGGGTCTAAAAGTGTCATTTTTGTCATTTTTCCGAATTTTGAGGGGCTGTAATCTATAAAGGGTACACAAACACACAGCAACAGTTACATACTTTTTTAGCATGGTTCCAGTGATTAGTTTTTGCCGTATTTCGTTTTGTGTTTCCGTCCCCTACGTGAGTTATCCCCCTTTGAAATGAGTAAAATATTTACATTTGACCCTGAACTTTAACCTGTTGGCGTTATTTTAATTATTAACGTACAGCTACGTAACTCAGCATGTAAGACGATCAACTTATGCACTTTAACATCAAAGTGTTAAATTAACTGTCATAAATGTAATTCAAATAGATTTTAGCCAAAATGCAAAGGTCTAAAAGTCCCATTTTTGATTACGAAAATCACTTTTGATGAACTCCAAAAAATCAAAGTTGAGAGAAAAAATAAAAGAGGTTTTAAACATCTTTCATATGCAGCTTTTAGGGATATGAATTTCAAAAAAATTAAAAATGGTCGAGTGCAACCATCCGTCGAACATGTATGGATTGACCCATAAAACAGAAAGAAAATGCTATTTTTCTGAATTTTATTTTACGTTTGGAAATCAAAAACCAATTTCGAGTTTCTTCAAGCAAATAGTAGAAACACAGCTCTATATTCTTGAAAAATTTTAAAGTTGTCTGAATTTTCCCTCATTTGAATTTTTGTGTGTACGTGAAGGGGAAAATCATCATTTTACAAAATGTCACTAAGTTTAAAACTGATTTTGAAGACAAATGAGTTAAAATACAACTTCAAAAGTAAGGTATTTCTTTTATGATACTTAGCACATTATTGGGTATTAATTTCATCAAAGCTAATGTATTCCTTAAAGATTGAGATTAAAAAATAAAATGCTTAATTATGAGAAAATTGAAATATTTTCAGTTTTTGAGACTCGGTTAAAAGTTAATAGTTAACTATAATAACTTTGAAAATTTTACTGATATCAGATTGATTACCCTACTCCATAGATTACAAAAACATATAACTTTTATGTTTTCGTTAAAAAGTTAATAAGATACAAGCCTTCAAAAGTGCAACATTTAGCATTTATGAGAATGCTGTTCAATTTGACCAATTTTCAATCGCATGTAACTATTTAAATAAAAAATTTTAAGCAAAAATATTTTAGATATTTTTATATAGGCATAAAAGGAACCTTAATACCAAATTTCATAAAAATCTGTTACCATGCGGCCACCATTTATTTGCGAATTTTGCTGATTTCGCATTTAGGAAAAGAAAAAGAAGGAAATCTTTCTTCTCGACTTTTATTTGAAAAGTTTTAGTGGCGACATCTAAGAGTTGCGCTCGAAACTAATTCATGTAGCTTTCAAATTGGATCGGACTTCTATGTGTATCCCAAAAGCTCATGAGATTGGTGTAGCATTTTAAATTCAAAGATCTGATACAAAGAGTTCTACAATTTGGAAAAACTTTTAGAGCAAATTTATTTTTCAATATCAAGAAACTAAATTTAATTCTTCAACAAATAAAATCAACGGTTCTTTTCAAAACTGTTTCAATGAAATAAGAAACAGAACTGCTTATTGTTTCACGAAATCAAAAGCAAAACGAAGTCTTAAGATATTTTTTACTAATGCATTTGTTTAATTTTGGCTTCGTGAATTCTCTTTCATTCGTTCGTAATTCTTTTGCTTCACTGTTTTGACATTTTAAAATGATTTTTACTCTCGTGTATTCAAGTAACTGTAGACAGAAAAATTTGATGCATCACATTGCAGGGCGCAAATAATTGTCTAAATCAGCGTTTCTTAATTTCTTTTATTTGTGGAGTCCTTTTCAATGCTCATCTTTTTACGTGGAACCCCTGTTTTTTTTTTTTTTTTTTTTTTTTTTGTCACCAGTTTGCAATTGCATAGTCAGGATTCTGTTTCAGAGGGAACCCAGGTTCTTACCTTAAACAAACTATTAGCATTAACAAATTTGACAAAAGAATTAACTATTCGTCATCAAATCGCTAATTAAATTGATTTCATTAACGATCATGCTAATTATTGATAACTGCTATAGTTATTATTTGTTATTGTAAAATACCAATCAATCCCATTTGTAACTCTGAGTATTTTTAAAAGGGACAAATAACCTCAGAATTTGTGAATCTGTTACATCATTCAACTTTTTTTTTTTCAATCAGGAAAAGAAATACTTACGTACTACAGTATTAATAATTCACTTAAATTTACACGGAAACAGTTTTTAAACCATCAAAATTAAAATGTCTTTAATTTTTCAAAAAATATTTTTAGTTATTTATAAATTATGGACTAAGATGTTACTATGTGTTAACGTCAGACAGAGTTAGAACATTTAGACGCTCTTGACCAGTAAGATAAAACACCAATAGTTGCCATTGCTTCAGTAGTGGCCGCTTGAAGTTTACTTTTGTACTTTGAAGAAAGAAATGAACAATAATGATGTGATTTTTTTATTGGTACTTAATGTAAATATTACATTGAGTCAATTTTATTCATCAGTTATCGGAATTTAAAGTAAGTAATGTAACTACTTCGGATGGGAGAATGTGAGATGGCCACTACTGAAATTTTCAGATTTTGGAGTAGCCGCTGCTGGATTCAATTTGAGGTTTGAGAAAAAATTGATAAACATTGAACAAATTGAAATTTTCGTGTTTTTAGAAAATGGAACGATTAAGGAAGAGTTGGGCTATAATATGCTCATAGAGTTTCAAGAGGGGGTATTTAATATTGTAGACCTACAGTTAAAAAACATACTTCGATCACTGTGGCCACTACCAGTGCGTTTTAAACCTTCAATAGTGGCCACTTCAGGCCACTATTGAAGAAGTGGCCACTACTGGTGTTTTACCTTACTGCTCCTTAAGTTGGTCCTCACTCGTTAAATGTTGAAATTGTCCTTTCAACTGCTGCCATAGATATACGGTGAGTGACTAGTATCAAGAGCAGAATATATGAAATTGACATCAAAACTCGTAATTTTAGGCATCGTGATCGTAGGAAAAGCGGTTTGGTGCGCACTCTCAAAATTTTTTTAGTATTGAAATCATTTTTAAAATATCTTTGCTGATATTAGGGGATTAAAAGCTTCTTCCGAAAAGTTTTCGAAATAGAAGTTTCAAAAACGCAAGTTTAGGCTATCTTTGGATACATTTAGGTGAGAAGGAGGTGTTTTGGGATTGATCTAGGAAAAATTATGAAGTTGAAATATTGAAGGCACAATCTCAGGTTATTTTCGACAGTCTAAAATTTGCATCATTTTGGGCAACAAATAAAATTATTCTTATAGTGACCAACCCTAATGAGTAATACCGCTCAGATTAGAATACGAAAGTAAAAGTAAATTTATTTTTAATTTTGAAAAAGCGTTAGTTTTATCGATTTTTTAAAGAACAAATTTGGAAGGTGTGAAAAGAAAGCATGCAAATCTCATGAAACCCGTGAGAAAGCTTCGTGGAGCCCTAAGGTTCCGCGGAACACAATTTAAGAAACGCTGGAAATAAACGCCCTTTCTATTTAATGCTAAATAATCGGTGATTTTAATTCTTTTAATGTTTAGTAATGCCATCTATCTATTGCATTAAGAACTAAATTGAAATTACTAACTTATAATTATACAACCGGACTAATTTAGTAAAATATTTTATTATTCATCTACAAATTAAAATGATTAATATTGTGCTTTAGAGAAGTTTTCAACTTTGAGAAAAATTGCATTTTAAGAGATTAAAATCAGGTAAATCAATTTCCAAAAAGACGCTAAGACACATAGTAACAACAGAAACAAATCTTGGATTAAAAACTATTTCATACACATTACTTTATTTTACAAGCTAATAAATATTACGATTTTATCTAATATCTATTTATCAAATGTAGTTTTTAACATAACAGTTTTGATTTGATAGTGGAATCCCATTATGTATTCAGGAAGATAGCAACAAGTGGAGAACTAGGCTAGAGAGAGTTTTGAATACACGTCCAACTTGGGCAACCAGCGTCAACGAACTGTCAAGTTAGTCGGCACTAGTTATCATCATCAGTCAACATCACAAATCATCATCACCGGTGAGTAGTCATCATAAGAGATTTGTCAAAATCGGGAATTAATCATCTTCTGTGACTAATCGCTTTTACAACTACAAAAAACCCTTGTTTTAACGCTGAAATTTTCTGACACTAAGCATCAAACACAAAGAAGTTTAAAAGTTTTACTGTAGAAAGTGTTTTAGAATTTCTTTCTGTAACTGCTTTATTGCCTCAAAACTTCGTAGCCTCAAAACTTTTCATGCATTTCAAAATGAATTTCTTGCCAACCTGAAACACGTGTATGCCATCGTCAAGGCCATCGAGAGGGGGGAGGGGGGCAAGCCTATGCATTGCACAGGGGCCCGTGAGAGATTGGGGGGCCCGCGAAGCGAGCCTAAGAAAAGATACCAGCCCCCCCTTTTTTTTTTGAAAACTTTAGTTTGAAAGTAATCATTCTCCTAGAGTTAAGTTTAAAAGTTTTCAATTCGCGACTCCAGAGCTCGAATACGCTATCTTACGGTAGTTAACAATACTACCGAAAAAGGTAAAACATTCCACTCCAGAGCTCGAATACGCTATCTTACGGTAATTAACAATACTACCGAAAAAGGTAAAACATTCCATTCCACGTGTTTTTTGGGGGTAAATTACAAGCTTCAAACAGTTTGTGGTGTAATGTAATTTCAGAATAGAAAAGAAAGCTTCCTACAAGCACGATGAAAAATTACTGTCATTCACAAAGCGTCAAAGCAAGTTATAAGTTACGACATGTGTTTGTTTTACCTTTTTCATCCGCCATTAGAGAGTGGCTGCAGCGCCCCCTATAGTTTATTGGAGTTGCGAATCGAAGTAAGTTTAGTGAAAGTGATCATGTTCGAAGTGAGTCCCCCTATCGACGCCATTAACCAAAAAGAATTATTATTATTTTTATTTATTATCTATTTATTTTTTGTGTGAATTCAAAGCAAAAAGAAATCGCTTCTTCTTGAAAGATAAACAGAACTTTACTGAAATGGACAAGAAGCAAAAAAAAAAAAGATTTTTAAGTAAGCGCTTGCCTTTTTAGCGTTCGAAACTCAAAACAAGGCAGGAGACGCAGTTTGATGAAAAGATTTTAAAATACGAGTTGATCTGAATTTTGGGTGCAGTGATACAAATTGAAACTATTTTTAGTGTTGTTTCTAGAACAAAAAACATGGGGGGGGGGGGGAGGGGGCCTTTTGAAAAAGCATTCCTCATCTAAGTGTATAGAACGCCTTCACATGTCTAAAAGGGGCACAGTTATGTCACCATTAATTAGAATCAGTGCTGGATTCACCTATAAGCTAAACAAGCTAAAATAACTTAGGTCCCCCGCTTCTTTGGGGGCTCCCAACTCTAGAAAACATTGCATGATTCGATCCTAAAACAAGGAAAAATACTTAAAAATTTTAATTTCATTTTCACGTGCTTGAAAACATTGAAATCTTGTCATAGGGACATTTTAAACTTCTTCAAATGCGAGGAGGGGGGAGGGGATGCCAAAATGTGCCAAATTCATCTCCTTGCTACATTCTGCATTAAAAATGTAAAAAAAAATGGTTATGACTAGGCTTGCCAGATTTCTGAAATGTTCAACCGGAACACCGGAAGAGAAACCTGCCTCCCCCCTCACCCAGTGTTCGCGGGTATTGAAAAGGGTTCACACCCTTGGCTGGTTTAGAGTATTTTAGACGGTAGTTCATTCTTAATGCTATAAATAAATGGTTACTTAATTGTGAACTAAAACAAGGAGTAATAATACACGACACCAGCAGAAAAATTTAAACATTTTATTTCCTACATGTTAATATTTTAAAGTTACTTAAGAAAGGAGAAACACTTTGAATAAGGAAAAAAATGAACACTATTTACATGTACTTTTCATTAGCTAGAATTCTTTTTTTTAAATATTGTTCTAAAAACCTTCACAAGCTAATTCAATAACAACTTTACATATTAATGTTGCCAATGACAAAATAATTATTCTAAATTATCCTTCACAGACTGTTTTGGTCATTTAAAGTCAAATTTATCATTTTCCGGGACGTGAAGTAAACCGGCCGGGACACCGGAATTTTGTCTAAAAACCGGGACTGTCCCGGTCAAACTGGAACGTCTGGCAAGACTAGTTATGACGTTCCTGTTACACATTGATAACTTGAGATATATTTTCGTGACTAGCATGTTCACATTTGCTATTTATCTTGTTATTAAAAACTACAAGTAGTGCAGAATAATAGGGGTTTCTTACTAAGTTAGAATGTAAAACTATACAATCATATTAAAATATCAGAGATAAAAAAGTACAAATGAACTGCTTTGAAAAACTTTAATTGTTCTAGAGGCCTTGAAAATAACTTAAAAAGTTTCTGAAACTGCTTGAAAAGTGCTTCAATTTTATTTCCTATCATGTGCATAAAGTAGGAACTGTCCGAATGGTTAGGGTGTTATTTTCTCATTACCTAATTTTTAAATAAGTCCACCATTTCTTTTAAAGCATTTTTAAATCTTGATCGTTTTTCAGTAAATTCAGTGTTCTGTTTGTTGATGAGTTGAAGGGATGATCAAAAACTAATAACACCGAGAGTCGATGTGAGCAAGTGGCAATGCGTCATCGTTTCTCCTCCCTCACTGTCGAACCAAGAGCAATTGGTATTTTGCATTGTCTTAGTTTGCAAAATAGTATAAAGTTTAAGATTTTTTTTTCTTCCCCCCCCTGATGTTTTTGTAGTTTCTATTATCCCGTATAGGGCATCAAAATGCAGATATTTTTTAATGTATTCTTCAAAAATTTTCCCGGGGGAGAAACCCCCGGACCCTCTAAAATTGGAGATATTCTACTCTAAACTCAAAGGAGGTCGCTACATCACTCTTCTGATATCCCTCCTCCTCCAAGGTAAAAAAAAAAAAAGACAGCACTGCAGAATTGTTTATTTTATTTTTTATTTTTTTCGTTAAGCACACACACGCGGAGGAAAAAACACGTCGTGAGGGAAAAACAATTATAAAATGGTCTGTTTTGCTATTGACAAAGTTGTCCGAGCTCCAAGAAGGGTTCCCCATATATGAAATCGCAAATGAATTTTAACTGAGAAAAAACACCTTTTTATTAGATTAATTAATTTTTTTTTGGGGGGGGGGATATTTATGTGAAAATGGAGCCTAGAAGGAGGAGGCTAAAGGTTAAAATGAAAAGTTAGGGCCTTGTAGAAAGTTGCACAGGGGCTCACAAATCCTGTCGACGGCCCTGGCCATCGTTTCAAAATTTTGTGACTTTAAAAACTTTTTCCCTCGATATATTTTTTTTCTAATTAATTTTTCAGCAGAAAGCAATAGTCTGACTCTGATGAAAAGATGCTTGACCTTGGACGAGCCCATTTATGTTAGGGTTGAAAGAGAAGAAATTTCTAGATTGGTACAATGCCAGTAATCGGTATAGGCAATGGAAACCGACTTCCTTTACCTCTATATTAACATATGGCATTATGTGCGCGTTGCTCCTCAGACGGAAGGTCACGGGAGTAAATTTTCAAAAATTTCCTTATTTGGAAAATTTTACATGACGATTCGGCAAAATTATTATCTCATTCGGCGAAAATTAAACTTATATAAATTAAACTTTACAAATTTTTTGCTGATTTCTTTGCAATTTTGCTTGAAACTGTACTTTTTTTTTTCGCTTCGAAATTAAAAAAAAAAGTTGAATGAAAAAAAAAAAAAAAAGGACAGAAAGGAAAAAAGAGAGAGAAGATTTTTTTGTGAGATAGAAAGTACAAGTTTTTATAACTGTTACCTCAAAACTAATCTGAATTGTCTTTTTGCGCTACTTGTTTTTCTGTCTTGTTCTTCCTATTCCTCTTATCATTTTTTACGTTGCGATAGCTCCTGTAATCATTCATGAAATTTTCAAACGTTTCACCTTCACACTAAAGCTCGAATAAAATGCAAATGCAAAGCCCAATTATTCTAGGAAGTTTCAGTGTAGTACCTTCCTATTTTTCAATTCAGTTCTGTATTCCATCTGCTGTTCTTGCAACTAAAATTTCCTTATTCGACCAATGGAGCTCCGCTAGGCAAGATTATCATCATCGGCAAAATTTGGAGTTCTATTCAATAGTAATTTGGAGTTCCATTCAGTAAAATTATCATCATTCGGCAAAATTTGGAGCTCTATTCGGCAAATTAAGATTTTCAGCCCTCCTAAAATTTTTAAGTTCAGGGCGTCCCCGTTGAAGTTGTTATAATAATGAAACAAATTAGCAATTACATTCTCTTGTGCGTACTATGTCAACATTATTGTTGCCGAATCTGGTTTGGACGAAGACTGGAGTTGTTTCCTTTAGTCGAAAGTACTACTTTTGGTCACTGAAAGTGAAAATAAGCAAAAAAAAGTAACATGGAGCGAGAAAAAACTTTCATTTTCCAAACGCTTAATTTTTGATTATTTTTTTTAATGTCCGATTTTGAAAATAAGGTGTGGTCTTTATGACGTCACAAATGATGTACATCGGCGCATCTGTCGACCGCGTTTCCACGTAATGATAATCAAACAGCGAATTAATTATTGCGCTTTACGCTTGCTGTTAACCATATCGTTGCCAACACATGTGAGTTAAGAAGCGAATTAAATATTGCACTCTGTGGATCATCATTTGTAATGTCATCGGCAGAAACGTAAACAATGAAAGCGCACCGATTAAAATAATTTTTTAAAAATATTAAACTTAATAAAATTATTTAAAAAGTGGTTAGATCATATGTTTTTAACCATGCTCTTTCAGAAAAAAAAATACTTTTAAAAGTTCGGAAACGACCCCATTGTCTGTAACAGTAAATTTCAATTTGGGGAGGGGAGCGGGGTTGAACATGATTCTGAAGAAGTGAGTCAGCTTTTCAGTGAGTTCTTTTGTGCACATTGTTATTGCCTTGTGAAACATATGAAGATGTCCTTAAGTTAGAGATCTTGTGTTCGGCATCTTTCGGTGCTTAAGTTGTTTACAAACTTTGTCAAAAAACGCACTTCATCACACGGCACTACTGGGATGACAGTTTGACAGGCAATCTGTTTACTGCATTTTTAAGAGCTTCTATTGTTAATGGAGTTGATAATCAGTGTTGCGGAGGATTATCGATCCATGAATCAGTTCTTTCAATACGTTATTAATTTGATTAAAATCTAAAACGTAATAAAATACTGATCAATACAATATTCTACGGCAGGGGTTCCCAAACTTTTTTCATTCACGGTACTAATTGAAGAATTAGAAATTTCCCATGCCGTCCTAGTATGAACCCATGGACATTTTGAGGCACCCTTCTACTTTCCCTGCGGCACTCTCTTTGGGAACCCCTACTCTACGGATATAATGACACTTCCTTCATTTATATTCCACTATGCTTCTGCAGGTCAATCTTGTATTTCATAAAAATTTTCCAATAAGAAAACAAGTTCAAATCCTGCATAGGTAAAAATTGAATATTGATTGATTTTTATTCCATTAAACATGTCCAGTGGCGTAGCTAGACCCGACTTTCGGGGGGGGGGGGGGGTTACTTCTTATATATATATATATATATATATAACATATATATATATATATATACATATATATATATATAACATATATATATATATATATATACATATATATATATATACATATATATATATAACATATATATATATATACATATATATATATATACATATATATATATATATATATATATATATATATATATATATATATGTAGTATAATCGCTTGGAATTTTTCCCTTTTCTTCTTTTTTTTTTTTCTTTCTCTTCTCTCTTCTTTTTCTCTTTTTTTTTTTTTTTTTTTGAGACTAACTT
Source organism: Uloborus diversus (assembly GCF_026930045.1). Lineage (NCBI taxonomy): Eukaryota > Metazoa > Arthropoda > Arachnida > Araneae > Uloboridae > Uloborus > Uloborus diversus. The sequence goes on from NC_072734.1 coordinate 38,643,430, forward strand.
TTCGGGGGGGGGGTTTTGTCCCCAAAACCCCCCCCTTAGCTACGCCCCTGAACATGTCGGTGGATCCTTATGATCTGGGTTGTATATTATTAAACTCTGAATAAGTTTAGAATGGTGTATACGGTTTTTTTATCATATCGATTAAAGTTTTGTAAAAAAAATTATAAATAAATTAATTTGTTGTATGGTTATTTTTTTCAATTAATGCAACATATAGTTCAATATTTTTTACATTCATTGGCACCATGATGGTAGGTCGCGGGAAGTCGCTGTGACCTTCGATCTCCAATCTCGAATATTTCCTCATTCGGCACTTTTGTCTTAGGATTCGGCAATTGCAACATTGTAGTTTTTAAATGACCGAATGTCCATTTTCACTAGATGTACCTATGTGTACGTTCCTATATTTTATCATGCGGCAAATTTTTAGCGTTCTTGATTTTTTCATAACACATTTACGGCTTCAACGAAATTTGTATCTGTTCTCTTCGACTTCGCCATAAATGGGTGCGACTGTATATCTTTTGAAATTTTATTGTTTGTTTTTGCGAATGATTTTAAGTGGTTTATTTTAGAGAAATTCACATTTTCTTTTCGAACAATAGTATTTTTTTCCTTTTCTTAGTATTTTCATAGAAAGATAATGAATAGAATAGATAAAATGACTTTATCCTGATGCCTTAAAAACGAGTTCAAATTTATAAAAAGACAAACCACAGATTTTCTCTAACTATAACCCAATCCTCCTCTTTTTCGAAAGCAAATTAGACTACTTCTATTGACCGAATGAAAGCTTCAGCTTCTATTGATCGATGAAAATCTCTTTTCATAGAACGAATGAAATCTACTTCTGTCAAAAGAAACAAACATTAACTTCTTAGGACAAATCAATGCTTCTTCCATGGAATAAATCTAACCTACATTAATAGAACCAATAAAACTTATCTGTATAGAAAGAATAAAAGCTACTTCTGTACCACAGAAGTTTACTTTCATAAATCGAAACAATTTATTTAATGTCTACTTTTATAGCTATAATTAAATATTTTTCTACGATGAAAACCAACTGCATATATGAGCAGAGCACATATGAGCTCACAGTAGCTAAGCTCATGCACTTCTTTTTTTGCATGGAATTTTTGAAAATTTGGCGGTAAAGCAGCGGAGCTCATAAATGCTGAGCTTCAGAGCCCACTAGAACATCAATTCTACAAATGATGATTACACACACACACACACACACAGTCATAATACTTCCCGGTTTTTCCTCACAGAAAAATTCGCACTTGTGCTGCAACTTGCTAATGCAACTGACGCCTTCTTCCTCTGGCCTTTGTCTTTTCTGAGATATAAATTGAAGCGATTTTTACTTGCGAGATTTTTACCTTTTACCGTCTTTTCGTGACGCTGACGGGAAATGAGTGAAAAGTCTTTCTTTTAGCAGGTATTGGTTGGACTGAAAGAGGAGCTCAGTAAAATGTCTGATTCAATTTTTAAAAAAATTAAAAAATGGCGCCGCACATGATGTCGTACGCGATGTTTTAATTTCGTTTGCATTTTCAACTTTTGGTTAGTATCAACCATAACTGCCGTAATTCCTTGTACAATGTTCAGAGTCGTCACAGAAAAGCCAGATCTCTTTGAAAATATTTTCCTCTCCAACATTATGATTAACGTTAATTTTTCATTTATTTTTCATTTCAACAGCAAGAATCCATTGCTTTAAATTCCTTTATATACCACTCGTCCAATAAATGCTATCAATATAGAGACATTTTTCATCATATGGTCGTCCTCTTACTGAATCGCAGTCCACTATGAGATCAAATCAAATGTAACAATGCTGAAAAGTTCATGAGGGTTACCTGGGATCCAAAACTTAATCGATTTCTTGCTGAGATCCTATACTTCGTTAACTTATTGTAAATTTTTTGTTACGTGCGATTTTTTTAAGTATGTTCTATTTTCCTACGGAGCGTTTTTTGAGTACTCACGAATTGTTTACTATTCTCACTTGACCAAAGTTGATGTTCCTCTGACTTTTCAGATAACCAGGACGACCGTAACTTTTATTAATATTTATTTAGAGTGGTTAAGAAAAAGTTAATATCTATTTAGGGTGCGAAATTTTCGTCGTCATAGTTACAAATCGTCTGCGGTTTGAGTTTATTCATAGTTTTTTTTCAGGGACAACTCAAGCACACTTTACATTAAAAGTAGTGTTTTTTGTGTAAAATTACGGTTTTTTAGTAAAAAACACCTATGTAGATGAACTGAAACAGCAAAACTTCGTCTGAATACAAAATTTCCAGATTATTATTATTATTATTATTATTATTTATTTATTTTTACGGATATGCTTCATTCTAGGAAATCCCCACTCATAATATGGTGGGTGCAAATTTCTCGGTCATTTCCATTCCATTTGTAGAAGCAAGAAACTCAACGAGTAGAGTGTCCTATCGCAACTGGTGTGTTAAAAAAGCATAATTTGAATTCAAGAATCAAGATGTCAAAATTCAAATGAATGTTTCTTTTTTTTTTAACGTGTGAAAAAGTGTTCAGTGAAATAAAGGGCTCATACTCTTCTTTTGTTAGGAATTTAGCCCTGTATATGAATAAAAATATTCTCGTGTAAACAATGGGTTGAACTAAGGCCCCTATATATACGAGCTGACGCAACAGCTTAAGATCAGCCATTTTGGATCAGAGCGCGTGTTTGAGTGGTTGTTTTTTCTGGCAAGTTATCGCGTTTGGTGATTTTTCACTGCGAGCAAATATCAGAGGCACACACGTGAGTTGTTTATTAAATAAAATATTATTTTTGGCCAATTTGGCAAAACCAATAACTTTGCTCTGGTACCCTATCTCCGCAACAACGAAAAATCCGGTCAAAAATGGCTAAACATAAGCTAAAGAGTCGGTCTGTGAACATTCAAGAGCACGTTAGCAAAGTAACGCGTTACATTTTGTGTCGCGTCAATTTATACAATTTATATGCGAAAAAAGATAAAACCTCATTCAATGAGTGATTCATGTGGTTTGTGTCAGATATCTCGTAAATCTGAGTAGCCTTGAAAAATAGCACGAAATTTCACAATACTATATTGATGGAATGCATGACGTAAGAATGATTCACGAGCTGTATTTGAATGGTTGTGTTTCATTTGCGTCGGAGAACTGATTTGACGACTGAAGCTAAAAGTACTTTTATTCATGATTTTATTAATGTTCATAATTCTTTAACGATGATTAAATTCGATTTTAATGTGAAGAAAGAGTTATGTCTTGTGAAGATCGTCAAGTGAAGGAGTAAATTGCTGAAAAGAATTCGTTAGAAGTAATTTTTAAAAAGGGTTTTTGTATTGTATGAAAAAACTTGACGTGATTTGAAGACATTGAGACTCTTTAGCCACTAGGACAGACAACGGCGTGAAGACAATTCTACTAGCTTAGCAAGTTCATTTTGAGGTACCATCGAAGAATTATTTCGGCTTAACTTTATTCCTTTCGAAACGGTTGTATGTGCTTCACAGTTTTTGCGTCACTGATACCTGAAACAGAAGAACAGCAACATTGATCAACGAAAAAGAATAATGGTATTCAATATTTTCAGATTTTGAAATGGGGGTGATGCTTCTGGAACATATGGGTGGGTCCCACCAGTATTTTTGTGCCCGCTGTGGTATCTATGTAACTAATCAGCATCAGCTCAGACGAACAAACTTTACGAGCAGCACCGGAACAGCTTATTTGTTCTGCAAAGTGGTCAATGTGGTCCACGGACCTTCCAAGAGACGTTCCATGCTGTCTGGACTTCATTGGATCCGTGACGTGTTCTGCAAAAAGTGCAAGTGGAAACTTGGTTGGTTTTACGAGCAGGCTCTAGTGGAAGGACAGAGATTCAAAGAAGGGAAAACTGTCCTGGAACTGTCTGCCATTTGCGAAGATTCTGATTTTGATAGTGATTGATATATTTTTTCATCTACTATTAGTTTTCAGTGAAATCCTTAAGTACTTACCTTGAATGAATATATTTTTAACTGTAAACAAATTGCGATGAAGTCTTTTTTTAATACCGTTTTGTAATGACAGATAAAAAATTATTTTTCTGCGAAATTTTAATTTTTTTTTTTTGATGAATTGGATGAGTTTTAATCCCCCGCCCCCCATAGTATGCATTTCTTCTATTGGAACAAATCGGCTTGAAAGAGGTAAGTGTTATTAAATTGCTGTAATTCCGATTGTGAAATGTCTGAAATTCTGAATATGTTGTAGAACCTTAATTCATTTGGGTGGTATCAACACGGCCGAAGCACAGGAGTTCCTAAAGTGGGTGCCACGGTACCTTGGTGTGCCGTTGGGTACTACGAGGGGTGCCGCGAAGTGTCCCAGGGTATTAATTATATTTTCGACCTACATGATAGGTAAACCAGTGTGCCGTGAGAAATTTTAATTCTTTAAATGATGCCGCGAGTCGGGAAGAGTTTGGGAACCTCTTCACACACTATAAAACGGCAGTTTCAAATTTTTGTCCCAGTTCGAAAAATCATAAATCTAATCCAGCAGTTATCGAAATATTTCCATTGGTATATTTTGCCGTGACTGCCAAATTTTTAGCAATAATATTTCCCCCAGCTGGTATCAGCTAAGTCGAAATAAACAGGTGATGAAGGGAGTATTTCAGAAATCTGAAATCGCTAAAATTTTTCCATCATCGCCAAATTTTTTGATAATAAAGACTAGATGATGATGCATTTTGGGGTAGAATTACAATAACTGGGTCGCGGCGATAAATATTTCATTCAGACAACCCGCTACCTTACCTTGGCGACGGAGCAATTTTGGTAACCCTACACCAAAGCTGATTTGCTATTCGTTTGGCCAATCAACCATTTCAGAATTTACCTTAACAAAATTGCAATTTATTTGTCCAGTAACTTAGTGGTTATTAGCAGACCTGCGGGAGGAGTCGGAAGCAAAATTCCGACTTCTTCGATTCCGTAGCCCTGGATATAAGAAAGAAATTACGAGTATTATTTGAAACAGTATAACGCTGAAGCATTCTAATACAATACTAATGCTGAAAAAGTTATACTGGAAAATTATATGAAAAGGTATGCGGGAAGTAGGCACGTTTAGCTCCGTATAAACTTTTGCTTATTTAAAAGAAAGGAAGGAAAAAAGTTCATTTTCTATTATTTTGATGCTTTTGTTCTTCAAAATCATAAATAAACGACATTTTTAGAAATTTGTTTTTCGAATTTCACTGACTTTGCTTCATTACAAAAATATTTCCTTCCTGTTGGTTAGTAAATTATATTCAGCGAATTAACATGAGTGTGGCCAGTCGAATGTTTTTTTTTTTTGTTAAAATGCTATCACAGAGCTACAAGTTACGAGCTATTTTTTACTTTTTCTATCTTAGCAGGATTTACGATTTTTGAACAAAAAAAAAAAATTAAACATGATGAGAGTGAGCATTCTAAACAGACAAAGTCATCATTTATTGTAAAAACTTTTTTTTTCAAGAGTTTCTACTGATGGAGGCTAAAAATTTCCAAAACTTCTGTTCAAGTTTTATTGAACAAAATGAAACTAACCGTGAGAAATAAAAAGTATTTGCATTCAAGAAACTTAAACAAAATCTTTTGCATTAAATTGAGAAGGTTCCATTAATACACCCAAATCGTAAAACAAGTTCTTCATAACCAGAAAGAAAAGAACATAATTGTCAACATGTATATTTATCTCTTGATCTATATTTTTAAAATTCGAATTGGCACGTGTTTTGAAAATTGATTGATCACTTTCATTGTAAAATGCAGCACGTTTCATCATTTTCATCAGTAGAATTCTCTGACTGATCTGACGTAGGTAACTGATATCTCTCTATTTTTTCGTAACTTCCCCTAAATGTAGGTGTTTTCTCAGACGAAAATGGCGAACAATCATTAAAAACAGGTGGAGGGAACTCTATGAAGCTGAGAGGTTTCTTTTTCGATTCGCTTTCTCTCCGCCCACGAAAACTCTCTTCAAAGAACGGATTTTCGAATTCTCGGATATCAAACAGATCGTTTTCATTCCTTGGGATGTTTTCATGTTTTATCAAATTTGGCTGCACTTTCTGGAATGGTGGTCTAATGGTTTCGAATATCTGTTTTTCTTCCAACAAGGATGGAGGGAGCTCTTCTATTGAAGATGGATCAAAATCGTCTGATATTGAGGAACGAGAACTGAGAATGTCACTTGAGTGAAATTCTTTGTTTTCGCGTGGCAAGAGTTCTTCACGTGATGGCTTGAAAAAGTCGACAGAAAGTGACGAAGAAAACTGCTCCTTGAATGTGGGACAGTTTGACAATTGATTGTACTGGTTTTGAGGAAAAGGCATGGTCCAACTTAGAGAAGTTCTGCAAAAAAGAAAAAAGGATATTTATGTAGATGTGCAAAATTTTCACAGGACCTTAACTAAAAATATGATCACAAAATTTTCCTGTTCAAGCGGCTACCTTGTAATCCGCAGATACCCTAATTACAGTTTTTATCGGTTGTTGTCGAGTCGTAGTTATTAATCACTGTGAAGATTTGGGCATTGCCTTTGTCTCGAGAGGTTAAACTTCTTTATTAACATACTACTGGCACTCGCACGGCTTTGCCCGTAGTATAAAATTAAAAGTCTTTTGGTTCGCCTGTATATTTACAAATAATGGATGATGAATTTCTCGCCAATTTGCTATGTTAATTTGTTCGCCCATGTTATGGTAATTTGCTCGTCCACGTTATGGTAATTTGTTCGTCCACGTTATGGTAATTTACTCGTCCATGTTATGATAATTTGCTCGGTAAAATGTTCTTAAAATTGGAATAGAAAAAGAACAAAATCGAGTTTTCAAAAAATCGCTTCGAGGTGCTCACCCCTATGTTACGAACTAACTTTGTGTCAAATTTCATGAAAATCGGCCGAACGGTCTAAGCGCTATGCGCGTAACAGACATCCAGACTTTCAGATTTATTATTAGTAAAGAAAAGACAACATAAGGAAGTTTTACAGCACACAGAGAGGATATAACACCCCAGGTTAGGGTTGGTATGGAACCCACAACCTTTGGCATTCGAAGCGAAGATTCTACCTCAGAGCCACGGATGCCCCCCCCCCCCCCCCCATTTTTATCGGTAATATCTAAATTAAAACTATTCTCGATTCCTTGTGGCATTCTTCGGTAATTTAATGTTCAGGTAAATCGGGGGAAAACTTTTTCGACTCAATCCCACTTTTCACATGTAGAAGGGCTTATTACAATCGGAATTTAAATTCTCAGGAGCGATGACACGCAGGGAATAAATGAGTTAGAATGTAGTGAATGTAGTTTCATAGCAGAAGCAACAGAATTAATTATGCCACACAAAACAGCAAACTAAACATCCCTAAATAATTAAATAATATATCGAACATTTTTTGTCAGAAACAGCTCAATCCACGAATTTTCAAAAGTTACTTTTTTTTCGATACTTCTTACGAGGGGGAGGTGAGGAAAGGGGGGGGGGCGGACAGACACATTCTACATTGAAAACTCGTATTAGGGTGGTAGTTGTACCATGTGTACACAAATGCTTTTTACAAAATTAGTTTGAGACAAATGATAAGCTTAAAAATTCGGATCTATGTCCAGCCTGTTCAGAAAAGAGGACTTTTTGTTCTAGCTGTTCAAAAAACACGACTTTCTGTCCGTGAACCTGTTCTCCGTTGGACCTTTTGGATATGGACCATCTTATGTTTGTTGGACTTAATGTCCGCCGAATCTTCTGTCCCTCAGACCTTTTGGACGGGGATCTTCTATCCGTGGGCCTTATGGTTTTAGATCTTTTGACTGGATGCCGGATACTACCATACTACAAAGCGATTTGGGACGTATCCCGTGCGATTAGGACGAAAACTGCTGTCGGTGAAAAACTTTTCAATTCGTGAATGTTTTTTGTCTCTCCTACAAAATTTTAATAAGTAAGTTGAGCTAATTTTGATAGCACGCGCCTCATCTGTTCATGTAAAGTTGTCTTCGAACATCCTTAGTTAATAATAGCAATTGTCAGCCATTGTAGAAGTGTAAAAACATTGAAATAAATAATACCCCAAACTTGAAAAGTAAAGCAGAGAAGGTCGTTGTACACGCCTCCCGTAGGACGTGCAAGTTTCACGTCAGAAACCACCCACCTCCCTCCGCTTTTTTGTAAACTAATCAAAATGCTTCATCACATACCTTAGATCAGGGGTTCTCCACTTTACAAGCTATGCGTCCTTTTTTCAACGCGAATGTACAGTCACGCCCCCCACACCATATTATATGGTCAATACAAATATTGCAATCTGAATCGGAAGCTAATTTGCCAGGATAGATGATGAAAGAAGCTCAGTGGCTCAGTGGTAGCGCATCGCGCTTCTACAACACAAGCCCGAGTTCCATTCCCGGGGTTATGGTTGACTCAGTCGTTCATCCTTTCAGTGGGTCGATAAAATGAGCACCAAGCGTGCTTGGGAACCAAACACTGGGGGTTCCACTTTTGGCGGACCACTTAACAGGAACATCTGCCTTGTACTCCAGAGCCCCTGGTCGAAAAACTGAGTTGGGCACAGTAGGCCTTGGCCCTCACGAGCTATCTTGCTACAGGGTTTGGTTTTTAGTTAGATAATATAAAGCTGGTTATTAAGTGAAAATAGACAATTTCGTATAAAAAAATTTCACATCACTACAAAATATTTAGTTTGAGCAAACTGTTATTAGAAAATATGAAATCAAAGAACGAAACGTAAATTTATTGGAAATAACCTGGAATCTAGGTGAGGTTGTCACGTAGGACCAATCGCCCTCACGAAATTTTGGATAAACAAGGAAATAGCTTTCAACATTCATATTTGTACATTCTTTATTGATTGCACATTTGCTTGAAAATCACATTTTAGATAGTTATCCTGTTCCTGAACATGACCAGGAAGTGCATCCAAGTCGATTTTAAAAGCATCGCTTGTCGGTTTATACTCCCAATTCTCTAAACTAATATCTGGATACTAGTGGGTGATTTCATTTTTCAATGCCACCAAATGCCCTGCTCTAAACGCCCACAATTAATTTTTCCACAAGCAATGGGAAATGTTTTGTAAGATCAAGAGGTTATTCAATCGTGGAAAGGATGAAAAGCTTGGTTTTGAACTTTGAAAACGTACAGAAAAGAATAATACTGTCGAGATTATTTGCAAGTGACCCCAAAGCAGGGCGAATTGTAATTAGTTTTACTGTTTACTTATATTTTTTTATGCACTTGCGTCCCTCTTTAAATTATTCTACTCTCCCACCTCCACCCCCGACGGTGAGAATCGCTGTCTTTGATGATGATATGTATTTTGTGTGCGTGCTTACATACAAGCGGCGTAAAAATAGGTTCGTAAAAGGGAAAAGGTACGTTGGTAAGAAAATGTTTTGACCCAGACACATGCACTAACACCTGCTGAAAGCGTTTATGACGGCATTTCTTTGTTCTTTTTCATTCCACTCTTTAATTGCATAGCTCTGAGTTTAACTTTTAACACTTCTGGAGCAAAACATCCGAACCCCAACCAACAAAACGCCGTCATAGATCTATGTGCATTTAACAGAACAAATCGACTCTCTCCAACCACACCTGCGAGCATCAAACATAATTATCGTAATCGCTTGTCAGGGGATGATGGATACCCCTTTCAAAAATCACAACCTCCGGTCTGCCACTAAAGCTGACACCATCACTTTTCCAATCTTCCACGACCCCGTGCCAAATCGAGCAAATATCCATCTCTTCGTGTCATGGTGCGGAAAAGAAGGAAGCAAAAAAGAAAAAGGTGGTGTCTGTGACTGCTGATTTCGTCTGGTAGAAATAGATCTGTCAGTTGCGGTGGAGGTTGTTATTCTGTAGGTAACTGACATTGAAGTACCAGAATTTTTTTTTTACTAAGTCTAAATAACAAGCACAGCTAGACGGCTGGATCTCCCTCTATTCTATGATGGTACAAATCAATCTAGGTACATTATAGCTCGCCGCTTACAGAAGGTATTTATTGGGTGTATTTTGATGTTTCTTGAATAAAATATATACTAAATACATACCCATTGCCCCCTTCTCTCTAGAAAACTGTTCTCTGATTCTTGCAAAAGTTCGTACCCTAAAATTATAACTCTGCTAAAAATACGCCTTTGGGCGATTCTCGAAAAAAAAAAAAAAATGTTCCGTGCGTAACGCTAAGTTTTGTTTTTTTTTTTTCCAGCTAACCAAAGCCTTCAAAAATTAATGCTGTTGGTGAATGATACATGCTTTAACATGCTATCAAATCATGACAATTAATCCCATATTTAATTCATAGTTCCTTGAATAAAACAAAAACTTAGCGTTACGCCCGGGACATTTTTTCGAGAACCGCCTCTTTAGCGTTTCGGAAATTTTTCGGCTTAAAACGTGTGGTTGCGATTCTAATATTATATCTATGGCAAACAGTAAACAGTGCAATAAATTTATCTTCATTCGAACCAAAATGTCCAAAATGTCGTTCATACCAGACTTTTACTTTCAATTCAAAAAGAATGCTCATGCATTTATTTTTCAGCATCCAGTAGGTATCCTGTTAGGGAAAAACTAAATATATTAGTTGCATCAGAATCACGAACTAATTGTTGAATAAAACAAAAACTTAGCGTTACGCACGGGACATTTTTTCGAGAATCGCCTCTTTAGCGTTTCGGAAATTTTTCGGCTTAAAACGTGTGGTTGCGATTCTAATATTATATCTATGGCAAACAGTAAACAGTGCAATAAATTTATCTTTATTCGAACCAAAATGTCCAAAATGTCGTTCATACCAGACCTTTACTTTCAATTCAAAAAGAATGCTCATGCATTTATTTTTCAGCATCCAGTAGGTATCCTGTTAGGGAAAAACTAAATATATTAGTTGCATCAGAATCACGCAATTTAAAAGTTAACATGGCGAGTATCGCTTGAGAAGTTAAAAAAACGAGCTGATGTGTGCCTCACATGACTTCCTTTTACTCCAATTTAATATCATTTTCTCATTATCGGCAGTTTTAATATGATTCAATAGTTTACTCTCTAAATATCACTAACAATGGCCAAATTGGAACCAAATTAAAAAAAAAAAAAAAAAAACCGCTAAATTTTTCGCCAAGTTGGTGACAAAACTTGGCGACCAAAAGACTGGCGATATATTGCCAAGTGTCCGCCAAATTATAACACCACTTTAGTTTACAAATTAACAATGATTTCCCCTTAAAAAGGGGCAAAAGACCCCTTTGAAGCATACGAATGCAACCAAAAAAGAAGGTGCACACATACTTACACACATACGCACATACATACGTACATACAGACGTCACGAGAAAACTCATTGTAATTAACTCGGGGATCGTCAAAATGGATATTTCGAGTGTCTGTACGTTCCTAGGCACATATCCACGTGTGGTCGGGTTGAAAAAAAATCTCAACATTCATTTGGGGATGAGCAAAACGGAAATTAAGGCCGATTTTTGGGTGAAAATTTTTTCGCGAATACAATACTTCCTTTTTTGTAAAAGGAAGTAATAAATAAAATAAACATAGACGCTTTCTGATTATTCTACGAGCATAGGAAAAAAAATGCATTATAAAAATAGAAGAGGTCGGCCATGTCTTCTATGAAATATCATCACATTTATACGTTGTTTTTAAAAATTAAAATAAAAACGGAACATTTTGAATGGAACTACATGCAATAGCTTTCTCAGGGGGTGATTAAATTTTGAGCGAAATTTAATTCAAGTCTGTCGTGTCGTGAGGTCGAGCAATATATGCTACATACATTCAAACAAGCAAGGGCCGAGATAAAAATTCCGGGTCCGTATGTATAAAAACTAGGCCCATACCTAAAATTTAATATTTGAGACTTTAAATAAGATAAGTGTTTATAATAAATATTGTTTGACCTAATTAAAATAGCCAAAATATGTTTTTCTGTTTTGATCAAATTTCATCAAATGTATCTTAGTGAAGTATGAAATGAATAGTAGTATGAAGTTAGTCAGAGGTCTGTGGAGCTCGTTGTTCCAGGTTTTCTATGCGGTATTCCCTTTTTTGCCACCCCCTCTCTCGACTTAGGCCGTGCGAACTCGATCCTTATAATAGATAATGTCAAAAATTCATTCAATTAATTCTTTGGTAAATTAACTAACTTTGAAGACCTGCTGTGCTTTCTTTATGCTATTGGACTCTTTATGATTTCCACTGACTAAAGATCAAGATTGAGAAACTTTTCTGGTCGCCTGTGGCAAGTGGACGCAAATTTGTCAGTCGTTACTCCTTTTTCCTAGTCGCTGCCGTTTTTGCAAAGCAAAGAAAAAAAAAGTTACGTAACAAAAATTAGCTTTTCTATTGTAACTAAAACATGAATATTATCAGTTTAAATGAAGATTAATGTAACTGATTTATAAAATTAACGTTAATCGATAACGCAGGTGGGGTTAGGAAAACCGAGGACTGTTTATCGAATGATACTTAAGTTACTAGTCTCCGCTTTTTTTATTTAGTCGCCTCATGGAGAGCGGCGACTGATGCTAATCTTGATCTTTTCCAGTTAACCACTAACTTATTTAAAAAAAGTGTGAAATTACCACATCAGCGGAGTCGGGGGGAAAATGATCAACTGCGACAATTTTAGACCCTCCCGACTCCGACTCCTTTACCCCAACAGTCCGACTCCGACTCCGCAAGCTCTAGCAGAGTTGCGAACTTTGAGGGAAAATGACCGACTCCGACTTCAACTTGGAACTTTAAACCTTTGACTCCCGACTCTGACTCTTTTATCCCAAAATCAGTCCTACTCCGACTCTGACTCCGCATCCCTAGAATCTACCACCATGCTCTGAAAAGCCATTTACTCGTGTGTCCTACAGTAATTCCTACCAACAGTGGCTTTGACCCCAACTTCAGTGCAAGAACGGAGTGAAGAATCTGCAGGACAAATAACTCCTTTGTTCTTTCCGTGGAGCTGTTCACTTGCCCACTAACCTTGAATAGAGTTCGCGACATCAATTTCGAGCATTAATAAAAGTGTTTCTCTTTTGTCACCAAGTGTTGATATCTGGGGCGGCAGATCGTAAGAAGTTTCACTGTGGACAAGGTGATGATTTTCTTGTTCGCATGCCTTAATGAGCCCTCGGAAGCATCTTAATTGGATGCGAGAAAATCATTTTTGTTTTCATTGGGAATTTTTTTCTTCACTTTCTGCAGTTTCTATGCCTTTTCTTTACATTCGGCTCTTTGTTTAGAGTGTAAATTCAAAAGCTAGTTATTTCTTTGACAGCCTGTTAATGATGCATGCTGTTTATGGACGCATAAAGAGTTAGAAAAAAAAAGCGAATTCTTTTGACCGGTGATTTAAAAAAAAAAAGAAGATATAGTGATCTAGGGCAGTGTTCCTTAAACTATGTTCCGCGGTTCAACTCTGAGAGTTACTCGAATAAAAGTATAAGTTCAAAAAAAAAAAAAAAAAAAACTACATGATAAAAACTAGTATGTTGTGGCCATCACGAAACTTTCTTCTGTATCTTTCTTATAATTCAGATCCCTCCCCATGCCTAACGAGGAAGCAATATTCCCAACGAAAACAAAATTACACATGCCAAAACTTGATGATCATCCCAATTCCTGATTTATCTCAAAAGCAAAGCAAAGAATGAAAATTGAAAATTATTTTTAAAGCCTTGCTGAAAATAATTACAAACATTTATCTGTTAATAGACACAAGATGGCAACAGTTAAAAATTTTAAATCATTGAGATAATATTTCGGATCATTTCCATGCAATTAAAAGCACGAGCTGAACGCAGACGACTGTCTGTTACGATTTATCTTTCTTATTGTTGCAATTAAAAAGCTATTTTTATTCACGCAAATAAAAAAAAGAAAAATCAGCCCCCCCCCTGGAGCGATTGGCGCCAAAATTAAACCAACGCCTGTTTACATATGGATTCATATTTATTCCAAATTTCATCGAGAACGTAGCATTACTTTTTGAGATAGGGCACTCACAATGGGAAAAAAAGAACGTTCGATTGCGCCACCCCCTTTTTAGCTGTTCACACCAAAATAGAATCATTTCTTATACCCTCTAAGGGCTACTTGTCGATAAATTTTTGTTTGATTACGTTCATTATTTATTGAGATACAGCAGTCACAATTGACGGCAAGAAACGTTCTATAGCTCAACCCCCGTTTGAGCTATTGACACCAAAAT